>NC_063357.1:4922893-5152283 GCF_021869965.1 Rhincodon typus | reverse complement strand
GATGCTGCTTGGCCTGCTGTGTTCATCCAGCCCTGCACC
Source organism: Rhincodon typus (assembly GCF_021869965.1). Taxonomy (NCBI): domain Eukaryota; kingdom Metazoa; phylum Chordata; class Chondrichthyes; order Orectolobiformes; family Rhincodontidae; genus Rhincodon; species Rhincodon typus. The sequence continues at coordinate 5,152,244 of NC_063357.1, read as the reverse complement.
TTGTTGTCTCGGATTCTCCAGCATATGCAGTTCCTACTATCTCTGGTTGTTTCCTTGTTGCTGTTTTCAAAATGCAGAGACATACTATTACTTGCTGCTTTTTTTTTGGTTGCACTTGATCAATCTTAATAATTCCATTTCATGCACCGTTCCTTTTGAAAATTGACCTTCCTTCAGCTTCAACCTGTAGTTCACTAAAGGGAACTGCAGGATGTATAAGATGTGTGTAAGTCATTTATTTGCTTTCATTTTAACATTAGTTAAGAAAAACTTAGTGTTTCTGCACTTCACCTATCAAATTTAGTTCTGAACATAAACTCCTCAAGTCTAATATCATCATTAGGTAGGCATTAGTATGTATGTAAATTTTGGTTTCTGTATTACAGGGAGACAATGACAGTGTTGGCATATCCCATTCAATGTTGCCGGCAGAAGGAGAGGATGCCATGTCGATATTTAATTCTGGAACAAAACCAGGTATAATTTAAATGTATATTCATTGTACATAATTGTATACCGGTCATGGGTATTAACTGGAATCTTTCTGAATTCTTATAAATGAGAACGGATAAACTAGTGGCTAGATTAAGTGATGCGTGTTTGTAATGTGTATTTCTCCAATAAAATTATGCACAGATTGTTTCCACTTCTATCCTTAATCACCTGGATTTCTGGAATGGAACATAGTTGGTAGGTGCCTTGTTCTCTGCCCCAATAAATCATCATCTCGATGAGCAAAAAAAAGAGAACTTGTGGAAGTGTATGTATTTTGTGTATGTCTGTTTCATTTGATTGAAGCATTCTTTTAATATCATAAATGTATGAAAAATGCTTCAGGCTGCCCATTATCTTAAAAAAAAACTTGTCAGAAACATTTGGTCAGACTTTCTTTCTTCCCTTCTTAGGTGAGCAGTTTTCTTCATAGATGCTGCCTCTGTATTATGCAGCAGCATAGTGCTGAACAAGGTTAATCCTGTTGAGTGTTTGAACATATCGCTTTTGTATTTTCAGAACTAGGAATTTAAAAGTAGTGATAATATTAAAAATTACTGTTAAATGTGTACTTGACATAACAACCGTCTCTTCATCAGAATTTTTTGTGTATATTTTGTTGCACGTAGGCTTGTGTCAAATTTAAAAGTGCTGAGGGGGAATTTGTTTTTCTGTTGCCAGTTTTAGAACATTATACCTTCATTTTTGCAGCCTACCTTCCCCTTATTTTGATATGGTAATGGTACTGTTATTCTGTTATTTTAATTTGAGCAGCCGTTAATTGAATGTTGTCTGATTCTAACTGAAGGAATTTTCTTTTTCAAAATAGTCGTCATGAGAAACTGAGTTTTGGGGGTAAAGACTAATTGCAATAGTTGGGACTCCCCAGGGAGCAGATGGAATGCTGATCTTATGCCTCACTTATTTACTGCTTATTGATTTCTCGAGAGATGTTAGGTTAAAATTTGAGTCCTATCCCCTTTCCATGATTCTGCTTTTGGAGATAATTTAACAGTGTAAACACTTGAACCTCGCCGTAGTGATGATGATCTCCCACTTGTAAATTTAACAAAGGTCAATGAAACAGTCTTCACATCAAAACAATGTTTTGTTTTGGAATGTGATCTCATACCCATTTGGAGAAGAAAATACTGTATCCTGATTTTATTTTAGTTTGGCTGTATAACTGCATACTCATCTTCATGTTTGTAAAATGGATATGCTGGATATTGTTTAAAGGGAGTGACATTGATGATTTTGGACTTTGAGCCATTATTTCTTTTACTATTCATTCATATGATGAAGGCATTGTTGGCTAGGCCAGCATTTATTGCCCAAACCTAATTGTCTGGAGGGCAGTTGAAAGTCAACCACTTTGCTGTGGTCTGGTGTCACATGTAGGCCAGACCAAGTAAGGATGGCAGTTGCCTGAAGGACATTAGTGAGCCATTACCTGGGTCTCTAGATTAACATTCCAGTGATAGTACCACTAGGCCATCACCTCCCCATTAACAGAGCAGCTGTATATTTTTGGGGTTGTAGGAAAGATGATGAAACAGTGGAGCAGACTCTTGAAAATGCAAACATAAAGGTAGGTTTGAAGAACTGGTGAATGTTGTCAAAATGGAGGAGCTTCCTACCTTAACAGCACTTTCAAAGCATGTTGCAATAAACAAAAATAGTTGGGTTTGTTTTTACTAGAGGTATTTTTATAAAAGTCTTGAAATTTATAAAGGTAGCGTCGATAATCACAGACTAAAAATAGTTTTTGAAGGTCTAGAACAATGTCTCCTAACATCCTCAGGATTCCCAAGGTATTTTACATTCTGTGAGGTGGTATAGAAGTATTACGTAATTTAGGTAACGTCTTTCACATGCAAGTCAATTTATGGTACTTTATTGTATTTGGCGCTTATTACAACAAAATTTAAACTAATCTAAAGTATTAAATAGTTACGTAATGTTTTCATAGATTCTCTCTCTTTAAATTATAGATGGACAAAGATCACCCACACACAGTCGGACTGCATCCACGAGTCTTATGAATGAAGTCGATCTGGTTGTTTCATACAAAGATCTTGACAATCTGTTTGATGATGAAGATGAACTTGGGGTAAGTTATTTTACCCAGTTTGAAATGTTTGTTTTCTTGACTTTTTTTTGGTAGAAGGCTTTAAACTAATTTAAGGTGGGGGAACGGTGTGGAAGAAGAGAGGAAATGTAGGTTTTTCAAAGCAAAAGGATACGTTGGCATTGCAGGGCAACTATTTTAGATGATACCCAGAGTGTACAAACATATAGCAGCAAATTAGATCAAAGGGGAGCACTGTGATAAGGTGAAGTTAATGGCTCTGTACTTAAATGCATGTCGTATTTGAAACAGAAACAAATTAATGGCACAAATAGAGGTTAATGAGTAAGGTCTAGTCATTTTGGCAACATGGTTACAAAGAGATTGAAGTTGGGAACTAAATATTCAGGAGTATGTGACTTTTTGAAAGGACAGGAAGGAAGGGATGATGGGTAGTTTTTAGTCCTAGATAGAATAAGTGTGTTGGTAAGAAATAATTCTGTATCGGAAGACTTAGAATACATATGGATGGAGGTAAGAAATAATAAGGGGAAGAATACACTGGTGGGAGTAGTGTTTAGATCCTCTAATAATATGTGGACTGTATGAAAGAGATTACATCAAGAGATAACGAGGGTATGTTAAAAAGATAGTATATTAGTCATGGGTGATGTTAATCTTCATCAGATTGGGAAAATCAAATTGGCAAGGTAGCCAAGAGGAAGAATTCAGTATATTTTGGGACAGTTTCCTTGAACAATATATTGCAGTTCCAATTGGGGTCAGGTTATAAAACAACTACAGATGTTGGAAATCAGAAATAAAAACAGAAATTGCTAGAGAAACACAGCAGGTCTGGCAGCATCTATGGAGAAAAAACACTGTTCATGTTTCAAGTCCAGTTCTGAAGACCGGCCACTGGACTCAAAGTATTAACTCTCTGTTTTGTCTGCATAGATCCTGCCAGACATTGAGTTTCTCCAGCAATATCTGTTTTTATGTTAGGGATCAGGTCATGTTGGACCTTGTAAAGTCTATTAAGGAATGTTTAAATTACCTCAGAGTAAAATATTCCCTGTCTAACAGTGGCCATAATGTGGTAGAATTTAGTATACTGTTTGAGATTGAGAAACTTGGAAAACACTGCTAAATTTAAATAAGAGTATAAAGGAATGAGGCAGAATTGGCTCGGAAGGGAATTTAGCAGAAAAGATGGTCCATGAACAATGGCAGATGTTTTAAGAAAATCGCTTATGACTGGTAACAAATATCTATCCTAGCGAGGATGGAAGAGTCCAAGAAGGGGATAAACCAACTATGGTTAACTCAGGAAGTTGAGGATAGTATTGAGTTGAAAGAAAAAACATACAATGCGGCTAAGATTAGTGGTAAGCCAGAGGATTGGAAAAGCCAACAAAGGATCACCACAAAAGAGAGAGAAAATAAACCGAGAGTAAACTTACAAGTAATATCAAAACGGATGGTCGGAGCTTCTTTAACTATATAAAAAGGAATAGAGAGGCCAAAGTGAACATAGGCCCCATTGAGAATGCGACTCGGGAAATAATAATGGAGAACTAGGAAATGGCAAAGTAGTCAATTAAAAACTTTGCAGCAGTCCTCTTGGCAGAAGATATTATTAGCATTCCAAAAATGCTAAGTAACCAAAGTGGGGGGGGAAGAAGCGGAGACAAAATAAAAGCAATAACTATATCATTAGAGGAAGAAGACGAGGGAAGCTAATGGGGCTAAAGGCAGATAAGTCCGCTGGACTGGTGGCTTGCGTTCTAGGATATTAAAGGAAGAAGGTACAATAATAGGGAATGCGTTGGCAGTAATCTTCCAGGAATCCTTAGATTCTGGAAAAGTTTCAGAGGATTGGAAAACTACCTATGTAACACCCTTGATGAAAAAGGGAGAGAGCCAAAAAAAAAGTAACTATAATTCAGTTCACTTAACATTCTTCATTGGGAAAATGTTAGAGTCTGTTATAAAAGATGTATTTAGCATTTAGAAAAGCAATCTATAATACCCGCAGTTGTTGATGAATCATTACTCCTCCATGTTGAACACTGCTTGGAGGAAGCACTGAGGGTGATCAGAATGTGCATTGCGTGGGGAACACAAAATCTACCAAGAGTGGCTCAGTAATACCACTATTGTCCTTTTTCTTTAATTGACCCATGGAATGTGAGTATCGCTGGCTGGGCCAGTATTTATTGCATATCCCTAGTTGCCCTTGAGAAGGTGGTGGTGAACTGCCTTTTTGAACAGCGGCAGTCCATTTGGTGTAGGCTAGATCCACAAAGTCATTAGGGAGGGAGTTCCAGGAGTTTGGCCCAGCAGCACTGCAGGAATGGCATTATATTTCTAGGCTGGTGAGTGGTTTGGATGGGAACTTGCAAGTGGTGGTGTTCTCATATACCTGCTGCCTTTGTCCTTATAGATCGTTGTGGTTGAGGGTTTGGACTGTGATCTGGGTGAGTCCTAATGAGCATAGTTGCTAGACTGGATCTGTTACAGGTGGTGAAAGGACAAGAGAAAAAACACATGACATCATCCTCCCCATTTTGCCTGCTGCCAATGCGTCTGTCTATGACAGTATTGACCTAGCAACTCAGGACTGGCTATCCAGGAAGTACGCTGGACCATCAGCAGCAATAGAATTGCATCCATGATCTGAAACCTCATGGCTGGTCATAATCCTTAGAGTCATAGTTTTTACAGCATAGAAAGAGGCCCATTGTCTGTGCTGGTCATCAAACATTCACCTATTCTAATCCCATTTTCTAGCACTTTGCCCATAGCCTTGTGTGCTATGACATTTCATGTGTTCATCTGAATAGTTCTTAAATGTCCGGAGGGTTCCTACCTCTATCACTCTTTTAGGTGGTGAGTTCTAGAAATCTACACCCTCTGGGTGATTTTTTTCCCCTCACAGCCCCTCTAAACCTCTTGCTCCTTAACTTAAATCTCTGCCTCTCGGTTATTAACCCCTCTAACTGAGGAGAAACATTTCTCCCTATCGACCCTGTCTGTGCTCCACAGATCTTTGTGCAACTCAAGCTGATTCCTTCCCCCACACCGCTTCTCTGCTCCTTCAGTGACTCCCAGCATTACGGATACCAGTTTTCAGCCAATTTTATTCACTCCACATGATATCAAGAAATGATTGGAGACTGTGGATACTGCAAAGGCTACGGCTCTGACAGCATTCCGGCAATATTACTGAAGGCCTGTATTCCAGAACTTGCAGCTCCCGTAGCCAAGCTCTTCCAGTACAGTTACAACACTGGCATCTACCCAATAATGTGGAAAATTGCCCAAGTATGTTCTGTACATAAAAAGCAGGACAAATCCAGCCCAGCAAATTACTGCCCCATCAGTCTACTCCCGATCATCAGGAAAGTGATGGAAGGTGTCACCAACAGTGCTATCAAGCAGCACCTGCTCAGTGACACTCAGTTTGGGTTCTTCCAGGGCCACTTAGCTCCTGACCTCATTACAGCCTTGTTCAAACAAGGACAAAAGAGCTGAATTCCAGAGGTGACGTGAGTGTGACAGCCCTAGAAATCAAGGCTGCATTCAACCAAGTGTGGCAGCAAGGAGCCCTAGCAAAACTGGAATCAGTGGGTATCAAGAAGCAAACTCTCTGATGGTTAGAGTCATACCTGACACATAGGAAGATGGTCGTGGTTGTTGGTCAGTTACCTCAACTCCAGGACACCTCTACAGGAGTTCCTCAGGGTAGTGTCTCAGGCCCAACCGTCTTCAGCTGTTTCATCAGTGACCTTCCCTCCATCATAAGGACAGAAATGGGGATGTTCACCAATGTTCAACACCACTTGTGACTCCTCAGATACTGAAGCAGTCCATATCCAAATGCAACAAGATCTGGACAATATCCAAGCTTGGGGTGACAAGTGGCAAGTAACATGTGGGCTGCACAAATGCCAGGCAATGACCCATCACCAAAAAGAGACAATCAAACCACCCCCCCCCATGATGTTCAATCGTGTTACTATCACTGAAACTGCCATCATCAACATCCTGGGGATACCATTTACCATAAACTCAACCAGACTCGCCACATAAACACGGGTGGCTATGAGAGCAGGTCAGGGGCTAGGAATACTGCAGCGACTGTCACACCATCTGACTCCCCAGAGGCTGTCCACTGTTTACAAAGTACAAGTCAGGAGTGTGATGGAATACTCCCCACTTGCCTAGATGGGTGAAGCCCCAACAACACGCAAGAAGCTTGACACCATCCAGGACAAAGCAGCCCGCTTGATTAGCACTGCATCCACTCCCTCCACCACCGACATTCAGTTTAGAGCAGTGTGTACTTCTAAAGATGCACTGCAGAAATTCACCAAAGATCCTCAATCAGTACCTTTGAATTCGCGACCACTTTGATCTAGAAGGACAAAGCCAGCAGGTATGTGGGAACACCACCACCTTCAAGTTCCCCTCCAAGCCACTCACCATCCTGACTTGGAAATATATCACCATTCCTTTACTGCTGCTGGGTCAAAAATCCTGGAATTGCCTCCCTGATGGCATTGTGGGTCAACCTACAGCAGGTGGACTGCAGTGGTTCAAGAAGGCAGCTCACCGCTACCTTCTCAAGAGCAACTAGGGACTGGCAATAAATGCTGGCCAGCCAACGATACCCACATCCCTCAAATTTGAAAAAAATGGAAAATACCACAGCCTATCTATTTGCTCCAGCACAGCCAACATCTTTGTGAATCTCTTCTGCACCCTGTCTTGTGCCATCACATCCATCCTTCAGTGTGGTGACCACAGCTGCTCAAGCTGTGGCCTAACTAATGGCTTTGCTACCATATTCAGTGCCTTGACTAATAAATGCAAGAATTCCATATGCCTGTTTAACCATCTTATCGACCTAAAATTTCTTGGGCTATCAGAGTAGATGAGAACTGTATGATACAGTGAGTCATTACACGATCGTATGAGATGGAATTTGAACATTCCTTTATTGTCTGCTCTCTAAGTGCTTCCTTGCGAAACCAGTGCAGCTAGCTTCAACTTAAGGTGTTTATTTTTATGTAACTAGAGTCGGCGTATCATTGAGAATAAAAACAGAAATACTGCTGGAAATACTCATTAGGTCTGGCAGCAGAAGTGGACCGTGGAAGAGTAAATGTGTGATGAGCTTTTATTGGACATCAGCTGCTTACAATGCTAGAGCTCTACTGTAGTGTGCTTGGTATTAAAAGGCAACAATTTAAATTTACTCCAACAGTTCATTCAAAAGTAATTTATATTTTATAACTGTATGTACAAGCTTTGCTCATATTGAAGATCAGAACTGCGTAAAAATTAATTATGAAGAAAAATTTACTTGAAATTGTTTGCAAGAACAAATTCTTACACTACAGAACAGGTCATTTGTCCCATCACGTCTATGCTGGCACTCTGCTAAAGTAACACAGCAAGTCATCAAAAAGCCACAGTTGAATCTGCCTTCAACACATGCAGGTTAACGGATTCCAGATTTGAACTGCTCATTGCATGCGTTTTTCTTCATGTCAGCATATATTAATTGCATTTATTAAATATGATTTTGTTTGATAATGTTGCAATTTATGTCAAAGCAAACAGCTTACGGGCAGCACGGTGCCTCAGTGGTTAGCACTGTTGCCTCTCAGCACTGGGGATCTGGGTTCGAATCCAGCCTCGGGCGACTGTCTGTGTGTAGTTTGCACATTCACCCCATGGCTGTGTGGGTTTCCTCCAGGTGCTCTGGTTTCCTCCCACAGTCTAAGGATGCACAGGTCAGGTGGGTTGGCCACACTAAATTGCCCATAGTATCCAGGGATGTGTAGGTTGGGTGGATTAGCCATGGGAAGTGCTGGGTTGCAGAGATGGAGTGGGTCTGGTTGGGATGCTGTTTGGAGGGTTGGTGTGGACTTGATGGACTGAATGGCCTGCACCAGACTGTAGGGATTCTATGATTTTATCATTCTATGATTCTACCTGTCCTGCTGCCTTCAAGGATCTATGGATATGCACACTAAGGTCCTTCTGATCCTCTACTTCAATGGTCCTATCATTCAGCGTGTACTCCCATGCCTTGTTAGTTGGCCCAAAATGCATCACCCCACACTTCTCTGGATTAAATTCTATTTGCCACTGTTCAACGAATCTGACCAGCCTGTCAGTCATCCTGTAGACAGACATTTGTCCGTGCTATTTACCACACCATTTTTGTGTCTTCTGTGAACTTACTGATCATACTTCCTACATTCATGTCTAGATCATTAATGTACATAACAAACAGCAAGGGGCCCAGCATTGAAGCCTGCAGTACACCATTTGATACATGCCTCTGGTCGCAACGACCCTTTTGACCCTCTGCTTCCTGCCACTAAGCCAGTTTTGGATCCAAATTGTCCTAATCTCATGCATTCTTAACTTCTTAACCAGTCAGCCATGCAGGGCCTTGTCATAAGCCTCACTGAAGTCTGTGTAGACTTGGACAACTGCACCATTACTTATTCACCCTCTCAAAAAATTCAATTAAATTTATTAGACATGACCTACCCCTTTTAACCCATGCTGACTATCCTTGATTGATCTTTCCTTTCCAAGTGGAGTTTAATTCTGTCCCTGTTTCATCTTTAGTTCCACTACCACAGATATTAGGTTCACTGGCTTATAGTTTCCTGTTTTATCCACACCACCTTCTTAAATAATGGTCCCACATTCCAATACAACTCCCATAATTCTATACCAATTCCCAATTCTTCCAAAACCATAAAGTCAGGGATCAACTCTGGTTCAATGAAGAGTGCAGGAGGGCATGCCAAGAGCAACACTAGGCATACCTAAAAATGAGATATGAACACATTAAAGAATCACTTCATCGTGTTTTGTGGCGCTATCACTGTACTAAATGGGATAGAACAAGTATACCAACTTGAGACTGGGCATCCATGAGGCACTGTGGCCATCAGCAACCGAACTGTACTTCCAACACAATCTGCAACCTGATGACCCAGCAAATCCCTCACTCTACTATTTCCATCAAACCAGGGAATCAACCCTGGTCAATGAGGCATGCAGGAGCAGCAGTAGGCATACCTACAAATAAGGTTTCAGTCTAAGAAAGCTACTAAAGAAGTACAAACTGCCATGCAGCAATTAACAGAAAAAGTGATGGAAACTTAAAACAACTCACTAGAGGAGATGGCTTCATAAATATCTGCATCCTTAATGATTAAGGAGCCCAGCACAACACTGCAAAAGATGAGGCTGGATCCTTCATAACGATCTTCAGCCAGAAGTGCCAAGTAGATGATCCATCTCCGCCTCTTCCAATGAACATCCTCCCTGCTCCTGCGCTGTCTAGCCCAGTTAGAATTTTACATGTTTCAGTCAGATCTTCTCAAAGTCCCCAGCGTCACAGATTCCAGTCTTCAGCCAATTTTATTTAATCCACATAATATCAAGAGACCTTTGGAAGAACTGGATACTACAAAGGCTGTGTTTTTTCCAGGTCTTGCTGCATTTCGATGTGGCTTGCTTTAAATCTGAGGTGTTGTAAATGGGGGGTTGAATATTGGGCAGTCGTCCCCATTAATTGCGAGCACTGTTTGTATTATTTTGCAAATATCCCATAAAACATTATGAAATTGTGCCACCAGAAGTCTTAACATTTTTCCTCAAGTCACCATGATAATTGTCTTTAAAACTTCCATAAAAATGTTCTTAGAGAACAATATTGGAGATTGGACATCTTACTTTACACATGAGCAAATTGGTCTGAAATTTTATGCATCTGGAATGTGAAAAAAAAATTGATGTTTGTTTATCTAATTATTTTTGTTCAGCAGCCTGGTTCTCGAAGTGCACATGTTGGATCGGATGAAAAAATCGGCAACAGGGATGCGAAGGCTGGGCCTTTTGACACGTTCCCTTGTATAAGTAAGCAAAACTATGTCAAAACAAAATCTTGAGAATAATCCAATGTCCATTTTGTTTGTCATCCTTATTATGAAAGTTGTGTACTTTTTAATCAAAAAAAAATCTTCGTACCTTTCTGTTGACAATCGAAAGTGGAGCTGTAACTATACGTTTAAAATTGTGAAATACTTTTTTTGCAAGTCTAATCCATATTTGGTTTAAAACAGCTGAGAGTATTGTATAATACTTGTTGGAGGTGTTGCTTATTTATTTGTGCTTTCAGCTGATGGAAACATAAAAACAATTCCTGGTCCTAGTTTCTTCGAGCCTGCTTCACCATTCAGTATGATTATGACTTCTTCTGTCTCAATGCCATATTCCCACTTTCTCTCAATTTCCCTTGATGCCTTTGATACTTAAGAAAATTATCAATCTCTTTCTTGAATATTCTCAGTGACCTGGGCTCCCTAGTCGACTGTGGTAATGAATTTCACAGGTTGATCTAATTGTTTCCTCACCTCAGTCCTAAATGGCGTACCTTGTATCATGAGACTGTGACCCCCCAGTTCTAGACTCCCCAGCAAGAGGAAATATCCTCCCTGCATTTAGCCTGTATTGCCCTGTTAGAATTTTACATGTTTCAATCTGATCCCGTCTCATTCTGAACTGTAGTGAACAGGCTCTGTTGAACCAATCTTTCCTCATAGGACATTCCTGGTATCAGCATAGTGAACCTTTGCTGTACACTGTGGCAAGTGTATCTATCTCCTCTTGGCAAGGGAGATCAAAGCTGCACGCAGTATTCCAGGTGTGGTCTGACCAAGGCCCTATATAATTGCAGTAAGAGATCCCTGCTTCTGAATTCAAATCTTCTTGCATTGAAGACTAAAATACAATTTGCCTTCCTCGTCATTTGATGCATCTGCCTGTCTGCTTTCATTGACTGGTGTACATCCACATTTCCCAATATATCACCATTTAATTAATACTCTGCCTTTCTGTTTTTCACACCAAAGTGTATAACTTCACATATATCTGTCATGTTTGCTGACATGCTCAACTTGTCTAAACAGCCCTGAATCCTCTTTACATCCTCCTGACAACTCTCAATCCAACCTAACTTTGTGTCGTCAACTTGGAAATATTGCATTTGGTTCCCTCATCCAAGTCATTTACCTATATCATGAATAGCTGGCACCCAAGCACTGACCCCTGCACTAAACCATTAGTCACTGCCTGCTACCTGGAAAAAAAGACCCATCTATTCACACACTCTTCTGTCATCCAATTCTCAATCAATGTCAGAATATCACCGCAATCCTGTACACTTTATTTTGCCCATTATCCTCTTCTATTAACCCCTTAACAAAAGCATTCTTGAAATCTGAATACGCCACCAATGTATTCTACTAGTTATATCCTCAAACAAATCTCCAGTAGATCGGTTAAGCATAATATCCCTATCATAAGCCCATGCTGACTTTTGTTGAATTCTGTTACGACATTTCTCCACTACTGATGTTGGGGTAATTGGCCTGTAATTCTGTTGGTTCTCTCCTGCTTTTTAAACTTTTTTTGAAACATTTACCACCCTTTAATCTGTAGGAACTGCTCTAGATTTTGGAAAATGACCACGAATGGATCCAATATTTCCAGGGACACTTCCCTTTAATGCTCTGGGATGCAGATTATCAGGCCCTGGGTATTTGTCAGCCTTGAACCCAATTAATTTCTCTAATTTTTTTTTTCCTACTAGTACGGATTATCTTCCGTTTTGCCTTCTTGTTATACCCTTAGTTCCATAGCATTTCTGAGAAATTATTTGTGTTCTCTTTTGTGATGATTGAGGACGGCTGTTTTTATGTAACTAATTGACTTTCAGGTAGAATGTAGAGTATCCCAATTGCCATGTAAGTTACATAATTTGCTATACAGATTAATAGCATAGCATATTCTGCCTTGAGCATCAAACCTCTGAAGAACCTCCCAGAGGCTGACTAAAGAATAGTGGAATGGACTTGAGAACAAATTATATGCATAGAAATGTTGAAGTGTGGTTCAATAGTTATTTAAATATCTTATTTAACCTGTTTTTCTAATCAACCTATTAAGAGATGTTACCTCTGGAGCAGGTGGGACTTGAACCCGAGTCTCTTTGTCCAGTGCATTCAGGAAGGATTCCTGACCCAGTATGTAGATAGAGCAACACGTGGAGAGGCCACTTTGGATTTGGTGCTTGGCAATGAACCGGGCCAAGTGTTAGACCTGTTGGTAGGAGAGCATTTTGGCAGTAGCGATCATAACTCTGTTACTTTTACAATTCTCATGGAAAAGGATAGGTACATACAGCAGGGTAAGGTTTATAATTGGGGGAAGGGTAATTACAATTCTGTTAGGCAAGAACTGGGTAACAGAAAATGGGAACAGATGCTGTCAGGGAAGAGCACTCTAGAAGTGTGGAGATTGTTTAAGGAATGCATACTGCGTGTGCTCGATATATTTGTCCCTAGCAGGCAGGGAAGATGCGGTCGAATGAGGGAGCCTTGGTTCTCAACAGAGGTGGAATGACCGCTTAAGAGGAAGAAGGATGCTTATGTAAGGTTTTGGAAACCAGGAACGGAAAAGGCTTGAGAGGGATACAAGTTATCCAGGAAGGAGCTGAAGAAAGGGCTTAGGAGAGCTATAAGGGGCATGAGAAAACCTTGGCAGATAGGATCAAGGAAAACTCCAAGGCTTTTTGCACGTACATGAGGAATAAGAGAATGACCAGAGAAAGGGTAGGGCTGATCAAGGATTGTAAAGGGAATTTGTGCACGGACCCTAAAGAGATAGGACAGGTCCTTACTGAATACTATTCTTCAGTATTCACAACTGAGAGGGACCTAGTTGTAGAGGAGGACAGTGTGAAACAGGCTGGTAGGCTAGAAGAGATCGCTATTAGTAAGGAAGATGTGCTAGGAATTTTGAGGAAGGTGAAGATAGATAAGTCCCCTGGGCCTGATGGGATTTATCCAAGGATTCTATGGGAAGTGAGGGAAGAGATCGCAGGGCCTTTGGCGATGATCTTTTTGTCCTCACTGTCCACGGATATAGTGCCGGAAGATTGGAGGGAGGCAAACGTCATTCCCTTGTTCAAAAAAGGGAATAAGGATAACCCCGGAAATTACAGGCCAGTTAGTCTTATGTGGGCAAATTATTGGAAAGGGCTCGGAGAGATAGGATTTATGATCACTTGGAAAGGCACAGTTTGATTCGTGATAGTCAGCAAGGATTTGTGAGGGGTAGATCATAACCTCACAAACCTTACTGAATTCTATGAAGAGGTGACCAAACACGTGGATGAAGGTAGAGCAGTGGATGTGGTATACATGGATTTAAGTAAGGCGTTTGATAAGGTTCCCCATGGTAGGCTCATGCAGAAGGTAAGGAGGTATGGGAAAGGGAGAAATGTGGCAGATTGGATTCAGAATTGGCTGACCCTTAGAAGACAAAGGGTTGTAGTGGATGGAAAATATTCAACATGGTGCTCAGTTATGAGTGGTGTACCACAAGGATCTGTTCTGGGTCCTCTTCTATTTGTGATTTTTGTAAATGATTTGGATGAAGGAGTGGAAGGGTGGATTAGTAAGTTCACGGATGATACGAAGGTGGGTCGCGTTGTGGACAGTGCTGAGGGCTTGTTCTAGGTTACGAAGGGACATTGATAGGATGCAGAGCTGGGCTGAGAAGTGGCAGATGGAGTTTAACCCTGAAAAGTGAGGTGATTCATTTTGGAAGGATAACCTTGAAAGCAGAATACAAGGTTAAGGGAAAGATTCTTGGCAGTGTGGAGGAGCAGAGGGATCTTGGGGTTCATGTCCACAGTTCCCTGAAAGCTGCCACCCACGTGGATAGAGTTGTTAAGAAGGCGTATGGTGTGTTAGCTTTCATTAACAGAGGGATTGAGTTCAAGAGCCGTGAAGTTATGCTCCAGCTATACAAAAGCCTGGTTCGGCCACATCTGGAGTATTGTGTCCAGTTCTGGTCGCCTCATTACAGGAAAGATGTGGAAACGTTGGAAAAGGTGCAGAGAAGATTTACCAAGATGTTGCCTGGAATGGAGGGAAGGTCTAAGGAGGAAAGGTTGAGAGAGCTAGGGCTTTTCTCTTTAGAACAACGAAGGATGAGAGGTGACTTGATAGAGGTGTACAAAATGATCAGAGGTGGAGGTAGCTCTTACGAGGTGGCATAGTTTTAAAGTGAGTGGAGGTAGATATAGGGGAGACGTCAGAGGTAGGTTCTTTACTTGGAGAGTGGTCGGGGCATACCTCATTAGGGGCTTTTAAACGGCTATTAGATAGGCATATGGGTGATAGTATAAGGTCGGGGTGGAGGTTAGATAGACCTTAGGATTAGGGTAAAAGTTTGGCGTAACATCATGGGCCCAAGGGCCTGTACTGTGCTGTACTGTTCTATGTTGTTGATCCAGGGGTAAGGACACCAGCACTGTGCCACGAGAGGGCCCCGGATAGTTAGTTAAACTGTTAACTCAAAATTGCCAATAGGTGACCATAGTGTTACTAATTTATTGTATTCAGTTAACTTTTGTTTTGAGCTTAGTGTTATTATCTGCAGTCCTGAAAGTTTTTAACCACGCCCCCAATCCCTAAACTTGTTCTAAAACTAGTTCTTTCGTGTAGGTTCTGCAGATCTGCAGCAGATGTTTCCCACGCCTCCATCCTTGGAGCAGCATGGCCCAGGCTACTCTCCAATGAATATTAACTGCAAAGAGTTTGGAGGCCTGGATAACACCGCAGGAATGACTCTGGATGGCCACCATTTTACTGCGACAAGTCTGAATCATTTCAAAATTGAAGTGGAAGAGGGAATGGGGAGTCCTAAACCTTCAGAGATTAAGGTGACAAAACTTAGTCTGTAACTTCCAGAATTATTTTAAAAGTCTTATTGCTAAACCTAAAGTTTTCAGTGGATTCTGGTATGATGAACTTAATGCATTTAATTGATTGTATGGACTGATATGCCATGCACTCATACACTCAAAGACTTTAGTGATATGCCTCTGATAAATGCAATTTTTTGTTTCAATATTTTGTAAGTTATGTAATTTATTATGTATTACTTAAAGAAAAATAAAAAGATCCCAAGATGGGAGATTGGTAGGAGGCTGGGACGCACTGCCAGAAGAGGTGGTGGAAACAGGCACGTTGGTGACATTTGAGGCATCTGGATGTTTACATGAATAGGGAGGGAATAGAGGGACATGGACCGAATAAGGGCAGAAGGTTTGTTTTTTAGTTTAGTTAGGGCATGATGATCAGCACAGGCTTGGAGGGCTGAAGGGCCTGGGCCTGTGCCTGTGCTGTACTTCTCTTTTATTTATGGAGGAACTGAGACAAAGCGGACGATGTCCGCTGATGAAGGGTCTAGGCCCAAAACGTCAGCCTTTCTGCTCCTACGATGCTGCTTGGCCTGCTGTGTTCATCCAGCTCTGCACCTTGTTGTCCCGTGATGTCCGCTGAAGGCTGTCTATGGCTAAAGTATTGTTGTTCACCTCTGATAAAACCTGATCAAAAGTTGTCTTTTTTTTAACATCCTCAGGACTTTTCTTATGTTTATAAACCCGAGAAGTGCCAAGGTTACGTGGGGTGTACTATGTTTGCACCACTGAAAATCTTACCAAGCCAGTGTCTGCCTCCTGTAAAACTCCCAGAAGAATATCGTCCTTCGTGGACTGTGGGCAAGTTGGACCTGCTTCCTCCTGTACCTCCCATGCCGTATATCCGTGACATGTAAGTTTGATTTGCAGTTTTGTAGCATGAGTGCAGGCATTTAGCAATAACTGAACTCAACCATATAAAAGAAATCAAGCATATTGATTCCAGTGAATCAAGAGGAGATGTAATAGGTTTTTGACATTAACATATTCTTATAGGGGAAGACTATTTTCTATGGCTGCAATGTCAATATTGATGAGATCATGAGTTTAAAATGTCGAGGAGTGAGGTTTGAGATTCGGAATCTGCTGTGTTTTGCTGCTGGGAGTAGTTGCAGCCTTCAAGGGAAAGTTGTATCAATATTTGAAGTGGGGAAAGTGCAGGGCAACAAGAGAGCAGGATTATTTTGGAATAAAAACAGTGCTGGAAACTCTCTGCAGCTCTGACAGTTTCTGCAGAGAAAGAAACAGTTATGCTTCTGTTCTGTTTGCCAGAACTCTCCATTCCTAACTTTCTTGCTGAACAGCCTTGCTGACAGCCTCTGTTCCCAACTGGTATTGTTCATAATAGTGCCATTAGCTCTGAACTGTTGTGTAGGACAGTTGGTGCTGTCGATATTATGAATAGACATTAACGTCAGTTAGAGTTTAGATCTATAACTTTTACAGAGCAAGGGCTGATGTGTTTAGTGTACTTGTAACACTGAATATTTTACAACACTCAGCTGCTTGTGCTAATGCTACAGCTGTTTATGATTTGGATCTTTCAAAATAAGTGGCAGCAACCAGTGTATATTTAGCTGTGGAATTTAATAGTTTTTTGAAGAAATGGACGAATGTAAAATTTTATCTGATGAAACATAATAATGAATCTAAGTATGGTAGGAATATAATACTGTATGCCAGTGTAACAATTATCATAGGAAAACCACAGCAATATGACTATTTTAACGTAAAATTGAATTTTGGTATACACTTCAGTGTTCTTGTTTTGAGATTAATGAATAACCTACTTTATTGTCTAGAAATATTCCGAGTGTTGGAAGTGGTATGGATCAGGATTACATACAGACCTGCACACCACAAACGCATACCCCATTTGGAGTGACGAACAGTGCTCCTCCAAGTAATGGTGCTGGTGTTCTTCCATCTCCTGCCACTCCACGCATCTCTGCTCCAACTCCAAGGACACCAAGGACCCCACGCACTCCTCGTGGATGTGGGGGTCCAGCCAGTGTTCAGGGCTCTGTGAAGTATGAGAACTCTGATTTATATTCACCTGCTTCCACACCTTCAACTTGTCGCCCACTGAATTCAGTAGAACCTGCAACGGTGCAATCCATTCCTGAAGCGCACAGTCTTTATGTGAACCTAATCCTATCTGATTCCATCATGAATCTCTTTAAAGATTGCAGTTTTGACAGCTGCTGCATCTGTGTCTGTAACATGAACATCAAAGGAGCTGATGCTGGATTGTACATCCCAGACCCTACCAAAGAGTCTCAGAACCCATGCACATGCGGATTCAGTGCTGTGATGAACCGAAGGTTTGGAAACAACTCCGGGCTCTTTTTGGAAGATGAATTGGATATTATTGGGCGAAACACAGACTGTAGCAGTGAGGCTGAAAAGCGATTAGAGGACCTCAGGAACATGTCTGTTGAGCAGGGGGAAGGAGGCACCAAGGAGACCGAAAAAGTGCCTGACGAGTTAATATTGCTACTTCAGGACCAGTGCACTAACCCCTTCTCCTCATTGAAATCAGTGGATCCTTCAGTAGTGGCAAAATTACAAACAGTGGGGCCGCCGGTACGTGTGGAGGATAGAGACTACTACAGGGAATGTTACATTGCTTTGGAGCAGGGATATCAGTTTATGGACAATATGTCGGGTGGGAAGCTTGATGAAGCACTTGTGAAGAACTCTTGTTTACATCATTGGTCAAGAAGAAATGGTGAGTTACTCATAAAAATGGACCAGAAGCTTTAAATTAGCAATGATGGTGGTTTTTTTCTTAATGAGATTAATAATCTTGCACTAACTGCAATTCCTTCCCTATTATAGTTCCGGTGTTTGTTTTTTAAAAAAAAAAATTGATAAGTAGAAAGTTCAAAAATTTTCTAGGAAATTTGATTTGAAATTCATCTACAAAAGTGCTCCTGTTTTTTTAAAAACAATGTTTAAAATTGATAATTTCTTTCCCTTGAATAATTTTCTTCGTAATATCAGAAAAGCTATTCAGAAATATTATGTTCTAGCATTGAAGGATGCTTGATTAATATCAGTGATAGATTAATTTAGTCTTTGAAGTAGCCCCAGCATTGGACTTGTTTCTGAATGCCACTTGAATCATTGTCGAACTATATCAAGCCTGGTTGCACAGATGTTTTCAACACTTGACATGTGTGACAGACCATTGCTCAATAAAAAGACTACTGTAATTCTTTATCCCCTCACTGTGGATGGGTAACAGCTAGTGGAGCTATTTTGAGTCCTTTAATTAGAAATAATTATTTGTGTAGTGACACTCATTCTAATATGCATACTTAAATGAGAATTTGCATGCATCTACCCCAGGCCACTCAAGCAATATGAATTCCTAGCATATTGAAGGAAGTGATTATTCTCTTTAGCCTTAGCTTCCAATTTACCTTGCTCCTCCAGCCAAAACGTGTTTTACTTATTTTAAATAAAACTTTTTTAATTTTTCTGTTTCATTTAAACTAACATATTTCCTTACATTAGTTTGTAGAATGGTTACAGCACAGGATACTGTCCAGTCCTTCATGTCTGTGCGGTCTCTCTGCAAGCCCAAACCAGCTAGTTCCACATCCCTGCGCATTCAGTAGAACCATGCATTTTTTAAAATCTTAGATTCAATCAGGGTTTCAAATCAATTTATCTCCACTATACTTTTTTTATTCAATACATTTAAGATTTTGACCACCTGCTGCTTTAAAAAACAGTTGTTCTTCATGCAATTGTTTGGTCTTTTGCCATTAATCCTTCATCTGTACCCTCTGGTTCTCAGCCCACCTATCAGTGGGAGCACTTTATATCCACTATATCTTGACCATGATGTTCAAAAGTACTTTTGGTTGTTAAAGAGTGGTGCCCATTGCTTCAGTGTTTTTGCTATTATAATATCTTACCCCATTCTTTTGCTTACTACCAGTTCTCAGCCCATTTTTTAATGTTGTTCAGAACTACTCTGAATGCTGGTTTGTAGTAGTTTTATAGAGTAAACAATAAGGAATTTGAAGGAAAAACCTTGAAGTGTGTGTGTGTGCGTATAATAGGCAACTTTCATTTTGGGGATGTCCTAAAATACTTTGCCAATGTATTGCTTGTAAAATGTGGGCATTGTTTTTGTAGAAACCTGGCAGCCAATTTTGTGCCAAGATGAGTGTCTCAAATGGCACTGAATGAGTTAAATAACTAGGTGACATTTGAGGAATAATGCTTGGTTAGGGCACTTCAAAATGTTTGTAGACCACTCCTTCTAAACACAATATTTCTCCCATTATGCCCTCCTTTGACATTTCGTCAGAAGAAACTGATCTATGCCACTTAAATATAGATTTAATGTTTCAGAATGTGGTGACTGTTGCATTATGATGCTGGCTGCGTGATCAGTCTGAATGCCTGCATGATATAGTGCTTTTTGTAGCCTGTTTGTTCTTAGATGTCCTGTATTAGCTGAGTGGACAACTATTAATTTATAACATACAAAATACTGCTTACTTCATATCTGAAGTTTGAATAAAGTCATGGAGTCACACAGCACGGAAACAGGCCCTTTGGCCCAACACGTCCAGTTTTCCTAAATTGAACTAGTCTCATTGTCTGTGTTTGGCCCATATCCCTCTAAACCTTTTCTACCCATGTCCCTGTCCAAATGTCTTTTCAATGATGTAATTGTACCTGCCTCTACCACTTCCTCTGGCAGTTCCTTCCACATTTGCACCACCCGCTGTGTGAAAAGGTTGCCCCTCGGGATCTTTTTAACTTTCCCCTCTAATCTTAAACCTATTCCATCTAGTTTTGGACTCTGATCCTGAAAATTAAAATTAGATTGTTAGCTGATGAGTGCTTAACATGTTCGCTATCACTCATCCTTTCATGTTTGGAAGGATTGTTGATGCATGTTAAAATAAACAGATTTATTACTACATTAAAATAACAGACAGACATGTGTTACAACCCATGTTGAGACCAGTAACTAACCTTTAAAAGTAAGTAATCCCTGTAATGCCAATGGGAAAAAAATAATGTTGGGCAAGATTTCATATTTCTTAAAAAACCCTGTCACAAATCAACTAAAGTGCCAGTATACAGTTGAATTGTATACTATTTCAAATAAAAAACGAAGTTTGACATTTAAGTAATCATGCACTATGCTTTTCAGGTATTTACTTGAATTACTTCCTGCACAGCTGTGGCATCACTTATGATCTCAATCTTTCTAGCTTGGTCTCCATTATATTGGATTGTCCTCTTCCCGTTCACTTATTTGACTCTCTAGTTGCATTTACCATATTCCATGTGAAGTCACCAGAAATTGCTTAGAGTTGGCAATGTCCATGCCTACAGTCCTCCTGTCACTTCTGTCACAGCAGTTCTGATGGCACAGGGACTCCCTTTTCTGACTTTAAGTAGTTCAGTGATCTCTGGCATCATTAAAGCTGCAACACTGAGCTGTATCCAGTCTATAACCTCCTGTCCTTGTCTTGAACTCTCCATCTTTTGCATTTGTATAACATACACAGTAACATGGCTTGTGCTATATTCTCAGAAGCTTGTTTCAATACTTATGATCTGTTCTAAACTGTCAAACGGAATCGTTGATGAAGTGCCAAATTTCATTCCACACTTGCAGGTTCTGAGTCTGTTGAATTACCTGTCGCACAAGAGGCTAGGATCCTCCCACTGCAGTTAGCTTTCTATTTAGTTTTTTGCTTCTTTTCATTCCCAAGGCAGCATCTGGTCACATAGTAATTTCCTGAATTTGTTAATGCCATAATCAGGAAACCAATTGATTCTGTTTCAGAATATGTCTCAGTTCACTTTGGTCTTAAAGTAAAATTACACAAAAAGAGAACACAGCTTTTCCAAAAGCACGAATCATCATACATGCTATTAGGACTTTTTGTGTTTGTCTCTTGGTTTCAACAACTGTAGTTTTTAGCATAAAATGAAACTTAAAGAAATAATTATTCTAAAGTATTGCATATAAGCCAACTCATATTTATAACCTATCTTATTATCAAGCAGTAAACTTCTGGTTTTTGTTTCTCCAGCTGTGGATGTCAGCATGCTGTGTTCGCAAGATCTCCTGCGCCTTCTTCTATCCCTTCAGCCTGTTTTGCAAGATGCCATTCAGAAGAAACGAGCTGTTAGATCATGGGAGAGTATCCAGCACGTGCAGGGGCCTCTCACTTGGCAGCAGTTCCACAAATTGGCTGGTCGGGGATCTTACGGTAAGTTTTTCTTTTTTTTTTGGGCCTTTCACTTATTACTTTTGAATGTGAAACACCTACAGATTATAAGGATGAGCACTACTCTATAAGAACAGTGTTATAAGCCATATTTAATCACCTGTTTCTTTCATTGATACCTGAATCCGGCTGAGATCGTGGTTTCAGGTCAGGGACCAACTGGTTTTTGGACAAAGGATGTTTTCAGTTTTGGCTCCAGTACAGTCTATTTGGGTCTGTTTGGGTCCATTTAGGCCCTTTGTGGTGGAAGAGAAAACTTTGCTTAACCCAAATGGACCTGAAAGTGAAGTTTTTTGTTTAACCTAGGGCTCAAACAGGAGGCACGCTGAGGTTGACCCTTTGGGGAAAAAATAACTTTGCTTTTAGGTCTGTTTGGGCTCGTTCAGATCAAGTGAATTTTTTCCTGAAGGGTGTAAACTCGGCGTATTTGCAGGTCCATTTGGCTCCGCTTCTTTAAAAAAAGCCATGGGGGTTCAGGTCTTTTTAGTTTTCAGGCATGAGGACTAAAAGATGTGCAGATTAACAATATGACAAAAAATGATAATCCATACTTTGTAGAATAAAGTTGAACATGTCTACTACTATTTTTACTGTAATTTTCACCACAAGCACTTCACTCAAGAAATCTAGGTGAAACATCCATAATTGTTATCTGAAACTGAATTGAAATCCTGGTTTTAGTTCAGAGTTCTACAGAATCTATTCCATGTTAAGCAGTTTTTGAAAACTGCTGTTGAAATTAATGGTGCAGTTTTAATTGATGTTTGGGGATTTCGCACTATCTGGCATGTGACTTGTCAGGCAAACTTTCACCACATCTTTGTCATCCTCTCCTTCAGAAGAATCATTTTGACTCAAAATGTTAACTGTTTTTCGCTCCACAGATGCTGCCAGACCTGCTCAGTTTCTTCAGCACTTTATTTTTATTTCAAATTTTTAGCATCCACTGTATTTCTTTTCATTGGAGTTAGCATCTGATGGACTGCTGTACATTCCTATTAGCTGGTTCTTGAGACAGTTTCCATTTCCTCAATTCACACTTTGCCCTTTAAATAATAACTCTCAGAAAATGAATCCGAACCAATAGGCTGTTTGATACGGCTGTCTCAGTTCAAAATCCATCTGTTGCATTTCTGTTAAAGACTATGAGCTAAGCATTCTATTTACCTGCCTCCTTCATTCTGAAGTTTTTGAAAATTGAAAATTTCCTCAACATCTCCCTTTTTCTTATGCTCTTTTTGTCTAATTCTGAGAGGTCTATTCAAACACTGTCAGTTCACAGTTCAAGATGATCCTCCTGTAGCATCTCAGTTTCTTTTATTTCCATTGGTTGTTCTTGTGCCTTCAGTGAGGCGAGTACTTTTAAACCATCTGGGTCCCCAAAGATTAAGATCAGATTCTTCTACAGGGAATTGTTTCACTATTCCAACCACGACTTTCCCACTTAATAAGTCGCTCTTTAATCTAGTCCAGTTTGTAACCTTTTGTGTCCCTCTAATTAATATCTTATCCTTCATTAGCCCTCCCTGGAAGACACAGTGTATAACTAGGCAGCATCAGTGATTGATTTGCTACAGTGTGTCTCAATATCTTTTATTGGTTTATCTCCTTGAAAAATAAGGATACATCTCTCCCTTTGAAATAAGATACTCATCATCCCATTGTCTGATTCTGTATCAATAATTGATGTACTTTTCGATTGTCCTGAGCCAACTCCCCCCTCCTAATAGGGTCTGTTGAAAGGCATTCAATTTGTACAACTGCTACAGTTTTATTACTTATTTCTTTTCCTGATGCACCCCACCCTTTTCTGAGGATTCCTTAGGCAGCCCAAAACTGCAATAAATCTCGCATTTCACTTCTAGCAATTAGCTTTAGTATGTCTAGTATTACTTCAATAAAAGCATTTTATTTAGGTTGAAGTCTTTCTCCTTTGTTATTTTGGCATTCTTCCGCCTGCTCCCCAAAATTAATACCTTCACCATCCCCAGACTTGGTTAACCTTGCCGATTCTGATATGACCATTTTACCACCTGTAACTGGGTGAGATATCATGTCAGTAATTGTACAAATGCCATTAGATTTCATTCTTCTAGTTCACTGTTTTAATTGATAAACATTAGGGACACGTATTGAGTTCTGCCTCTTCAGCAGTTCCATGCTCTGCATAATGCTGTTCTGAAACTGGTGTAAACATTCATATCTGTAACTATCAGGCCATTGTAACTTTTAAGGTCCAAATACCTTTGCACACTTCAGTCTTTTCAAAGAAGTGAAATATCTTCCAACTGGATCCTCTAGCCTTGGGTACTTCACACAGATTTCTGGTTAAATCCCATCCCTACTGGAGTCAGAGTTGCCCACTGAGCTCCTATCTATTCTCTAATCCTTTATTCTAAGGGTTTTATCCAGCCATTCATGTTGGCTGATTTCCTTCTCTGTGGAGCTCACATTTTTAAAATTAGATTTTCTTTTCTATTGCTCTTTTATTTCTCCTCTCTACACTATCCAAGCTTTCTTATTTCTGGCTCTTTCTGTTTTGACTTTCTTTCTTTCTTCCATTTCTTTTTTGTTTTCATTCTCTAGCTTTTTCATTTCTCTCCATCTTTTATTTATTCAAGTTTTTTAAAAAAAAATTTCTAACTGAACATTAGTTAATTCTAGTGGTAACACACCAATTTCAGATTTCCCTCCATTTAAATTTAAATGCTGAATGTTATTTTAAGCATCTTGTCCTTAGAATACCCTGCTTATATTTCTACCTAAAATTCAACTGGTTTGATCTTTGTCAAAGATTTTAAATAATTCACTTTCATTTCCCATGCCCAGAAAAGTCGTAGAAACAGCTATTTTGAAATTGTAATCCATGTTATTGAGATTGTATTCATTAAGATATAACATTCGCTGTCAAAAAGTATTGCATTCTTCATTGGTCTGCATTATATTTAATTAGACTTCTTAAACCTGAGCAGAGGGAAGGATATGCTCGTTTGAGTTGAGACAGCACGTGAACGGTTGGTTTATATCAGCACTTTAATGCTTGTTTAGATGGGGGTTGAGCTTGGTATCAAGCTTCAACTGTCTCATTAACACTACTGTTGCCGTAAATGCTGCTGTACTATTGAACAAATCCTCTACCGTTGAGACCTGTTTTCCCTCTAGTTTTCTTTTCGGCTGTGCAGTCTTCTGAGGTCTGTGCACGGCAGTGTTGATGCCAGTTGCCTTGCACAGAACCTTGGAGTGGCTGCACATGTGCAACTGAGCAGTTTGATGGGAACATTGGTCAAGGCATATGCTTTCAAAATACAAACAACGATAATGCTTTTATTAAAATGTACAAAGTACTGGAGAAACTCAGACTTGGCAGCATCTGTGGAGAGAGAAATGGAGTTGATGTTTCGAGTCTGATGTGATCACTCTTCAGAATGGAGCTGCAGTTGAGGGAGGGTACAGGATAGATGGTTGACCTGGTGTACTTTTGGAATAGCATGAAGTCGACCAAAACCATTCCGAGTTTCAGGTGCAGAAAGATTCACGCAAGATGAGCAGTGTTAGGAAGGTTGGAATGTGGATTTGGGGTCAAATAGGACACTGAGATTTGGAACAGTCTAGTTCAATCTGTGGTAATGTCTTAAATGGGGATGGAAGTGGTGACACTGATAAAGAGCCAGTGGCAGGATCTGGAAAGAGTGACCTTGATGTTCCCAGTGTTTAACTGGTGGAAGCTCCAGTTCATCCAAGATTGAATGTCAAACAAGTGGCCTGACAAAGAGTCACTAGTGGATTTGACATAATTTGTAGATAAGTAGAACTGAGCGCCATTAACTTAGAGGTGGAAGCTGACCTAAAGTGTATAGATGATGTAACCAAAAGGCTAGCAACCAGATGCACAAGACAAAGGAATTTTAGTAGATTAGAAGGCATTTCTGTGCCACAAGAAAATTAAGTTAGAAATGTTTTAGCTACAAATGGATTGGTAAGGGCACATCTGAGCAAGAAAAGCACTCTAAGCTGAACAACACTCCTGGCAATGGCTGAAAATGGTGTGTTTGTCTCTGCTAAAAGGTGTGGAGAAGTTGAGAAAGGTTAGTATATTATAGTCATGGATCATACATAATTTGGAGATGGGGGTGGGGTATAGTACTGTTCAAAGAAGGAATAAGGTTGCACTGTCATGAAGAGGAAGTGGGAACAGTACCTGATGGGAGGAAAGCAGTTATGATATCAGTTACAAAAACAGAAATTGCTGGTGAAACTCAGTAGGTCTGGCAGCATCTGTGGGAAGAAAGCAGATTCTTTACTGCACTTGAAACGTGAACTCTGCTTTCTTCCTGTAGATGCTGCTATACCTGAGTTTTGTCAGCAATTTCTCCTTCTGTTTCAGGTCTCCAGCATCCACAGTTCTTTATTTTATACTGATATCAGTTACCATGGGGTCCGGAAAGAGAAGTTGGGACGTCAGTGCTAACTAAGGTGCTGAGACAATGCTTTGGTTATGAAGAAGAGTCAAATTTATCTTGAAACATTAACTTTGCTCGGTACTGATACTGCCAGACCTGCTGAGTTTTACCAACACTTTTTATTTGAATAGTCAGCTCTTTAATTCGAATGGGATTAAGCCAGCAGATGGTAGGTCTCCTGAACAAAATTGGAAAAGATGTGAGAGGAGATGGGCAGAGGCAGCTGAAAGAATGAATTAATTTTTATAGTGTAAAATGATTTCTGATAGTGATTGATTGTTCTATCCTCAGCAGTGCTGAAGACAGTTGAAGTTCGAATCAAAAAATTGTTCTTAATTTAAAATGGAAGCTGTTTAGATCACAGATATTTTTCTTACTGAATCTGCTGGAATATTATAGCTCTGCAGTTCCCTAAAATACAGACTTTTATCTTGAGTCATCGGGTCAATGCTGAGTTTTGGTATTTTTTCCTTTTTATGATTGAGTGGCTGGTTGACTGTTGCTTAACATGGCATAACAAGTACTAATAGTTTCTGCAGAGGAATATCTTGTTTATGTGGTACTTTATCATGTCCTTGGGATGCAACATAGTACTTTACAACCAATGAATTGCTTTTTGAAGCACAATAAATGTTTAGCAGGCAGCTAGGTTTTCCATAAACAAGGTCCCATGAATACAAAACAAAACTGACTAGCTAAAAGTTGACCAGAATGCACGGTCAATTCAACTCCTCATTTGATTGATGCAGTGCAATGTTTTATGACTACTGCAGAGGGTAGATAGGGCCACAGTTTTGACCTTGCTTGAAAGGACAGTAATGCAGCATGCCTCCAACAATGTAGTGTTTCCTTGGTGCTGTGTTTAAGTTTCAGCTACATTTTGAGCTCAGGTCTCAGAAGTGTTATTTAGATCTAGAATGTTTTGACTTGAGCAAGAGTGAACCACTGAACCAAGCTGATTTAAATGAGTAAAATGAATCTTGTATGTCAATCTGGGAACGGTTTCAATGGTCCCTGTTTGAAAATAAATGGTGAAGAAACCAGCACAATTCTTAATACCTTAAGTCATGCAAAAGGTTCCATGACTCCTGTTTATTTGAATAATGTCTTGCTTAGACATCGGTAACAGTAGACTCTTCAGCAAACCCACCCTGGCAAAGTGCCACTTGATCATCAGTAAAGTGATGGAAGGGGTAGTCTGTAGGGCAGTTGTTCCTAATAACCTGTGGACTGACATTCAGTTGAGTCAGTCAGCTCCTACCATTTTACAGATCTGAATTCCAGAGGTGAAGTGACTGTGATTACTTTTGACATCAAGGAAACATCTTACTGCATGTGACAACAAGATTCCTCAGCAAAACTGAAGTTGCTTGTTGGAATCATACTTTGCCCAAAGGAATTTGGTTGTGGTTGCTGTTGGTTAATCATCTCAGTTCCAGGATACTACTACAGGATTTCCTTATGGAACGTATTTTTCATCAAACTATTATGTGCTGTGACACACCTCTGGAGCAGATGGGATTTGGACCTGGGCAGAGTTTGACACGCTACCACTGTGCCACAAGAGTCCTTTCAGGACCTTTATAGATATTTTCTAATCAACCCATTCAGAGATGTTGTTATACACCTCTGGTGCAGGTGGGACTTGAATCTCTGTCTCCTGGCTCAGAGGTAGGTACAATACCATTGTGCCATAAGATCCCGAAATTTCATCAGGGTAAGGTATTTTCTGCTCAGCCTGTCCACGGATGTTAAAACACATCTTTGGAGCAGGTGGGACTTGACTTGACTTGACCCTTTCATCTTGACTCCGATACTGAAGCAATCTGTGTTCCTGTGCAGCAGGGGCTGGGCAGCAGTCAGATAAGGGCTGATGAGTAGCATGAATGTTGCTTATTACTTGAGTGCCAGGTACTGACCATCTCCTCCAAGAGAATCAAATCATGCCTGAATCCTCCACTTTCAATATTTTGGGGGTTACACTTGACAAAAAAACTGAACATGGATCACTCAAATATTTGGCTACAAGGGTAGGTCATAGGCTAAGTAACTCACCACCTCACTCCCCAAAACCGGTCCACCATCTTTTAAGGCCCAAGTCAGTGATGGAATGCTCTCCATTTGCCTGGGTGAGTGCAGCTCCGAAAATGCACCAGCAGCTTGACACTATCTAGGACAAAGCATCATGTTGTTTGGCTTTCTGTCACTACCTTCAGTATTCATTCCCTTCAGCACTGATACGTACCACCGGCAGTGAGCACCGTCTACAAAATTCACATCAGCAACTCACCAGCGCACTTTCAATTGTGCCTTCTAAACTTGACTTCTACCACCTAGATGGGCAAGGGCAGCAGACGTATTGGAGCACCAACACTTGCAAATTCCCCTTCCTGCCACACACTACCCTGATTTGGAACTATATCACTGTTCCTTCATTGTCAATGGGTTAATATATTGGTACTCCCTTCCCAACAACACTGAAGAGGTACCCAACCCACCCCCTCATTCATGGATTGCAGCTTAAGAAGGCTCACCGTCAAGGGCAATAAATGCTTGTTTATTGAGGTCCACATGCCAGAAAAGAAAACCACTTTGAATTTCCTTTAATATTTGGCATACAGCATTAGTAGTATTGCTTGTGGAGGTAGAACATCAGCTTGCCGAGTCAAAAAGCTATTTCTGTTTTGTAATTCTATGCCTAGATTATGCACACAACTTGTAGTGATGGACTTAAACCTAAAGTGGTGTGTTCAGTGAGGACAAACTGCTGCAAAAACCTCAAACTCTTCGGTCAGAAAATGAAACTACATTGTGCAAATTGTCAAAAGTCATTTTGTGGAGCGGAGACACATTGAAGCAAAGAGTCGAAAGTAGTGAATACTTTTGAAGATGCGGACCTTTGATTAACGAGCTTTCTTCTTGCACAGGTACAGACGAGTCTCCAGAGCCACTGCCTATCCCGACGTTTATGTTGGGTTATGAATGTGATTTTGTGGTGTTATCTCCATTTGCATTACCATACTGGGAGAAGCTCCTTCTGGAGCCATATGGATCGCAAAGAGATATTGGCTATGTTGTGGTGTGCCCAGAAAATGAAGCACTTTTAAATGGAGCAAGAAGTTTCTTTCGCGATCTCAGTGCAGTCTATGAGGTAAATCATGTTTGATTTATGTGACTATATCTTAAGTATCTTCAAAGCTAAACATTGCCAACTGGTATGACATTTTGATGTGCAACCTTGATGCAGAATTCTTGATGAGAATGAACAAAAATTGTTGTTTGAAATATAGTCCTGCAGACTTGGGCAGCACAGGCCCATCTCGAAATTGCTTCCTGATGGGATCATGAAAGTTGGGACCAAAGCAGCCTTGAACATTGCAGAGCAGCCGGTAAATGATTGGTTCTCTCAGCACTGTGTGAACGCTAGCAGTGAAGCATTTTCCAAACTGAAACTTTACGCTCAAGTGTGCAGACATGATCTGGGTAAGTGACTTGTGACAGCAGTTAAGGTAATGAAATATCACTTCGGGATAATTCAAAAGTGAACAAATTTCTTGATCACTGTATTGGTTAAAGTTTAAATTTGTCTTTGAGTAAAAGCAAAATATTGAAAATTTCAGGATTTTCACAGGTATGGCTGGTCATTTATTGTGAAAACATCACAATAGTATTGAATTTGCCACATGCTCTGTCTGTCTTGTCAGTTCTGTTTTATTTAATTGTGGAATGAGAATCTAACAGTGGTGCAATGTCTGTCCTATCCAGTCCTTACAATATGGATTGCCCAAGCATTTTCCTCCCTGCAAATAAGATACATTTCATCAGTCACAGTTGCCAGTGGCTGCACGCCATTATGCAGTGTTGTACAAAAGGAAGGCTTTAGAAAGCTTGGTTTCACGCTCCCATTTGCTTGCATGTGCTAATTGTTCCATCTCCGATTGTGAAAATGTCAATATATGCTGGAAATGGAAACAAAAAATTGCTGGGAATGCACAATGCTTTTATCGGTTTCTGTTTTTAAAAAAAAAAAAAAAAAATTAACATTTCAGGTTGAGGGTCTTGATCACAACTATCAAAAGGTCTTGGCCTGAAAATCTAATTTTTAGGGTAACGGAATCATACAGCGCGGAAATGGGCCCTTCGGCCCATCTTGTCCATGCCGACCAGATTTCCTGAACTGAACTAGTCCCACTTGCCTGCGTTTGGCCCATGTCCCTCTAAACCTTTCCTATCCATGTCCAAATGCTTTTTGAATGTATTTCTTTTCTACCAGTCTATTTTTCAAGACTGTGAATATGCTGTGTTTCCAGCAATTTTTGTTTTTAACTGAGAAATAGATGGCTTTGATAAATGCCTGAGAAATTTAAAGTTAATAATAACATATTTTTTAAAAAAAATTCCTCTTGTTTCAGGTCCGTACCTTGCTGGTCAAACATTGGACAGTTCATTACTCTCGCAGCCTAACCCCGTTTCCTCTTGCAGTCGATCCAGTACGTTACAAATTCCTGCACAAGTTTCAGCTGGGGGTTCATCTGCATCTTCCACCTGTGCTCCTGTACCATCAGGTACTTTAGCAAATGCTGCCATAACAGCCACAGTAGCCAGTAGTACTACTACAAATGTAGCCTCAGTACCTGTGAACCTGGCCGGCGTATCTTCTGCAGTAAAGCCGTCTTCCTCTTTTCCTCCATTTGCACATTTGAATAATTCCTCCAGTGTTGTTACTGCTCAGGGTTCAGCCTCCCAGCAGAGTAATGGTATCTCTGGTGAGTCAGCAGTTGGTGGAATGGGACAACAACATCAGGAACCTCCAGAGAGGTGAGATTGATGTATTTTGTGTGATGATCTATGTAATTGCAATGCATTTTATGTGTAAATGTTAACATCTAAAATCATATGCTGTTGTTAAAACATAGTTACTTCATTTGTGGTCATTGTTTCTGGATGCAAAAAACATTGTAAGGAGCATGGTTTCCATGATAATCTATATATAGAATAGTCAGTAGGCTTTTAAATTATAAATTACAGATATTGTCACACATACACTATATTTTCAGGTTTAACATCAGATAAAGGTTAATGGGAGGCGGCCCTTGAGCCTGTTTTTCCATTCAGTCAGATGATGGCTGATCTTGTACTAATATCCATTTACCCTTATGTCTCTTAGCTAGCACTAACCTGTCAATTTCAGATTTAAAATTATCTATTCAGATAGGAAATATTTATTACGCTCATTTCATTCTTAGTATTGCATCCTGGCTTGGATTTTAAGTTATGCCCTTGCTGTAACCTCCTTCACCAGCAGAAAAGATCTGCTTTGAATTCTCGTTATCAGCTCACTTATGACAACAAAAACTTGAATAAAGCCACTTGTTAACCTCCTGTGTTCCAGATGATGCAAGCCTAGTTTGTGAAATTTATATTCATAACTTTGGAGTTGGGGCAATATTCTAGTTAATCTGTGTTGCACTCCTGGTGCTTTTATATCCTTTCTAAGGTATGGGTGCCTAAAAAAAATTGAGTACTTCACATGTTGTTCCACCAGAGTTTGTTGTATACTGATGTACAGAACAAGGCCATTTTGCCTATCGGGTCCATTTTGGCTCTCTGCAGAACAAGCTAGACAGTCCCATTCTCTTATAATTCATTTAGCCCTGCAGGTTTATTTTCTTCAGGTGCCAGTTGTAAGGCAGTATTTTAAAAAAAAAAAAAAAAAAAAAGTTTCTGCATTTTTGATAGTGGACTGAAATAGGAAACCAAGGATTGTGGAAGGGATTGCTGCACGTTTTAAAATCAAGCTTCCAAAACTTTAGTGTAACTGCTGTTTACACTATTGCCTATTCAAGCAGTGAAAGTAGATTACTATAGAATGACTGGCCTCAGGAAATCTGTGCAGACTGAGATTTGGCTGGCAGCAGTTAACTAACAACTCCACAGACCAATGAGGAGGGCCTTCTGTCTGTCAATAAATGTGATTGCGTAGCTTGTGGATGTGAATGATATAGCAAGAAACCTTCAGACTTACGGAAGGGGAGTTTGGTGCCCTTTATTGCTGCTATAGAAAAACACCTAATGCATGATGATAACCAACTTATTTTCCCTCACCAGTTGCTGTAGGCAGTGGCTCTTAACCAATAAGTCAGAGACTTTATGAACCAGTTGCTCTGTGCCTGCTGTTTCAAAGTGAAAACATTTGGAGAAGATCAACGAGCAGTGTTTTCAAAAACAAATTGTTCATGGATTGTGGGTGTTGTTTGTGTTTATTGTCTGTTGCTAGTTGCCCTTGAGAAAGTGGTGATGAGCTGTTGTCTTGAACCATTGTACTGCAGATGAACTCACAGTGCCGTTATGGAGGGTGTTTCAGGATTTTGATGTGGTGACACTGAGGAATGGTGACATATTTCCAACTTTGGGATAGTGAGTGGTTTGGAGGGGAACTTGCAGGTTGTGTTCAAGTACCTGCTGCCCTTGTCCTTCTATATGGTAGTGGCCGTGGGTTTGGAAAATGCTGTCTAAGGAATCTTGATGAATTTCTGCAATGCATCTTGTCGGTGATGCACACTGCTGCTACTGAGTATTGGTGGTGGATAGAGTGGAAGTGATGCCACTCTTACAGATTGCTTTGTCCTGAATGGTATCGAACTTTGAGAGTTGCTGAAGGTGTACTTGTCCAAGTAAGTGGGGTTATTCCATCTGACTTGTACCCTGTGGACGATGGAAAGATTTTTGAGGATCAGAAAATGAGTTACTGAAGGAATCGTAGCCTCTGATCTCCTCTTGTAGCTGCAGTATATGGCTAGTCCAGTTTGGTTTCTGGTCAATGATAAGCCCAAGAAAATTGATAGTGATTTAATGATGGCGATACAACTGAATGTCAAAGGACAATGATTAGATTCTCTCTTGTTGGACATGGTCATAGCCTGGCATTTGTATGGTGATATGTTACTGTCACTTTTCAGCCCAAGGCTGGATATTGTCTGGGCCCTGCTGCATTTGGTCCTGGTCATGGTAATGGACGTGAACATGGACATCTGAGGAGCAAAATTATGCTGAATATTGTGCAATCATCCTAGCAAAGTCCTAGCAAGCCAAAAGTATCAACTCAACAAACCAGTGACGGGGACCATTGAACTGCCTTCCCAGAATTTTCCTCCATCCATAACTCCGTGTCTGTCTGTGTGTGTCTGTGTCTGTCTGTGTGTGTCTGTGTCTGTCTGTCTGTGGCATGAATTCATAAGGGGTTTAGAGCTTTAACCAGTAGAGTTACATGTTGACAGTTCATAGTTTACCTGTGGCTAGGACCTATTTATTTGCATTAAATAGAAATTCTTGTTAAGTATAGAAACCTAGCCTGTCCTTTCTTAATCTAGGCCTAAAGGATAAGTAAATTGGGGAATTTTGCGTACTTTGGTAAAATCTTTCACTTTTTGTGCCGACTTCAGGAGTACTGGGACTTGATTTCCAACACACTATTTCTCTTGGATGTGATCCAATCCAATTTCCTTTTGAAATCTTTGCTTCTATTCCAACCATCCTTGTGGGCAGAAAGTTCCAGTCATTATTGCTCGTTTTGATAATAAAAAGTTCTTCCTCACAATCCTACTTCACTGTTTGCTCAAAATCTTAAACCCGCATTCTTTTCTTGTGTTATCAGCTAAAGGGCACAGGTTTTCCTTGATTTACTCTATCCAGACTTGTCATAATCTTTTATACCGCTGTAAAATTACTCCTCAATCTCCTGTTTCAAGGAGAACAATCCAGTTTTTCCAACCTGTTCTTGTGACCAAAGTTCGTCATCCCAGGAAACATTCTTGTAAATGTCTTTTGAACTTTTTCACAGATCCTTGGTTCTTTCCAAAAGTGTAACTAGTTGCAGCGCTTCAGTTGGAACTGGATCAGAGGCATTTCTCTTGGGCCTTGTGGTATTTGCAGATATAACAGCAGTACTGTGAAATGAACTGCAGTAGTAATGCATCAAATCTTAAAAGGGCATTTCATAGATTCTGCTTTTGTTTTCCTGTGAATATTATATCTAATGTAGATCTCTCAGAATCCAGAGTGTTACAATTTATCACAGATTTAGGAAAATACATTTAAAAAATTACAAACTTTCTGGCTTGATCAGTTTATAAGAAGTTGTGTTTATGTTTGGGCCAGTATCACAAAAGAGCTACTTAAGCATTGGTCTTTTCAAAGTAATGCACTAAGTAAATAGCTAAACCTAATACTCCTCATTATTGGTTTGCAAGGTGGTCTGCTAAAAAGCAATAGATCAGCAGAGGTACTTGCGATACTGCCCTAGTAGTGGTGCTGTCCCAATCTGGTAATTATGAATCCCTAAATTGCCTTTCGTGGTGAGGGTTATCCATGGCGTTTAATCCTCTAGCTCACGCAAGAGGAATGAACCAACATCTTTTTAAATCCTTGTGAATTTGTTCTTTTCAATCCAAGCATGACCTCCAACCTGTGTTCCAGTGGGGTGAATTACAGAGACATTTTGGCTATAGGTGCTCTCTCTTTTTCTATCTCGAATCCTGACAGTCTTGCTTGTCAGAAAGTTTCAGGAAACCTTGGACTTTCACTCTATATATCAGTGGCAATGTGAATCACAAGGGCCTTGCATCCAGTATATGCCTAACATTCTCAACACTTTCCTAGTGCTCTGAAGACTTAATAATCTAACCACTGGAAACATAGATACTGCTACCGTTGTCTCCAAGTGTGAATCCCTTGCATCTTCCTTACAGTGATTAATCCAAGCCTACCTTTAATCTTTGATAACCACATCACACGGGCCTCTTGTTAGACAGGTCACCAAACAGGTCACGTCACTCCCTTCCTTCATCTTCATTAAAACAGTGGTCCAAAACAAACCAATCTTAAAGTCTTAAGTTTGTTGCAGTGTCATCTTAGGATAGTTTGTGTTATAAGCATATGCCCACAGTTGGATTGAGACTGCCCCAGTTAATTTGCCCGAGGATCTTTTCAGTCTGCTGTCTTCAGAAGACTCATCTTTTCATTATGGGCTAGATTTTCTTCAAAAAGATATTGGCTAATACTGTTCATTTTGGTGTTGCAAAAGTCCTGTTTTGTATTATTGCTGAAACACCTTAGATAATTATATGTAATCTTTGTTGTCCTATTTAATTTTTATACTTTATTTGTATTGTAGCACCATGGAAAGGGATAAAATTGGGGTCCCAACGGAGGGGGAGTCTCATGCCATCAATTATCCACCATCCATCGTTGTGTACATTGTGGATCCTTTTACTTACAATGCAGAGGATGAAAGGTCGTCATCTTCAAATGTTTGGACACTTGGGCTATTACGCTGCTACCTAGAGATGATTCATTTCTTACCACAGAACGTCAAGAATGCAATATCTGTGCAAGTGAGTGCACTTTTAAATGTTGGATGGTACAGTAAATAATTATAGAAGAGATGGTATTTTGTAACATGTGTTTTCTCAACTAGTACAAGTTGCCTTCATAAAAAATCTCTTGACTCGCTCGTTATAGCAAAGCATTGTTTGGAGGGCCATCTCATCCCATTTACTCTTATGTTCCCTTCTAGTAGTGCAAAACTACTGTGGCACAGTGGTTATCACTGCTGCCTCACAGCACCAGGGACCTGGGTTCGATTCCAGCCTCGGGTGACTGTCTGTGGAGTTTGCACATTCTCCCCGTGTCTGCGTGGGTTTCCTCCGGGTGTTCCGGTTTCCTCCCACAGTCCAAAGATGTGCAGGTTAGGTGGATTGGCCATGCTAAATTGCCCATAGTGTTCAGGGATGTGAAGATTAGGTAGGTTATAGAGGGATGGGTCTGGGTGGGATGCTCTGAGGTTCAGTATGGACTTGTTGGGCCGAAGGACCTGTTTCCACACTGTAGGGATTCTGAAAAAAAACAGAATTGGCAGTGATTTATGGACATAAAACCTCACCATCCCTCAACCAGAGTACGATAGTACCATGAAAAGCTTAGAAATGAATTTTTTTCCCCCCAGATCACTGTAAACTTGGAAAAAACTAACAAAAATTAATAACATGGTCTTCCATGTAGTAGGATGTAAAGGAAATGTATTGCTTTATTTTGTTAGGCAAAGCTTGAAGTTTGCATATGTAGAGTTTTTTTTTCAAAGCCTGTATTAATTTTACAAAAACATTACATAGTTATAGGCTTTTTTTTTAAAACTAACCTATCTTACAAACTGTACTATTATAATCATGTTGTTAGTGACGTGTTCTAAAAATTTCAAAAAAGTGCTGTGGGTTTTTTGTCCCCCCAGAGTAAATATTTTTAAATTAATTATACAGACTTGGAATAGCTTTTTTTAAATTGAAGCACTTTGATGTTGCTTGAGCTCAGCAGTTATTGCACTCTTGTCTCTTTGAGTGGGTTCACAACACACTTCAGCCTTTTCAAATTTGGCTTAAATAATCATATAATTCACTTAATGTTGGGGAAGGTGCCGTTAGTCAGATTATTTTACGCTTGCCCTGCTTAACATAAAACAGGCTGATTTTAATACATTCATATTCAAGTATTCTTAAAACATATTACTAGTGGTGTTGCCCATTCAATTTTACCCAAGCTTATCTACTTGCATCTTAAACTTTTTCTAATACTTCTGTCATTGTCTCTCCTCATTTTTTAAAATTATCATGCTAATCTGAGTCCCTTTAGTGTCGTCCATGCAATCTTCCAGTTTGTGTGAATTGTTTATACCTTTGTTCCTGCTACCCCATTGCATTTTTCTGTGGTGAACAATGCCTTAGAAAACGAGCTCATTCTTAAAAAAAAATGTAAATATCTTATATAAAATGCTATCATAATACTGTAACCAGGCATTATCTATTTAAATTACTCCTAGATTTGGAGTTGTTTAGTGAAGTTAAAATTATTGTCAAGGGGTCTGTATTTGGTTCAGCAGGAAATGTTTGCAGTGAGCCACTTGTTTGAACAGTGTTTTCTCAGCTTGTGCATACGTAATCTGTTTGTTTTGATCTTTAGTCCTCTGCGGTGCAGGATCTGAACAAAATAATGGATGTACATGTATGTGTAACTGAACTGTTTCCATGCCAGTACCAGCTGCTCTGAGGACACTGTGTTAGGCAGTCTGCATGTTTTTTCATACAGATATGGGCCAAGGCAGGTACCTGGTCACAATGTCAGTTAACGGCAAAAACAAAATATCCCTTTGCATTTCAAGTTATGTTGATTCTTGTTTTTGTTAGTTCAGTTGCTAAACGTTTGATCAGGACTCTATGATTTTGTTCAGTTTCAATTAAATTCTTAACATCAATTATCACTTGAGTAGATCCTTTCATTTGGGAGGAGGGGTGTGATTGATGAAATAGGAAGGTGTAAATGGAAGTATTGTGTTAAAATGTTCTGCACTTAAATAATGCTGCTGCATCGTTGTTGTATGTAGCGCAAGTGACTTTTGCCCTAAAACACTTTGTTAGATTCAGTTAAGTAAATGGGTGTTAAAACTATTTAAAAAGTTATGCTTTCTTAGAGGCAAGTCTTTTTGTGCTGCTGCTAATTCCTAGTGGCTACTTTAGGACTAGTGAAGAGGCCAAGAGTGTTGCTTCTTTGGGTCAGAAGATAGTATCGTATATTGCAACTGAGCAAAAGCATTGTAAAGGAACATGAAAATAGTATTCATTTTTCACAAAAGCAATACATCACTTTGCTGTAAACAGCTCCATTGGAAGTGAAGGAGATGTTTGACCTCGAGTTTTCCGTATTGAGTAGATCATTTTCAGTAGAGCAGCTGAAGTGAAAATGGGGGCAACACGATAAAAGGATTTTGAAATGCAAAGGAATATTTTGTTTTTGCCGTTAACTGACATTGTGACCAGGTACCTGCCTTGGCCCATATCTGTATGAAAAAAACATGCAGAGTGCCTCACACAGTGCTTCCTGGACTTTTTCCCAATAGGATCCCATTTTAATCCCTCAGTCTTTGTGCAGGCCCAGATGATTTTTGGGGTTTGAGAGCTGAAGGGGAGGGATGGAGGTTTAGTGTCTGTCACTTCTTTAGCAAGGGAAGAATGGCACCAAAATAAAACGCAACAACACGACAGTACCTTTCAGTATTTAAAGTCTACACTAAGTTTAAAGTAGGAAATTGTATTTTTAAAAATCTGTAACTATTTTGGTGAAAATCTTGTGCTGTTTGCCAGGCCTAATGAGCCATGAAGCAGGCATGTTGTGGCACAGTCTCTAAAAGTCTGGCAGTGTGGTTTATTGTGCACCTCTGATCTCCAGTTGACATCTAAACTTTGATTAGCGTTGAGATTTGATGCAAACCACTGTGATCAACCAAAAAATGGGTGTGCTCAAGGCAGAGATGATGGCCTAGTGGTCTTATTCATGGGGATAGTAATTCACACACTGAGGTAATACTGTGTTTGAATTCTGTCATGACAGACAGTGGAATTTGAATTCAATCTGGAATTAGAACTCTAATGATGACCATGAATTCATTGTTGATAGTTGCAAAAATCTACTTGGTTACTGTTGCCCTTTAGGAAGGGAAATTGCTGGCCTGCATGTGACTCCAGATTCACGGCAATGCAGTTGACTCTTAAATATCCTCTGAAATTGCTTAGCAAGCCTCGGAGTCCTCAACATTGACTGTGGACTCATGGCATCAGGTCAGACATGGGTAATGAAATCACCTGCTGGTCTGTTTAGATTTCCAGAATGCCTTTGACAAGATGCAACATAGGAAGCTGCTAAATAAGATTGGAGCGCATGGTGTCAAGGGCAGAGTACTGGTATGGATAGAAGATTGGCTGACTGGCAGAAAGCAGAGAGTTTGCAGCCAATGACTAGTAGATTTCTGCAAGAGTCAGTAATGAGACTACAACTATTCATGACATTCTGTAATGATCTGGGGGGGAAGGAACTGAGGGTATTGCTGCTAAGTTTGCACGTGACACCAAAATAAGTCTATTTGGGACAGCCTGCTTCCACACTGCAGGGATTCTGCGATTCTATGATTCGAAGTGGAGGGACAGATAATATTGAGGAAGCAAAGGCTGCAGGAAGATTTGGACAGGCTAGAAGAGGGAATAAAGAAGTAGCAGATGGAAAACAGTGTGTCAATGTGACATTTAGTACTTCAGTAGGCAGAAAGAGGTATAGACTATTTTCTAAATGGGGAAAGGCTTCATAAATCTGAAGCACAAAGAAACTTGAGTCCTAGATTCTCTTAAGGTTAACATCAGGTTTGAGTTGGCAGTTAAGAAAGCAAGTGCAGTGTTGGCATTCGTTTCAAGAGGGCTAGAATACAAGGGCTGAGATGTACTGCTGAGGCTGTATAAGGCTTTTGTTAGATCCCATTTGGAATTCTCTGAGCAGTTTTGAGCCCCATATTTAAGGATGTGCTGGCCTTGGAGAGGGTCCAGAGGAAGTTTCCAAGAATGATCCCGGGGATGAAGAGCTTGACGTTTGAGGAATGGTTGAGGACTCTGGGTCTGTACTCAATGGAGTTTAGAAGGGAGGGGATCTGGTTGAAACATACAGAATACTGAAGCCTGGATAGGGTGAATGTGGAGAAGATGTTACCACTTGTAGGAGAAACTAAGACCCAAGGGCACAGCCTCCTGAGGAAGGGACGACCCTTTAGAACTGGGATGAGGAAGATTTTTTTTTTCCCACAGCCAGAGGGTGGTTAATCTGTGGAACTCATTGCTGCAGAGGGCTGAGGAGGCCAAGGCATCGAGTGTATTTAAGACAGATAGATAGGTTCTTGATTGGTAAGGGGATCAGGGGTTACGGGGCGAAGGCAGGAGAACAGGGTTGAGGAACATACCAGCCAAGATTGAACGGCAGAGCAGACTCAACGGGCAGAATGGCCGAATTCTGCTCCCATATTTCAGTATTAAGATTACCACATCATTGTGTTGAGTGGCACTGTCATTGTGCTAAATGGGATAGAACAGATCCAGCAACTCAAGGCTGTGGCCATCAGCAGCCAAATTGTATCAACCCTGGTTTAATGGAGAATGTAGGAGGGCATGTCAGGAGCAGCACCAGGTATACCTAAAAATGAGGTTTTTAGTTTCTAGTGAAGCTACAAAACAGGACTATTTGCATGCCAAACATCATAAACAGCAAGTGATAAAGCTAAGCAATTCCACAACCAGCAGCTCAGATCTAAGCTCTGTAGTGGGGTCACATCTAGTTGTGAATGGTAGTGGACAATTAAATGACTCACTGGAGGAGATTGGAAACAACCCTATCTTCAATAATGGGGGAGCCCAGCAGGTTAGTGCAAAGGGTAAGTTTGAAGCATTTGCAACAATCTTCAGTGAGAAGTGCTGAGGGGATGAGCTATCTCTGCCTTTTCTGGCTCACAGGTGCCAGACTTCAGCCAATTTGTTTCACTCCACATGATATCAAGAAGTGGTTGAAGGCAATGGGCCCTGACAATTTTCTGGCAATAGTACTGAAGATTTGTGCTCCAGAACATATTGTGCCCCTAGCCAGGCTGTTCCAGTGCAGCTACAAAACTGACATCTCCTGACTGTGTAGAAATTTGCCTAGGTACACATAAAGCAGGACAGTCCAACTCAGCCAGTTACTGCCCCATCAGTCTTCTCTCAGTCATCAATAAAATGATGGAAGAAGTCATTAACAGTGCTATCATGCTGCACTTAAATAGCAAAAAGATATTGACTGACATTCCATTTAGATTCCACCTTGACCACTCAGCTCCTGACCTCATTACTGTGTTGGTCCAAACATGGACAAAAGAGCTGAATTCCAGAGGTGAGGTGCCAAGGACTGACTGGCTACCCTTGATATCAAGGCTGCATTTGACCAAGTGTGGCATCAAGTAACTCGATCAAAACTGGAGTTGATGGGAATTAGGGGTAAAACTCTCCACTGATTGGAGTAATACTTGGCATAAGAGAAGATGGTTTTGAGGTCCATCACCCTAGCTCCAGGACATCTCTGCAGAAGTTCCTCAGGATAATGTCTTTAGCTGCTTCATTAATGACCTTTGCTCCATCATATGGTCAGAAATGGGGATGTTGGCTGATTACTGCACAATGTTAATCAACATGCATGAATCCTTGGGTGCTTTTCAGGTGTAGTCCATTTCTAAATGCAGCAAGACCTGGACAATGTCCAGTACAGGACTGAAAAGTGGAAAGTAACATTAGTGCTGCACAAGTGTCAGGCATTGACCATTTTCAGCAAGAGGGAATCTAACTATTATTCTTTGATATTCATTTATATCGCTATCACTGAATTATGTACTATCAAAATCATCAGGCTTACCATTGACAGAAACTGAACTGGACTAGGCACAAAATACTGTGCCAATAAGAGCAGGTCAGAGGCTAGAAATACTGCAGTGAGTAACTCACCTCCTGACTCCCCAAAGCCTGTCCCCCACCTTCAAAGCATAAGTCAGGAGTTTGATGGAATGCTCCCAGTTTACTTGGATGAGTGCAGCTCCAAAAGCATTCAGGAACCTTGACATCATTCAGGACAGAGCAACCGGTTTGAAACCATACCAACAAACATCCACTCCTCCCACTATTGATGCTCAGGTAGAAGCAGTGTGTACTTGCTACAAGAAGCACTGCAGAAATTCAACAAAGCTCCTTAGGCAGCATGGACATGGGAATATCACCACCTGCATGTTCCCCTTTAAACCACTCACCATCCTTCCTTGAAAATGTGTCACTGGGTCAAAATCCTGATATCCCTCCCTAAAGGCACTGTGAGACTACCTACAGAATATGGACTGCAGCGGTTCAGGAAGGCATCACCCCACCAACACCTCAAGAGCAATTAGGGATGGGAAATAAATGCGGGCTCAGCCAGTGATACACATATCCCTTGAATAAGTGTATAACTCAAAAAGACTTAAGGCTACCAGTGTGAAACTTGATCTTTACTACCACCAAACTGTGAGCATTGTGGTTCTATATTCCAGAACCTTGGAGTCAGTTCCAGACATTCAAAACAGAGTATCTGTACCATGGCCTGTATTATAACCTGGGAGTTGTGACCTCAAAATTTCATCTGATGACCCCACTGGGATTATGACCTATAATTTGGAATCCCTAGCCTAGTCATTCTGAATTGTCCTGTTCTTGTTTTTTTTATTATTGTTAAACTGCATATTCCACAGATGTACGCCATCATTTTAAGCTGTCTTGATTTCCATTTAATCCTTTTGAATTATTCTAGCTTTTTACCCTTCATATAAATGGTTAGTGATGTTATCCCTGATAGTTGCGTAACAGCCTTTATTTACACCTAATTAATGCAAACAAGTTTTCACATACCACTTATGAACTTTTTCCCTACCAAAGGCCTATGCCAACATGTATTGATTATAGTACCTAATAAATGCCCAGTATCCAAAGTTCATAATACAAGAAAGAATGTATCTAATCCATATTTCTTGTATTATTTGCCTTGTTGAAACCCATTTGCTGCAGTTTTAGCTGTTTTAGTCTATCTATGTCAGTGTAGTTTTATGCTTCCATCTACATTGTTTTCTATATTGCACTAGTCTTCGCGACTTTGGTCACCTTGGACATTGGCTGTCTGTTACCTAAGATACTTGTACATATGGTGAATAATTAAGTCTCCAAAATATTATCTTGGGCCAGTACTAGTCAGAGCATGGAAGGAAATAGAAAGATGAATTATGCTGTCTGATTCTGATTTGTTATCTCATTGGTGAGGCATATATGAGGAATTGGATTGGCTTTGGCCTCTATCCTTTCCTCCCTCTGCTGCTCCTTATGGTCCCAATTATTATAGTAAAACAATCTATTGAAATTGTTTCTCCATTTATAACCTTCAAAAACAATGTTTTGATCAAGAAATTAAAAGGTGTCAATCCTGTGGAACTACATTTCAGCATAAGCACTTGTTATTTGTCTCATCATTGTTAGTAATGATCTAAGGCATTACAGAGTAGCACGAAGATGATAAAAAAATAAGAAGGAATGACTTGAATTTCTGAAGTGCTGTTTACAACCTCGGGGCATCTGAATGCCAGCAAAGTGCTTTTGAAATGTAGTCACTGTTGTAATATGGAAAACAGTTTCAAGTTTCTCTAAGGCAGCCCATCTTACTTTTCTCTTACATTATTCTTGCATGCTGCAGGAGTAATGTTGGAAACAGCTAGCTGTCCTA
This sequence comes from Rhincodon typus, assembly GCF_021869965.1. Taxonomy (NCBI): domain Eukaryota; kingdom Metazoa; phylum Chordata; class Chondrichthyes; order Orectolobiformes; family Rhincodontidae; genus Rhincodon; species Rhincodon typus. The sequence goes on along the minus strand of NC_063357.1, from coordinate 5,108,894 downwards.
ATTTAAACATTCAGCTAGGGCATAGTGTACATTATTGAGATTGGAGCTTTTCAGTAGAGTTAGATTTTATGAGGCCTACTTGTTTAAGAATTTTAACAAACTGAGCCTAGGTTCACTTACAGTTTTTATTTATGTTATCTTCGCAGATTGTTCCATGTCAGTATCTGTTACAGCCTGTGAAAAATGATGATCGGCATCTGTACTCCCAGCACCTTAAATCTTTGGCGTTTTCTGTGTTCACTCAATGCCGGAGATCATTACCACCCTCCACCTATGTAAAAGCACTGACTGGCTTTGGCCCAGGATTGGCCTTAGACAGCACCTTAAAGAGTCCAGATGTGAGTAAAAACTCTTCATTTCACAGCCTTCACATACCAAAGCAGCCTGGTCCACTTCTGATTGGTGGCAGTTCTCCTGAAGACAAAGTGGCCAATATGAATATGTCTTTTGCTTTTCCCCAGCTCAAGCATTGAATTTGTATTTTTTCCTCAGTTTATTTTGTGCTTGTGTAGTTTCTCTTGAGCCAAAGTTTTTAATGCCCTGATAAAACTTCTGCTTGACATTTTTGGAGTGTTCTGTTTCAAAAGGGGAATTTCAACAGGCAATGTCTTTTTATGCTATGATTTCTTATCCAGTTTGGGTGTAGAATATGACTACAAGATTTGAAATGCATCAAAGGGGTAAAGATTGCAATTGGATGTAAAAGATAGGAATAAAATATGAATGAGAGGTTTTTCATTAAATACTTGTACTTCCCTTGGTATTTTATACCCGTAGTGGGAGACTACTTTGGTTAATCTGTATGTCTGTGATAAAGGAAACCCTCTTTAAAAACTGGGAGTACAAAGTAAAGTTTGTAGTTTTTGATCTGGAGTATTTTGACACTGAATTTCAGTTAGAATTGAACACAGTGGGAATCTTGCTAATGTTGGCTATGCATGTGTATCTGTAGGTAACAAAAGCACAGATAATGGCTATCTGCTGGTATTATGCCAAACTAGAGACTGGAGCATTGAGACCAAATCAGCAATGCATGCCACCTGTTCAACTGGAAATTGGTCTCAGTTTACGTCCCACTGGTTAGGACAGTTGCAGTATGATATTTTTACCCATTAGAGGCTGATGGACTGAAGAAACATTGGCATTATCTCAGACTAGGTCATTTTCACTGAGGAGGCTGTGGTGCTATGCTGCAGCTCAGGAATGTTTTTGATGGCACGATGCTGTACCTTTCAATTCAACTGGATACCCAGTACCATAATGTTTTAGTATTGTACTATATCTTGTAATTAAGATGATAATTCTTAATATGTAATAGCCCTACGCTTAAAAAAAAAAGTCCTCCGATGCAATTTTTATTCCATTTCCACCCCATTAAAAGGTTAGGAAGTGAAATAACCCTTGAGAAATCTAAGGGTCTTAAACTCCCTGCTGTGCTACAATACCACACTAGGAAATGCATTTACTCATTGGTCTATTTATCATGTTGAAATATTTAAAATATGACCTAATTCAGAATCTACCTTTTATCTTTTTGCTGCAGAGACCAGAGCATTTGCGGATTTACAGCCCGCCGTTTATCTTGGCTCCAGTGAAGGATAAGCAGACTGAGCTGGGAGAGACATTTGGAGAGGCGAGCCAGAAATACAATGTTCTTTTTGTTGGCTATTGCTTGTCACGTGATCAGAGGTGGTTGCTTGGAACATGTACGGATCTCTATGGAGAGATGCTGGAAACCTGCATCATTAATATAGATGTCCCAAACAGGTGTGTTGACAACAGAAAAATATCAAAATGTAGACTAACTCACCAGTCCAGAAAAAAAGTTTGTCTTAAAATTGCTAGCAGCTGAGACTGGCATTAGTTTACAGGAAAGATCAGATCATTCTAGTTAGTCTGTAAGGTGCATAGTGTCTATGTTCACATGAAAAAAAATTATGTAAACTTGCTTGCACATTGAAATAAATAAAGCAACCATTAGAGAGACATACAGTGGTAATACGTGGAGAATCATGTGAAAGATACTTAGTTCAGAAGAGGCTGAACAAAATATTGTAGATAATGGCTTAGCTGTAAACACCAAAAAGACAAATTGATAACTAGTAGGAATACCTTAGAAGAAAATAATGAAGATTGAATTAAATAGTGTCACTTTGGATCAAGTTGATAAATTGGTCAATTTAAGATAAATGATGACAAGATCATAGCTGCTAGAAGGATGGAGATGGCCAGAACTAATTTTGTGAAGATGAAGAATGTTAAACAACAAGAAAGCGCAAGTTAAATTCAGTTTTCCTGTATGCCTCAAACTTGGGCAACAAATAAATTCTGTGAAGGGAAGTAGAGTCTTTTGAAATGCTGAAAGGATGTATGGGACAAGCAGTAAATGCTGCCTGGCCAGCCAGTGACTCTACCCCCTATGAATAAAAAAACAATTTCCACATATGGACCATAGGAGAAATGAAGCGGTACTTGAGATTGCAAGAGTGAAAAGAATTCTTAAAAAGAGAAGGCATACAGAAAGGGAAATACCGGTATTTTCAGCCCTTTGATCAGAGCTGAAAAGCTGCGGAGTTCTAGAGAGGACAGCAGAGGACTCAACCCAGGTATGGATGACAGATGTGATGAGTCAATCCATTGTCTGTAGCTAGAGGTGATCCAACCTTTTTTATCTTCAAACCCACACAGCTGTCTATACATGCTTCCTCAGACCCACCAACAGAAATTTATCATTGTTCCAGCTTGTTTTTGCCCTATGGAACTTATTCTTCCTATTTCAATGTATTTTTTTTTCTGCTTGTTCAGTCCATTTCCATCTACATCCATGTTTCTTATGATGTCCATTGCTACCAGTACGGTTAGGTTTTCTGCCTAAAAGGATCTCCTTTTCATCGTTGATATCCAATTGCTCCTGAACTCCACACCCAACCAGCACACCCTGAGGGACTCAATTTCTTCCGTCATTGAGGTCCAACACATTAAACAATTTCTCCTTTGATTCCACTCACTTCCTATAGACTGAAGATGTTGCTGTGGGAATGTGTATAATTTGCTGTAGCTATCCAAACCTTTTAATGATTATTGCACTTGTCCTTTGCTCAAATGCAGATCTTGGCTCATTATTGGCTGATACTTCTTCCTATACTGTTTCTTGGCAGCTTTGTCGAGGTAGTTTGGTTTTTCCTTCCACAGTCAGGAGCAGGGAGAGGAGGCGGAAAGCAATTGTAACTTAGCTGGAAGAAGAATCAAACTCCAACTGAGCTAACTGCTTCTCTGTTCATGGCATATATGGAACATATTTTCTTTGTTCCTGTTCTCTTTGAGCCGTCTTCCTCGCTTTATTTTTCGTACATTGACTGTCACGGTTGGGCTTGCTCTAAACTAGGAAATTTGATCAACTTTAATCCAATTTCAAGACATCCCTCATTTTCGTGTGATCTCCATGTTCAGCTCTTCCCTTCAGCTTCTGTTTCTGGAAATGATCTGTTGGTCAGTTTGCGCTGTAAGCCCACTGACTGTTGTAGCCACAACTGCATTTCCTTCTGCTTTGCTTCCTCAAAGGACCCTTTTGTTCTTCCCATGTCTGTTTGGTTTCAAAACTTCTATTCCTCCCAGAACCAGATCAGGGATTTTCACATCCTGACTTTACATTTCACCGGCTACTAAGTTCAGCAGATCATTCCACAGTGTGGTGGCATCACCAAACCTATCTTCTCTTTCAGTATTCCTGAAGGACCATTTCCTCAGTGACACACTGGTTCGTTTCTCAACCAACCCCTTCCCTTCACCTGGCATGGTTCTCATGGAAGCACAGAAGATTCAGCACCTGCCCTTGGTTTTTCCTTTCTTCACACTGTCCAGATTCTAAAATGCTTCTGGAGGAAGCAACATTTTACTTATGCTTCCATCAATTTAGCATACTGTGTTCATGGTGTGGTTGCATTCCCGAATGTAGTTTGGATTGCTGCCTTACAGAACACCTCTGCAAATGCAACCCTGGCCTTCTGATTTAAGGCTATTTTAAATCTGTTCCTGCTATCCCCCAACTCTGACATCTCTGTTCTTTGCCACTTACATTGTACCAGTAACATGTAACATAATCTCTAGAAGCAGCAACTCATCTTCTGATTAAGTATTTTGCAGCTAAGATCGACCATTTCAGATTGTGATGTAGGCTCACAGTATATTACCATTATTTGGAAACGTTTGTTCTGAAGTAGAGGCAAAAATGGATTTTAGTTTACAGTGCTGTGAAGTCTTGTTTAATTTTATTTTGCAAGATCAAAGTAATTTTGAACAATAAGGTTGAAGCAACATTTCAAAGAATCAGTTGATTTTAGATAAATGACTAGCAATACCACCATTCCTGAAAAATCATTGCTTACAAAAACAAAGTTGCTGGAAGAGCTCAGCAGTCTGTGTTCTGAGGAAGGGTCACTGGACCCGAAACGTTAACTCTGATTTTTTTTCTTCACAGATGCTGCCAGACCTGCTGAGCAGGAACTTTGTTTTTGTTACAGCATTGGCAGTTCTTTCAGTTTTTAAATCATTCTTAAGCTGTTTGCTGACTTGAATTTTACAACTGAAAGAGAAAGATAAGCAGGTTGATTCCGAAAGAAGAGGTCTAAGGCAGCAAAAGTTGCTTGTACCAGTCTCCAAAACAGTCAGGGAGAGGGCTGAGAGAAGCCCTGATTTGCATAGAGGAAATATCCAAAAGAAGGTGGCTGTGGAGTTCTGAAGAGAAGAAGACATCCTGCAAGGCTGCTGAAGCAAAGAATTTTAAGGAAGCCACATTAAGTAGTACCAGTGAGTTGGGTTAGTAGTTTGTTTATAGGCTTCGGGGGAAGAGAGATTAATTGAAGAAAATTGCAGCAAGTTAATATAAAACATAGAAACTAGGAGCAGGAACTAGGGAAGGAAATGTGCTGAAAAGAAAATCAATAACAGTGGTGCCAGCGAACAAGGAGCTTTAGCATAGAGATAGGAGTGATCCTTTACTGAGGTTTATGTATCTGTAAGGTTATTGTTGGGATAAAGGGGTTGAAACTTGCTTTCTGATATTTGTAATGAATTTTTTAAGAGAATTCTTGAATAGTGTACTGTGGTTCATGTTTTCTTTTGTATAATAAACATTGATATTCTCTTGTTTAAAAACACATTTGTAACCTGTAATGACTATGGTCGGTGACTGACCTTCTCATTAAAGTAAAAGAAAAAGAACTTGTGGTCTGTCAAGCCATAACCATCAGCTGAGATCGTAACCTCTGCCCCCATGTTTTTGGACTACAGCAACTGGAAATAATTCTGTTATGCCTGTACCGCCTGTAAACCCGTCTCTAGTTTACTCGCGAGTTCCGTTATCATCATCATTTACTTTGCATCACCATCCTTTTGTCATTTAACTTCTCTTGCCTTCCACCCCATCATAGACCTTCCCTTTTGTACTGTCACCACCTGCCCTTCCTGTTGGCTCTAACTTTTTCTTGTTCTGAAGAGTGATCATTAACTTGAAATTTTAATACTGTTTCTATCTCTGTGCAGGTTACTTAAATTGATGAATGTTTCTTGAATTATCTATTCTTACTAAAATGGTGATTTTTATTTGATCTGACAGGGCTCGCAGGCGGAAAGGTTCACCCCGGAGAATGGGTCTGCAAAAACTCTGGGATTGGTGTTTGGGCATCATGCAGATGACGTCACTACCCTGGAGGGTTGTTGTTGGGCGTCTGGGGAGGATAGGACATGGAGAATTAAAAGGTAAAACAAATGAACATCCAACAGCATCTTATAAACTGGTACACTGCACATTTAGTTAACTCTTTTTTGGTGTGTTGCTGGAAAATCTTTCTTTAGCTATTAGTTCCAGATGTGAGTTATGCTTAGTATCGATTGTTTTCACAAGGCATATATTAAAGAACAATTTTACCAGACCTGTACTACTCACTCACTCAATTGGATGATATGCTATTTTGTAAGAAGAATGTTGATTCATAACATACAACATATTTTTCCACTATGAGAGAGGGGTTTGGTCTAATCCTGAGTTCAGTCATTGGTAGGAGAACTGTGCATTATTGCAAAATGTTTGAAAATTTTAGGCTGTATTATAGTATTCTATTTTAAGATTTTTATGTCTCTAAGAATGTAACATACACGCCATCTTTTGCCACTGATTTTGTTTCTCTTTGCTATAACTGTATCGTGGACTATCTGGGTAATTTAAGGGAGACTTGCTACATGAAAATGTTAGTTTGTGTTATCTTTGCCAGTTTACTATAAAGTATAGGTTTGTGCTTGAAACACCATGCATTGTAGGCCACAATGTAGATATTTTTAATCACCCTATTCAGATGTTGTTGTGACACCTCTCTGGAGCACGTTGGACATCGATCCACGCTTCCTACCGCAATGCCACAAGAGCCCTTGAGGCCACCATTGTACCCCTTCTCTTTCATGTTAACTCCTGGCAGATACTGGTAGACCTTATTAAATGCTTGAACTTCTCAGGTTAGAGGGCAGAGTCCAACCTTCTTGCAGCCTGATTTCTGGAAATGCGTTTTCTAATGCAATCATCATTCCATTCATTTGATAGTGATCAGGAGCAGGAGCTCAGATTTTTTTTTATTTTCTTTCTTCAGTGCAACAAATACCCTTTTGGCAACATAATAGAATGACGGAGATGGCCAGAAGTAATTTTGCAACAATGAAGGGTGTTAACAAGAAGAAAGCTCATGTTTATATCCAGTTTTCTTGTATGCCTCGAACTTGGATAACAAATAAAGTCTGTGAAAGAAAGTAGTCTTTTGAAATGCTGATGCCAAGATGTATGGGACAGGCGATAAATGCTGGCCAGCCAGTGACACCCACGTCCCACGAATGAATTTTAAAAAAGTAACTGAAATCAGCTGACTGGGAGTCAATTGGATGTTGTGTGTGTGCGTATATATTATATGTGTATATATATGTAACCTAGAAATTTGGGAGTATTAACTGCTTAATCCTTGGAGCATTTATTTTTTCCGGTTTAGTGGAGACTTTAGTTCATGAAGCTAAGGTTAACAATCGTATTAATATAGCAGCAATGGGTGCCATGCAAATGTTCAACTTTTGTGACTTTAAAAGTAACTTCTAGCCTGCTGCATTATACTGGGCAGCACATCCATCTAATAAAGCTGTTCAGAAAATGCTTTAATCTTCAGTGTATAATTGTGTTGCTGATTTTGTCTCACTAATCTTTTATGTTTTGCAGACTGGAGTTGTTTGCTTGGTCGTCGCACTTTGCAGTCCCTTAGCCGGCACCTGAAGGACACTTGCAGAATGTGTGGTATTTCTGCAGCTGATTCTCCAAGTATCCTTAGTGCTTGTTTGGTTGCTATGGAACCACAAGGATCATTTGTGATAATGCCTGGTAAGAATAGTTTATGGAATGTACAGTTTGTCAGTGATAAGTTTCAATTTGTAAGGGATGCATCATGTATTTATGAGATGATCTAGTATTACAACTTGCTAAAGAAAATGAGCTGGACCTGTGTTCTATTTGGACATTTCAACTCTCCATTTGAACAGTGGCTCTTGGTGACAGAACATGTGATGTGCAAATTTAATAGTTTAACACCTTTTCTGATGGATGATTTTCAGATTGGGAGCTGTCCTTAAAGGGTCTGTTTTGGATCCGTTGATCTTTTGATTTATTTATTGTCATGTGTACTTTGTTACAAAATACAGTGAAAATTATTGTATAGTGTCGCCCCTCTCAAGTGCTAGCTTAAAACACAGAAAAATAAATAAAGTTCAACTTTATAGTCCTCCTTGTTAATTGCTCAGCCATGGGCCTGAAACGGCCAGCATGAGTCCCCTTTCCGTGCTGCCAGAGCAAGAGTTGCAACTTTTAAATTGTTATAGATTACCCAGACTTGGGTTTAGGGAACAGTACTAAAACATTTGTAATTGTAAATTTGGTGTAGGAAATTGTCTACATCTATCTGTATCACGATGGATCGTAAAATGGGCAGAGGTATGGCAGGGAAATCAGTATGGAGAAGTTATGCATTCATGCACTTTGGAAGGACTATTATGAAATGGCAGTATGCTATAAATGGCACAATTTTGAAAGGTTGTAGATCAGCAGAGAAGACATAGGTTCAATACAAGACTTTAGAAGTAGCAGAGAATGTTGATAAAGTGGTTTTAAAAGAAAATGGGTTACTTAGGCTTATCAATAGAGGCATAGAATATAATACTGCTTGGACTGCCATTAACGTGGCAATACAGTATTTATTGACATGGCCCAACAGTACCTTCTCAGGACAGCTAACAATGGGTGTTAATTGTAGCTTTGCCATCATCACCTCAATCTCAATGAAGAACAAAGAAATAGGGAGCAGTTTGGTGCATTCAAGGCCAGATATTAAAAGTGAAATGGGAAGAAGGCTTTATGATTAAACATATTTATACTTAACTGGGGCATCATACTAGTACATTTTGGTTGCGCTGGTGTTTTACTAAGTCTTGACTTCTCCTTTCAGTGTTATGATGAGAAGGTAACCAGAAAATTAAATCCCTATTTATTGCCTATATAGCCATTTAGGTTCTACCAGCAGCAAGAACTTTATTGGAGGGAGTACTGTTACAAAAATGAGATGATGTTATTGAGGGTAAAGATGCCTAAGCTCTCCAAAGTAGGCTGTTTGTTTACTACCGACCTCAATGTTTAATAGTTCTTTCCATGTAATTCTGTGTATGTTTGGTGATATCTGCTATTAGATTAATCAGTTTACATACCTAAAAAGTTGATCTCTCTCTCAACCTGTATACAAGACCTTCACTCCAAATTTGAAGATCCCAACAAATTCTCAAAAGTTAGGAGTGTTACTTTGTTAACTAGGCATGCTGATAATCTGTGTTACGTTATTGGTTAGAAGTGTTTTTCCTATATGAAGGATTGACTATATAGATAGAAAATGTTCTGTGTATTTTTGTTGTATAAACCTGTAATGTAAAATGCGGACATATTGTGGAATGGAACTCGAGCAACATTGGATGACAGGTCACTGTTGCTGGCTTCATATTTAGAGATACGGGGCATGGAACTGAAAGAGCTCAGGCAATGGGGTCATTATTATGTATAACAAAAACAAATACATTTGAGAAATGCTAGCATTATAGAGTGCCCTATTATGTTGTCTAAATACCTGAAGAGTGCTTCACAAATTAGTTTATGAAGTGCTGTTACTTTTGATGGAAGCAGTGACTTGAATGTCATCTTTTTCGTGGTTGAGGGAGAAATGTTAGGCAGGATGGTGGGAGAACTACATTTTTTTAAATAGTGCCACAGATTCTTTAGCATTGAAAAATTGTTGCCTTTGAATAGCAGAATAAGTGCATAAATTGGAACGTGTTAAATCTTTCTAGCTTTGGTAATTAACATCAGGGGTTCAGAGAATATTTCAACTCTTAATGAAGAATGGCCGTTGCAGATCTCTCCAAGCTATCAGCAAATCATATTTTGCAATTTTTTCCCCCAAAGCTGTGTGCTGTGTGAACCATGTGAGCCAATTAGCTCCTTCAAAGAATGCAGGTTCTTTTGAACTGGGTGCTTACATTCTGAAGTCATTGGAAAGAAGCTTTCTTTTCATACATTTACTCATTTGGTTTATTGTTGAGTAGTTAACAGAAAATCTTACTTTGAAATGTTGGTTTAAGACAAAACTTTCTTTTAAATCTTGCTGCAGATTCTGTGTCTGTTGGATCAGTGTTTGGTCGTGGCACATCACTCAACATGCAGACGTCGCAGCTGAGCACACCACAGGATACATCATGCACTCACATCCTGGTGTTTCCTACCTCTGCAATGGTGCAGGTGCCAACTGGGAGCTATGAAATAAACGTTGGTTAGTCATGTGTGTTGTCTATTGCCCTGGTATCAGTTGGATTCTTAACAGATGATGGGTTTTCAGTGTTTGAATTGGGGTGTAATCTTTTATTATTCTGTTTGAATTGTTGATTTATGGACTGTTCTCTAGCCCTGTCTAATGGTTGGTGGCTCAGCTGGTGCACCAATTCCTAATTCACCGATAAGTAGCTGATTATGGATTTAATTTGTTTCGTTTTGAATGGTTAGATTGATTAGTCCTGAAGCAGAAACCTCCTTCATGGCCTTTTCGATGTATGTTTTTTATTGATTGCTGCAATGGCTGCACAAGTTGATCAAATAACTTGCTCAGTTCTTCAGAGCAAGGAAGGCTCCAGGTTCAGTGTCTGATGCTTGCTAGCTTATTGCGGCTGTAATAATGGTAGGGGTGCTACATTTGGCTTCAATACTTCATTGTTTCTGGTGGATAGAAAACCAGAACTACATTTGGATTTGATGGCCCTGGGTTGTGAAGGAAGTTCAGCGAGGTTTCTTGCTTTGTGAATGCCAGGAGAAATGCACATATGAATACTTGGAGCAAATTATTTTCTGCTGTATTCGGTTGAAGTGTAAACTGATGGTCGCTCAAGGTGCGATATCACATTAGGAATGTCACCAAAACTCTCTGGTAGGTGATTTAAAAAATTAAGGCGAAATTTCAGCCATATTTAAAATCTCTAAACTCGAAATGATTAATGGCTCCCTCGAAACACCCTGAGGTAATGTAGGCTGTCCATCAAACTGTGCTGTAGCATAATACCTTGCTGATTAACAGTCTGCTATCGATCAGCAAAAATCTACACTTGCTTGGTTTCTATTATGTGTGACATGATTGGTAAAAGCACCATCTCTGGTGTTGAAACCTATGTGGATCTAAGATTTAGTTCTCTGTTCGAACAGAGTTTGCAATATTACCATTCGGCTTATAAGCCAAGGATGGGAAAATTCAACGAGTGTTCCAAATTTGGATATCTGCTGGATAGGATACTTTACCTGGTTAGAATCGTAGAATTTTACAGTACAGGAGGAGGTCATTCAAGCCATTGCCTCTGTACCGGCTCCCAAAAGAGCTACACAGCTAATCTTATTCTCCAGCTCTATCTCTGTTGCCCTCTAAATTCGTCTCTTTCAAATATGTATCTCTTTTGAAACCTCTGATGGAACCTGGCTCCACCACTCTCCCAGGCAGCACATTCCAAATTCTAACAACTCTGAGGAAGGAAGTTTCTCCTCGTCTCCTTCCTAGCTGTCTTGCTATCTGTCTTGAAATTGTGACCCTTACTTACTGACATACCAACTAGTGGAAATAGAATATCCTCCTTTATCCTGTCAAAATTGTTCATAGCTTTGCACACCTCAATAAGATTGCGTCTTAATCTTCTCTGTTCCAAGGAAAATAAACTCAATTTCTTTAATCTTTCCTTGTATCTAAAATGCTTCATTCCTGGTATAATTCCTAGTAAATCTCTCTTGCACTGTCTCCAGGGCTTTAACATTCTTCCTTAAATACAATGTCCAGAACACACTACTCCAAACATGGTCTCTGTCTGACAGTTTGTAGAGGTGCAGCAATACTTCTTTTATACTGTATGCCCCTATTTATAAATTCAAGGATCCTATAAGTAGTTTTAACTTCACTGGCCAGCTTCAGACAATTATGCACTTTGAAGTCTGAGGTCCCTCTACTCCTCCTGTACTCCCCTCAGAGTTGTATCATTGAGTCTCTCCATGTTTCTTCACCCAAAATGCATTACCTAATATTTCTTTGCATTGGAATTTGCCAGATTTTGGAGTACTGTGTACAGTTTTGGTTGCCCTGCTGTAGGAAAGATGTTATTGAATTGGAGAGGATGCAGAAACGATTTGCAAGGATATTACCAAGACTGGAGGGTTTGAGTTATAAAGAGAGAGTGGACAGGCTGGGATCTCTTTCACTGGAGCATAGGAGTTTGAGGGAGTGACCTTCTGTAGAGGTTTATCAAATCATATAAGGCTTAGATAAGGCAAATAGCAAAAGTCTTTTCCTTAGGATAGGGGACCTCAAAACTAGAGGGCATAATTTTAATGTGAGAGGAGAAGGATTTACATGGAACCTGAGGGGCAACTTTTTCACATGGGGTGGTTTGTATGTGGAATGAGGAATTGGTAGATGCAGGTCCAGTTACAACATTTAAAATGCATTTCGACAGGTACAGGAATAAGGAAGGGTTTAAGAGGGATGTGGGCCAAACACAGGCAAATGGGACTAGTTCAGTTTGGAAAACTTGGTTGGCATGAACAAGTTGGACCGAAGGATCTATTTCTGTGCTGTATGACTGTGACTCAATGTCAGCCTATTTGACCAACTTGTCAGTGTTCCTCTGAAGTCGCTCAGCGTCATCCTCACAATTCACTGTTCTCCCTGGCTTAGTGTCCTCTGCAAATTAGAGATTTTGCCCTCAATACCCATCTCCAAATCTTTTATATAAATTAGAAAAAGCAAGGGTCCCAACATCAATCTCTGGGGAGCACTACTTTCATCTCATAGCTCCAGTCTGAGAATGTACGTACATTCCGTTCCCTATCTTTTAGCCAACTTCTAATCCAAGCTGCAAAGGACCCATCAGACCCAAACGTTTCTAATTTGCTAACTAACCTGCCATGTGGCACCGTACCAATGCTTTCTGAAGGTCCAAATATACAACATCCCTTACCCGCTGCCGGTGTCACCTCATCAAAATTAAATTTGTCAGACACGACCTGCCTTTGAGAACGCCATGTTGATTATTTAGTATTAGCTTATTTTTCTCTGTGTATATTTATCTTATCCTGTATTATAGCCTCCATCAGATTTCCCTCTATTAATATCAAGCTGACAGGTCTGTAGTTTCCTGGGTGTGTAACCTTTGCTCCTTTCTTAAATAGTGTCACGTTTGCGATCTTCCAGTTCCCCAAACTAATCCTATCGTCAGAGTGGCCTGGAAAAATTCTGTTAATGACTATGCAGTTTGCTCCCTTACCTCTCGGCAATCTAGAATGCATCCCATTGCGGCCTGGTGACTTCTTTACCCGGGTTCTGCAGGCTTTTTAGCATCTTGTCTTTATCACTTCACTGCTTAGTTGCTCAACACCCAAGCTTTCAACTTGTTGATTAACCTTTTCATAATTGATGGACACATATGAAGAATGGTTATTAATGGAGAGTTACTGTGAGATTTGAGTGGTTTGTGGGGTGTTTAGGCTAGGGGAGGGAAAGATGTGAACTTATGCACCAGGATAATTTGGGAGGGGCAGGAACTAATTCCTCACGTTAGTCTGCATCGGAGTTCTCTAACCTTTTTGAGTGGAGGGTTTGTATTTTACTTTTTTCCCCCCTCAGTCACAGGGAAGATGATGCATTGACAGGTAATGGGGCAGTGATGATGATTACTGCTGGTGTGACGGGTTACATGGGTGTGTTGAGTGTTGACAGGCCCATAAGATGTGTGAGTGAGGGAGTTAGTGATACTGATTCTTTCCCCTCTCTGTCTCTCTCTTCCCTGGTTTGGGGGGGTGATAGCCACTTTCTGAACTGTTCCACTCCTGTTCATGCTCCTTGTCTTATCGCTAACTTGGTTCCAGCAGCACAGACCTGACTTCCTTGCTTGCTGAGCACATTTAACTATCTGTTATTGGAAACAGGTGGTGAGGAATACTTGGAGATTGATATTTGATGTTGGAACATTGATTTGAACTATTATAGAGACCTCCTGCTGGTCATAACTAAGTAGGGACTGAACTTTACACTAGTCCATCAGTCTTCCAATGTACGACTTTAATTGGCCTGTGCTGAATGAAGGAGTGTTGTGTTAAGTTTCTACTAACTGAAGAACTTTCACTATAGAGTTGTTTACTGGAATGGGTAATGCAGAAAAAGTGCTGGTCATTTATAAGTTGTTTTGAAACTTGTGCTCTATTCTTATCTAACTTGCTTTGAATTGATTTGCAGAGGAAATGGGAATCTTTGAATTACTGGACCCAGATGATGATCTCATAATCAACTTGCCAGCATCTCCATCTACATCTCCGGTACATTCACCAGGCTCTCATTACCCACATGGTGGTGACACAGGCAAGGTGAGGCCATTGTATTATCACATTTGTTTCTCCTTTACAAAATTTTTGTTCAATGTCTCTGTAAATCACTGGGTACAGAGGAGAAGACTACTTGGTACATTTTAGTTCATTCATGAAAACTCTGCCAGTAATATCCATCATTACTGAAAGATTTCCATGGTTTTGCTGTATTGTGTTCTGCCTGGAAGATCTTTTCTTACACCTTTTGAGAAAAGAATTGCATCTTGGTATCAATCTTAAATTAGTGTGTTAGTCTGACTCTGTCCCTTTTTGATACTGTCGTGGTATTAATAATATGAACTGTTTTCATGCATTGCATCTTTTGGGCATCTTTCAGTTGCTTCCCATTTCTGTTTTCCTCCCTTTTCTCAGTATTCCATGTTTGCTAGGGTTCCATAATGTGTTCTGACATTTAGTAATTGGTATAGAATGCCATCAGAACATGGCAACAGCTGCCAAACTCCAGTGTGATTAAATTGCTTCAGGCAAAGTTTCTGCTAACCAGAGACCTGTGGGCTCAAATATGTTAACAAGGAAGTGGTGGGCATCTGCCAAGAATTAAACTTTCACTCTCTTGCACAGGCCTTCTACTGCAAAGTTCATATACTGTCAAGTATTGATTCTTAAGAAAATTGATTTTTTGCACTATATTTAATACTCTTACGTGCTTCTTCCTTATGTATCATTTTTCATGAAAAAAAAGTGAAATTCTTACAGCTTATATCTCCAGTGCTTTTAACTACTTGTGCAGTTTTCATACTGTGGGATTTTTTGTTTTGTTTTCTTTTTGAAAGAAACATTGTGTGGAGAATGATGTTGTGACAGGTGTGAAAATATTGCAGTTACCTGTCAGCTATCTTTTTGCTTCCATTCTCGCCATCATTACATCACAATTCATAATGCTTTCAGGTGTGATGCATTAAATGGCTAGGAGAGAGGTTAAGTGGAGTAATGTCTGTAGAGAAATTCTGCAGAAGACAATGGCTAGTGCATAGTGTAACTGTAAAATTCTAAATTTGTGCCGGTTATGCTGATTTTTCTGGTAACATCTTACTCCTCCATTTGCTGCGCTGTCTGGTTGTAGTGTGCGATTTAAAAAAAAAAAAAATCGTTCAGCAGGTGTGGAGTTTGCTGGCTGGGCCCTTGAGAAGGTGATGGTGGTGGTGAGCCACCATTGGTGTAGGTGGGCCCACAGTGCTGTTAGGGGAGGGAGTTCTAACAAACTAGTACCATCTGCTGTGAATTATTAGAGCTAATTTGTTGCTTTTGCTTTTTCAGGGTCAGTGCACCGACCGACAAGAATCTCATGATGAAGTCACCATTTTGCAGCAGCCCCTGGCACTGGGATACTTTGTCTCGACAGCTAAGGCTGGGCCGCTTCCTGATTGGTTTTGGTCAGCCTGCCCTCAAGCACAGAACCAATGTCCACTTTTTCTCAAGGTAAACCAAGCCACTTATTGAATTTTTTTTCTGCAATCTTGGTGAGCTTCAAAATTATTCTGGATTTTGGAGTGAATTGCCATTAAACTTGTTGATAGTTTATGAATACATGATAAATGGTAGGATCCTGGGTAGTACAGAGGATCAGAGGAACCTTGGTGTGCATGGATCTTTGAAGGTAAGAGGACAGGTGGAGAGTGTGGTTAAGAACGCATATGGGATACTTACCTTTACTAGTCAAGTGCAAGATCTGTGAGGTTATGATGGAGCTGTAGCATGTTGGTTAGGCCACGGTTGGAGTAGTGTGTGCAGTTCTGGTCACAGTATTACAGGAAGGATGTGATTGCATTGCAGAGGGTGCAGAGAAAATTCATCAGGCAATTGCCTGGTTTAGAGTGTTTCAGTTCTGAAGAGAGACTACATAGGCTAGGGTTGTTTTCTGTGGAGCAGAGAAGGTTGAGGGAGGACCTGCTTAATGTGTACAGAATTACGAAGGGCATAGATAGGGTCGATAGAAATCAACTTTACCCCTCAGTTGAGGGGAAAGGAGCAGAAGGTTTAGAGGGTTTGTAAAGAGATTTTGTTTTCATCTAGAGGGTGATGTGTTTCTGGAAATTCCTGCCTGAAAGAAGTACAAGCCTTTGGAACATTTAGAAGTACTTAGATGGACACTTGAAATGCCATAGCATAGAAGGCTATGGGCAAGTGTTGGGAAATGGGATTTGGTAAATGTAGATAATCGCTTGATGACTAGCACGCACAGGATGAGCTGAAGGTTCATCCCTGTACTGTAATATTCTAACTCTGGTTGCTGCTTATTGTAGAAGAAACAGCTATTCTCCAATCTTGATTGATGCTCCTGGTTAATAAAATATGTATTTCAGCCCTTGTCACTAGATTACCAGGAGCATGTTTCTCTTAGAGTAAAGCTTCTGCTGTTAAGCAAATAGTGTTCCTCATAATTGTAATTAAGTCTCTTTACCCCAGCTTACATTTTGTGTTTATTCAATACTTTAGTGCAAAATCCAAGTTCACTGGGGTGAAGAATGGTGAGTGAGCAGAGATGCTTGGCTGGTACCATAAGTTATGTTAAAATCCTCCCAAATGGAAGGACCAGACAGTGATCTCTTATTTTGGAATGGACAGAGAACATGAGATTTTACCCACTGCTTCTGTACTCCCTCCTGAAGTTTCTTGAGGAGTGAAAACGATGGAAGTTGAACTCGGATGTTTTTCATTCAGGGATTTCAGCAAAGGAGAAACAATAAGGGGCTCTTGTGGTTCAGTGGTAGTGTCCCTGCCCCTGGACTGAGAGACCCAGCGTTCAAGTCCCACCAGCTCTAGAGGTATACAATGACATCTCTGAACAGGTTGATTAGAAAAATATTACATTTTTTAAAAAAAGGAGAAACAATATGCCTGTCCTGACTAATATATTCTTAAGGTAAAGGTTGATGGTGGGGGTATTAACCTCGAGTTGGAATCTTTTTAAGTTCATAAAGTATTCTGATTAAATTTCAAGTAACTAACTACAGGACAAATGTTGAAACCTAAAAGATTTTGTTGCATTTATTAGTGTGGTGACTTCAGGAATCGTAGGCTGTAATTTTGTGTGTAATGTGGTTGTGCTGTACTAGTGACGATTGCTACCATCTAGTGGCAAGTGTGACAGTAACATACTGAGCTGGACCATGTATAATTTACTTGAGTTTTAATTTCTTCTTGGTTTCTAGGCCTCGTTGCACCTCCACGTGCCTTCAGTGCATTCGGATGAGTTGCTTCATAGCAAGCACTCCCACCCACTTGATTCAAACCAGACCTCTGATGTGCTCAGGTATAAGATGCTGCATTATTCTGCAATTACGTTTGAAGTAATTTTGGAAGACTTAGTGTGCATTTAGTGTGTATTTCTCAATCTATAGAATTGTTGAGCACTTTCATCATTAGAATTCTCCCCCACCCCCAAAAGTTTGCCGTTTAAAGATTTTATCCTTTGTGAAGATAAAATAACCTGACCGTACAGTTGGAGATAACCCTTTCTCCTGTGGGTTGTGTAAGGAGGGAAGCATTTGGGAATCACACAAAAGTGCTTGAAGATAGTGAATGATGTGCAGTGAGTGGCACTGATTGGATGTTAAACCAAGATCCCCATTTATATTTGTACAAAGCACCTTTTGAAGACAAGCTGCAAGTTTTCAATAGCCTTTCGATCAATGTTATACCTCTATTCAGCACCCAGCAACATCTGGCCAGCCATTTATGCTATTGTAGTTCAAGAGGATGTTCGTACAGAATGGCTGGCACTTGTAAAACACTGTGCTTTAACTGTATGTTCAGAAACTGTTTTTAGAGGTAGCCTTGCAGATAATTTCTGTTTGAATTTGCTGCTTTGCACTTTTGCTTCATCAGATTAATAGGAATGCTGATTTATTATTATTTGTGATGTGTGGTGAAGTGCAGAGAAATTTTTACAATTCCTGTAGAGATAATCACAGTTTTTAAAAAGGAATTTAAGCTTCCAATTAATAGTTGAAAGATGACATAACAAGATCTCAAGATCTTTAACAAGCAAAGTAAGTGCAAAGAGTATTTAGTTAGTGTTGACAACTGTACTTCAAACTATTGAATGAAATTTTCCTCCTTTCCAATCCGGTCAAAAATTTGCACTTTGTAATTTGTGTGAACATCTGGCCCTAAGATAGTGACAGTGGGACCAGTGCACATTGATATTTAGCTTGCAAGGGTTTATATCTCTCTTTCTTGCCCAGTCTGGTAATTTTTAATCATAACCCTGTCTTTAATGGTGGTAAATTTTCCTGGAGATTCTCCCTTTCTCTCAAACGGCACGGTGGCTCAGTGATTAGCATGCTGCCTTACAGCACCAGGGAGCTGGGTTCGATTCTAACCTTGGGCGACTGTGTGCAGTTTGCACGTTCTCCCCATGTCTGCATATGTTTCTCTTGCGTGCTCCGGTTTCCTCCCATAGTCCAGAGATGTGCAGGTTAAGTAGATTGGCCATACTAAATTGCCTGTAGTGTTCAGAGATGTGTAGGTTAGGTGTATTACCAATGGGAAAATGCAGGAATAGGGTAGGGGGACGGATCTGGATGGGATGCTCTTCGGAGGGTCGGTGTGGACTTGTTGGGCCGAATAGCCTGTCCTCTCACTGGGGATTCTGTGAAGCAAGGTGACTTATTTCCAATCCACCTGTATTTGAGTAGGACCTTTCACCTGCATTATGCGTGGTGAGCTAAGAAGATTTTTGACTTACAACTGCTCTCTCTCTCTCTCGAATGTTGATGGACTGCCTGTGCCTTAGAAACACTTACCCTTCAAAACACATCTCCAACAATATGAGTCACAAGGACTTTTTATTCAGGTAGAAGTGCCTCTAGTTATTCTTGAGACCACAGCTGTCTCTATCTTGGAAGTAAATGGACAGTTTAAACCATAACAGTTTACTACCTGACACTTTCAACATTGTCCTGGATCTTTGGGGTTTAGCAGAGCGACTGGTGTAAAGGCAGATCCTTCTGCAACTTTCCAATGAACAGCCTAAGTCTCCCTTTAATCTTTAACAGCCATGGCTTCCAGGCCAGTTGTTACACAGGTGCACAGCAGGTCATATGACCCACTTCATTTTAGCATAAATTAATAGCCCGAAAACGCATCAAAAGTTTTGCTTTTGTAACAGCATAAAGAACTTGCACACGTAGAACTTGTACATGCTTATTTTTGATTTGACATTTTCTGTAAGTGTTTCTGTTTCAAATTGTGAACTTCCTTTGAACTCTAGGTTTGTTCTAGAACAATACAATGCTCTTTCTTGGCTGACCTGTGACCCTGCCACCCAGGACCGCCGCTCCTGCCTCCCTGTTCATTTTGTGGTGCTGACGCAGCTGTACAACTTCATCACAAGCATGTTGTAAACCTCGCAAGAGAACTGAGGGATTCAGGAATACTCGAAAAAGGGATATCGTTTGAGAGGGTCATCAAGAGCAGGAATTGGTAGGAAGAGAAGCATGCATTACTCATGGAGAACTGGAGGGATTCTTGGAATTGGGTCTGAATGACCCCAGGATGTCCCCCCCCCCCCCACCCCCATTAATTGCCTGGTGGGTTTTAAAGCCACAGGCAGTTTATCCAAAAATGCCTGCATCTTAATTTATTGTAAGTTTTTAAATGTTGTATAAATTGTCTTATATTTTGTATTTTTTTTAATTTTTCACGAAGGTCTATACTGCCTTCAGGCTTTAAAGCATTTGTTGTACTAAAATATCTATAATCGTCTTAAAAGTTTGCAGTAGGTTGCTATAAAGTCGGGGAGGGAGAGCAGCAAATATCTATTGGCTCAATGTACATTTTAGTAGGGGTGGGGTTAGTGTTAACCATACATTGTGTGTGGTAAAAATGCAGCGAAGCTGTGGATGCAGAGTACTTGTACAGTAAATATGTTCACTGTGTTTATATAACTGAAAAGTACATCTTATGGCATTTCTTATCATGCATTTGAAGCCAGCGCTAAAATGGGAAGGGTTGGGGAGGGGTGGGGGGTTGGAAATGGGACTGCAGAGGAGGGCTGCTCTGGTCAAGGTCAGTCCCAATGACCTGCCTATTTGTACATAAAAGAAGTCAGTAACTTTAATTTGTTACTACTGTATAAAAAAGAAAAATTGTGCAGAATGGTAACTAAATTTTGTAGCAGAATTTTTTTCCAAAATTGAATCAATGCAATGCAGGTGTGTTGGTCTGTTGTAGTGTTAAGGTTTCTAGGCCCAGACTCTTACCATTGTCCGAACTTAATGATGGCTTCAGTGAATGGACCACTTTACAGAACCAGGCACCACAATGCTGAGAAAGTCACAACAGTGTTCCTTCTCAGTTTTCTCACCCCTCTTGACTATTTTCTATTGTAATTTCATAATTACCACACCTGATGTCTTTTGCTATAAAACTCCATAGCTGTCTGACTTATTAAATGTTCTTTTCATTGCTCATTAATCTCTCTGTACAGTTATAGACCTCTATTAACATTGGAACATTGAAAATTGCTTCAGCACTCAATTGTGGGTAACTTGTATTAAGATACAGGTCTTTGAGGAAGAGTATTTTTTTTTTTTTTTTGAGAAGAGAAACTAGTAGATTCTGAAGGTTTGCTTATTAAATCTATCCTTGCATCATTTTATTTCCCCCCAGCCCGTCATGTTCCACTCTGAGCTTTACTGCACGGTGCCTTTTCTCTTAATGGCCTAGTATTTTCAAGTATGCCTGAAGTAAAATGTGTGTTTTGATAAAATGATTCTCAGGTTCTAACTAAATGGCATAAGTAGTTAGAAGCTAAAGGGTGCATTATTTTAGAAAGTGAAATTATACCCATCAGTTAAGAAACATTCATTTGCAATAGGATTTGGAAGAAATATCAATAGAGTTGAATCATGACATTTTATTATTAGTTCATATCCTCTTGTGGTGTTGCAGATTTTGCAGTAAACCTGTTCAGAGATAGTATTACACACCTCTGGAGCAGGTGGGACTTGAATCCAGGCTTCTAGGCTCAATGGAGACACTACCAAGCGGTACAAGAGACCCCACCCCATGCATCAACACCAGTTGTAGGATAGCAAAGACTAATTGGGCAAGGTCATGTAAATTCACTCCTGATTTTGAAGTCTCTCGGTCTGTATTTTCAAAATATTGCTATTATGAGTTTGTCTATCTACATGAAACTGTCTGTTAAACCATGCCGGGCTGTAATTATACCCTTTTGCCTGTGATGGTATAATTCTTCTACTTTGAGAGAGATTTGATTGCAGCCTGACAAATTTGCATAGACAGTTTCCCTTCTAAATATGAATGTAAGATCAAAGTTCCTAGGAAGTGTGTGCAGATGGATTTCTAGTATTGTCCTGTGTATGTGAGTATAACACCAGTATTATTGTGCAGTTATCATAACAAAAAGTACTAGAACTGCTAATAGTATTTAAGCCTTGACAAAAGTGAGACCGGACCAATTTTGAATTGAAAGTATCTTAAAAGAAATTCTTAAAATCTCCTAAATTTAGAAATTTCCAGCATCCATGAACCTTCATATTAGATCATCTCTTCAATGATGGTTCCTTGCAAAAATATGCACAAGTTTCATCTAAAAGAGGTCTTAATCAAATTTTCTATAATATAATAATTTTATAAGTACACTTGCAAATAAATAAAGTTTTCAGGGAGTGATGGGTGCCTCAGATCACTTGTCCAGTTGTTTTCAATTTGATAACTTCAGGAAATTTTGCCAAATTTCATTGAAACCTGTTCAAATTTGTTTTCTTGCATTTTTTTCAGAAGACAGGCTTGATGAGAGAACCTCTGTAATATCTGCAAATATTTTATTACAGCAGTAACTCCTTAAAACCCTGATCAGCTCTACTCTATAATGTTCACTCCTTTGGAAAAGATAAGTTGTGCAAGAACACTAAAGCAAGATCCAACACTGTAAGCCATATGTGTACTAACGTAAAGGCTTTAATACAAATGCTAAATTTAGAAGCGCCTTAATTGTTTAACTGTATATGTAATTGCTATTAATTTGCTGAAAATATTTTTAGGGAGGAAGTCGAAAGCTTTTTTCAAGTAACAGAAATTGCACTGAATCTTAAATACTATTTAAAACAACTCAAAATGGCTAATACTGTCATGAAAACATTTGGGCTGTTTCTTGAACCGAAGGCACTTTTGTTAAAACTGTTGAACACCTGACTCCCAGCCTTGAACAAGGTCTTGAGTCATCAGTTTCGTAAATTTTCCTACATCTTTTGCCTGATTTGTGAATTTTCTTGTTACTGGATGAAGTCCCTTGCAGGATCAAATTATTCACTTTTAAGTCTCTCCAAAGCCAGATGAAAGCATGAGTGAACCAGCTTGCATCATTTGTAAAAATTGTTTAGTCTATCAGCCCCTTGTGTTGGGGTGTGATTTGTAGGAAATTTGGAGCACACTTAGGTGTTTTCTTTTGCTATAAGAGGGAGATAATAAAGATGTTGGGGATACTAAAACTATAATTGGACATGTGCTGTATTTTTGCTCCCACTGAAGTCCCATCT
Source organism: Rhincodon typus (assembly GCF_021869965.1). Lineage (NCBI taxonomy): Eukaryota > Metazoa > Chordata > Chondrichthyes > Orectolobiformes > Rhincodontidae > Rhincodon > Rhincodon typus. The sequence goes on along the minus strand of NC_063357.1, from coordinate 5,086,358 downwards.
ACTGCATTATTCTTGATGCATTAAATTGAATACTTATGATTCAAATGACCTTTAAAATATGTGGCACACTGGTTAGTATTGCTGCCCCTCAGTTCCAGTCTTGGGTGTCTGTCTATGGGAGTTTTCACCGTTCCCCTGTGTCTGCGTGGGTTTTCTCCGGTTTCTTCCCACAGTCCAAAATGTGCAGGTTAGGTGGATTGGCTATGCTAAATTGCCTCGTAGTGTATGCAGGCTAGGTGAATTAGCCAAGGGAAATGTGGGGTAAAGGGGATATGGGTCTGGGTTGGGTGCTCTTTGGAGGGTCAGTGCAGACTAGATGGACCGAATAGCCTTTGTCTGCACTGTAGGGATTCTATGCCTCATGCTGTTGTGGAATTGTTATTTTTTGGCTGGGGGATGTCTAATACAACTCAGCCAATCTGAAAATTTGCAAGTTGAAAGGACACTGCACTGGCTGTGTTTCTTTTTAGTTTACTCGCTCATGGAATGTGGCTGGACCAGCATTTGTTGCCCATCCCTGATTTCCCTTCAGAAGGTGAGCTGCCTTTTTGAACCACTGCAGTCTATTTGGTGTAGATAGATCCACAATGCCATTAGGGAGGGAGTTCCATGTTTGTGGCCTGGCAACACTGCATGAATGGCAATATTCTTTCAAGTCAGAATGGTGAGTAGCTTGGAAGGCTACAGCTGGTGGTGTTCCCATGTATCTGGTGCTCTTGGCCTTCCAGATGGTGGTGGTTGAGAGTTTGAAAGGTGCTGTCTGTGGAACCTTGGTGAATTTTTGCAGTGCATCTTGTAGATAGTACACTACTGCTACTGAACGTTGCTTGTGAAGGAAGTGAATGCTTGTGGAAATAGCTCCAATATTGGGATAGCAGCTATAGACTTATCAGTGGTAATCTCATTTCTTAACTTTCCCTGTAGTTTATTTGTACTTTATCGAAATCCCTGTTAAATGCTGCAGGGTCATTGTCTTCCATATTGTTGAAATATAGAGCAGAATATACACTAGTACCATAAATGTATTTGTAACAGACAGTGTTTAGCTTTTTGTAAAACGTATACAGTGGTTACCTAGTTCATTTAATCTGGATATTTAAGCACAAAATTCCAGGATTTTTGAAAAACTGCAGTAGCTGCACATTTTATTTCTAAAAGTAATGTCAGAAAGCTATTAGCAGATTAAATAAAATTATTTGGTGGTCTTTCTTCCCCATCGTGCACCTGCCAACATATTTATTTTCAAGTTTTAAGTCCCCAGTCCATTAGTTGAGAAAGGGAAGTGGATGCACAGTTGTTGAAGAACTATTAAGAGGTGAGCGCTCTATGTACTTTCACTTGTCATGGGTTTCTTCACCTCAGGTATTATTAAGAATTGGGTGTCTGCTATTTCACATTCATGAAGATGACTTCTACAGTATGATACTTTGATACATCTATTGTAAACCCAGCGTCTGCAGTTTTGTTTAACCTCATTACTGATATCCTGTGATTAACACGTTTCCACTTATCCTATTAGTTTCAATGTTTGCTTTGTAGTTTCCCATGATATAATTTTTATTGTAAAACTTGCCTAATTTTAAAATTTAAATTGTTGTAGCGCAACAAAAAATTTGGCTTCTTTTGCTGTCAAATTTCACTTTCCCTAGTTGTATAATTACTTTTGGAGACCAGTGCTGGCAGCTGAATGGTGAAATTTATTTGCATTAATATTTACAGTAATTGCAATTACCACTTAATCTTCTTCTACACATTGCCACCTAAATAATCATTTATCTGTATTCATTCTTGACAGCTAACCCCTATGCATGACCTTGTGGTTAATAGTAGTTTTAAATAACTAGGTGATTATATAGAGGTCTTTTATTCATTCATGGGGTGTGGGTGTTACATACTGTTGAGGTCCTGCCTTGAATTGCTGCAATACTTGATGTGTAAGCATATCCACTGTGCTGTTGGGGAGGGAGTTTTAGTATTTTTAACTGGGATGGAATGACATTTAATTTCCAAGCCAAGATGGTGTTGGAGGGAAATTTGCAACTGTTACTGCTCCCATAGTTCTGTTGCCACGGTCCAAGTGGTAGAGGTCACAGGTTTGGAAGGTGCCGTTGAACTAGCCTTTGAGTTCTGTCAAAGTGCAGCTTTTCCACTGTTACCCACAATTTATTGCTAAAGGTAGCTTTTAAGTATAGGGGAAGAGTCATTTAATTGGACTGTCCTATAATATGAATGTTAATCAAAAATGCCTGAAAACTGATGCTTTTCCTGAGTTTCACAGCATTTGGTCTTCCTATCTGTAGCATGTTTTTTTTTGATTTCCTGGTCATGTTGATGCCAGGATCTGAAAGTGGTCCATTTCATGTGCAAACACTAGTAATCCCAGTACTTTAATAATGCATTGCTTAAACATTTTTGTCTTATTTAAATTTCATAATTTAATCTTTTGTCAAAATATTTATAGATTGAGCTGAAATTGCAGTAGATTTAAAAAACTCCTTAAATTTTATTAATTGTTGAATTTTACAGAGTTGATGCCTTGCTTATTTTTTAAAAAAAAAAGAAAAAATATTGGGAGAACATGCCATGTTTTGCTGAACAGTTGGTTGCCTGTAACAACTGGGCAAGCAGTGATGAGACCCCAGCTGTGGTGAGGATGGGTCCACTTCTTTCCCCCCCTCTTTACGTGTCCTACTTTGGTATAAAACATCCTGCTTGTAAAGCTGCAGTTGTGGTTCAAGAGTCTTTCAACAAATTATGAACAAATTTTAGTCTGGAGATCGTGGCAAACACTAAAAGCTACATACAGTCCAAAAAAAAAATTATGGTTGAATTGTTAAAAAGGTTTATACTTTTTAAACATTTCCAGATGAAAATAAATAATTTATTCATAATATTGGTGTGGCCCTGTTTTTATTTCTCTACTGCACATTAATGAACAACTGCAACATCATAATGTTGCTGTGACTTCTGGGACTATTATCTGACTGGAACTATACTGTGAATTGATCAGCTGAAAATCTTTAATTGAAAGAATAGCAGTCACGGCTCATTCAAGGATGTTAAACATTTAAAATGGAGCAGTAATTTCAATTGTAGAGATAGTTGTGAAATTATTCGTACAGTTCCTCCGGTGTATAGATTCTATTGTCCTTTATTTGAAAATTGTTATGTCTTAGTTGAACCTGGAGACCATAATGAGGATGCTTCCTGTGGACTCTACATTTGACACCTCTAATAACGCCAGTTTAAATTAAATATTTTTGAAATTTCAATACTAAAACATGCATTAAACCAGTTGATTTAGTTGCTGAATAAATCCCAAACTCCTGTTTCTGCCTTAAAACTGGCTGGGGGAGTCTGTGTGCAAATGTGAGAATCTTCACTTGGAATATTAAAATTGACCACAGTTAACTGGCACGTTTGAAACTTTATTAAATATTTTCTTACAAGTTTCACTTGACCTCTGCTTTAAGCAACAGTTATAAAGTTAAGACCATCTAAAAATACTATGCACAGCTTCACCATAGTTCTATTCACTCTCACTTGTGTATTTTCTTTATTTGTGCTTCAGATCAATAGCAGTCAAGATCAACTGCTTTCCTGTTAGCTTACACAACAGATTAAGAACAGCCAACAAAGTCTGTGATAGTGTCAGTTGACACTATGCAAGAATAAGCAAATAACATTGTACGTAGTGATAGCAACAGATGCATATGGCAGTGATCTATTAACATCAAGCTACAGAGAACAACAGAAATTGAAAACACAGCGTTAAGGCATGTAAAGACTAAAAATAGCAACACAAGGGAAAAAGGGAAGAACTCACATTAGGAATAGCATGAGTGGGGTGGGGTGGGGGGCAGGGTTGTAGCTAAGAGCCAATACACTACCAATTGCTACTGTGCCATAGAGTCCAATGGACTTTTCCTGAAAGGAGTGGCACATTGGTACCACAACTTTTGAATCCAGCCCAAATAACCTGTACCAATTTTAGGAGTTAAAAGTTAGAAGATGCAGAAAAGCAACTGCAAAATTCTGCAATAGGGGGATCTGGGTGTCCTTGCACATGAATCACAAAGGCAGCATACAGGAACAAGGGAAGCCATGATCTTATTGAGTAGCAGAGTCATCTTTAAAGGAAGAATGGCCTATTGTTGCTCCTATTTCTTCAATATATAAATTACACTGCTACCAAAATATGTCAAACCCCTGAGCTTCCTTCTGGTATGAAACAAATGCATATTATTATGAAAAGTTTAAAAACTTTACAGCTGGAAAATGATTACTTCCATGTCCTTTGAGTACTGTAGATAAAGATTAGCTTGAGGCAAATGAAAGAATTAATTGTCATTTCAGATTCACAGTTTAACTTTATGGTCATTGTATAAGCAGGGATTCTTTAAGAACTAGAATAATCTGCGGTTTGGTCAGAAAATTAGTCAACTATATAAAATTCTTTTGAAAATGTACATTGGTGTTTCCGTGGAGACACATCAAACCTGCTACCCTATGTGAAGTTAGTCACATTTTAATGTTACTGCAGTCTGTTTCAGTCACCAAGATGTGTACAAAGCATACCTCAATACATCGGATTCTGATCCAATGTTGTAGTTTCAACTGCCTCAAAACCAACTTGTCACCACAGTCTGGTGGTACCATGTGTGAGATGGTACAATGGCTTTTATATTTGACATGCATCTTTCTCAATTTTGTTGCTAAACTCCAACAACAGCTGTGTTTATTATCTCCAGAAATGTTGCTTCAACACGCTGGCATAGAAGCACATCCGGGTCCAAACACTCGGGTACAGTTGTCTCGCTCTTTTTAGTCTTTTCCAGACCTGCACTGCAGTTGCGGTCAGGAGGAGTTACTTCTGTCTTCTCCTTTAGATATTTGAGACCTGTGTAAAATGTGTCAAATTTTCCATAAAGTAAATAATAAAAGTGAACCTACTAAAATTCTCAGGAATGTATTGGTTAAGGAACAAGAAATACGCCAGTCAGCCTGCTTTGCCATTCAATAAGATCATGGTTAACTTTTCACCCCTTGGTAATCAAATCTACCTAGAGTTATAAAATCATATAGCACGGAAACAACCCTTTGGTCCAAATAGTCTAAACTGAACATAATTCCAAACTAAACTTAGTCCCACCTTCCTGCTCTTCCCTCCAAGCCTTTCCTATTCTTGTACTTATCCAAAGGTCTTTTAAATGTTGTAACTGTACCCACATCTACCACTTCCTCAAAGTTCATTCCACATGCGAACCACCCTGTGTAAAAGATGTGCCCTCTTGTCTTGAAATCTCCCATTTCCAAGGGAAAAGACAACTACCATTAACTCTATTGCTACCCCTTATGATTTTGTAAACTTCTTAGGGTCACCTTTCTACCTCCGACACTCTTGAAAAAGGTCTCAGCCTATCCAGCCTCTCTTTAATAACTCAAACTTCCAAACCCACCAACATCCTGGTAAATCTCTTTTGATTGCTCTCCTGCTTAATAATCTTGCTTTAACCAGAACTGGATCCAGTATTCCAGAAGAGGCCTCAACACTATTTCCCAACTCCTAATGAAGGCAAGCATGCCAAACACCTTTTAAACCACCCTGTCTATATGTGACGCAAATTTCAAAGAAATATGTACTGGAACCCCGAGGTTCCTCTGTTCTACAACACGACCCAAGGCCCCACCATTAATTGTATAAGCCTTACCCTTGTTTGTTGTATCAAAATGCAATACATCTCACTTATCCAGATTAAACTCCATCTGCCATTTTTCAGCACCTTGACCATTTGATCAAGATCCCTTTGTAATCTTAGAAAACCTCCTTCACTGCCTACGCCACCAATTTTGGTGCCGTTCGCAAACTTACTAACCATGCCGTATATATTCTCATCCATATCATTTATATAGATGATAAACAAAAGACCCAAAACTGATCCCTATGGAACATCACTGGTGACAGGCCTCCACTGTGAAAAGCAACCCTCCTTGTTGAAGGCTTCAGTAAAAGTCCAAGTAAACCATGTCTGCTGCTCTAACCTTGTCAATCTTTTTGGTAACTTGCTCAAAAACTCAAATCAAGTTTGTGAGACCCTATTTTCCTTGTTGAAAACCATGCCAACTCTCCCTAATAATTTCTGCCTCTCTAAATGTGCATAAATCCTATCCTAAAATCAATAACAATTTACCCACAACAGAAGTCAGATTCACAGATTTATAATTCCCGAGTTTCTCCTTACATACTAAGTTCCCTGAACATTAGCCTGTTTGCTAGGCTAGTGACATTACCACTACACCAGCACCTCCCCTTAATAAATATTTTCAGTGGCACAAGGGTCAATAACCTGAGGAGACAGATTTAAGAAGATTTACAATTGAACTGTGACACGAGAGAAATGTCTTTACACATTGAGTTTGAGAGACCTGGAATGCTCTGACCGAAAGCAGCAGATTTGGTATACCGTTCAAAAGATAATTCAATAGCTATTTGAAGGGACCGGAAAGACTTCAGTCTTAAAAATATTTAAGTATTCTGCATCCATTGCCTTTTGAGGAAGGGAATCACAAAGAGACTCAATCCTCAAAAAAAAATCTCATCTGTCTTAAATGGATGAGCCCTAGTTCTAGATTCTCCCATAAGAGGAAACATCCTTTCCTTATCCACTCAGTTAAGTCACCTCCAACAAACTTTAAAGGATACTACCCTATCTTTTCCTCTTAAGGCAATCTGTTCATTCCATGTATTAGTCAGTAAACCTTCTGTGAACTGCTTCAAAAGCATTAACATCATTCTGTAAGTATGGTGACTAGTACTGTACATGGTATTCCAGATGCAGTCTTACCAGTGCCCTATATAACTGAAGTATAACCTCCCTACTCTTGCTTTCCACTCCCCCTGCAGTAAACCATAACATTCTATTAGTTTTCCTGATTACTTGCTTGAACCTGCATATTAACCTTGCACTAGGACAGTCAGATCTCTCTGCATTCCTCTCATCAGTTATGTGATATGCTTTGTTTTTATTCTTTCTGCCAAAATGGACAATTTCCCACATTATACTCTAATTGCCAGACTTTGGCCATTCATTTAACCTATCTATATACCTTTGTAAGATAATATCCTCTTCAAAACTTATTTTCCTACCTATCTTTGTGCCATCATTGTGTCCAGATTACAATGCCATTGGTCAAAACCAATTAATGAAGTTACATATGGTTTTGGAGTAGATTTGTAGCTCGGATTGTGGGTGTTGTGGTTGGTTGGTTGGCTCGCCGAGCTGGTTTGTTGTTCCACAGAAGTTTCATTACTTTGCTGGGTAGCATCATCAGTGCAGCCTCCGCTTCATTGGACGCTGCACTGATGATGTTACCCAGTAGGGTAATGAAACATCTGCGGATCCACAAACCAGCTCAGTGAGCCAACCAACCACAGTGAAGTTACACATTTCAAGAAAGCATCTCAGTTACATTATACTACAATGTACTGAACCAAGGCTGAATGAAGGGTTCACTGGTTTGCATAAAGCTGGAGGTAGGCTTGCTCACTAGATAGCTACATACCCTCGTTTCAAGGTTTAAAGCACGTCCCTCCAGTATGTCATGTGTGTTATTAAGGAAGGTTCTATCCTAGCCTGACATGAGTCATTAACCAGAAATGCAACATGAATTTACTGATTTTTGTTTCCAGTTCCAAACCTAAAGATGCTGCTCTCAACTAACTATACTGAACAAGGGCTGGTCATTTGGCCAATAATAGATGCAATTGTGTGGGGTAGCAGGTGCATATAAACTTTTTTTACTCAAATCTAGAGTCAATAAACATTATTTTTAATCAATTAACTCTCAAATACTTACGTTTAATGATGGGGTCAATATCCTGTGCCTGAGTAGCAACATGCGAGGCACACACTTGTCCAGTCTGGATTAGTAATGAGGTTACATCGTCATATAATGGAGGAAAGGCTCGACAGAAAGAAACCAAACAGGGCAATGTAGGCATGAAGAAAGCAAACCGCTTAGCCTGGGTCAACACTACACGGAAAAAAAAGTGAATATTGTTTTAAAGTTCATTTGTTATGGAGACTGAAGTTTTACTTTGCAAATAGTAATCAAAAACTTTCCAATCTCTTTCTCCATCACTGACTTAATAAATACAAGATCACTAATTTGTGTTCCTCGAAACCCTACTAAAGTTCAATGATCTCATGCAATCACTATCTATAATATCCAGGTGTTTAATACACTCTTGCATTTTTTCCAAAAATGCATAATTGTAGAACTTATTACCTTCACCAGTTTTCACTATCCTTTTAAAAATCCAAACCTATGGAATCCCAATTTGGATTTTTACAGAGGAAATCAAATTTATTAAAAACCTCACCTGTTTGCTTAAACCATGGTAGTACCAAAGAACAACAGTGATTTCTTGGTGGCTTTATACACTGTTTCAAACTTGGATATTTTAAGAGATTTAATCTCTTTTTCAGTTTTTGATTTTAATTCGTGCTTGCTGTAAAATAACTGCAAATAAGGACAAAAGAACCAGGCGTAGTCAATTCAATCCCTTGAGCCTGCTCCGTTAATGTGATCATGGTTGACATCTTAGCCTCAATTCCACTTAACTGCCTGCTCCCCATAACCCTTTAAACTGTAACTAATTAAAAATTTGTTCCATCTCAAATTTATTCAGTGTCTTGGCACCATTGTTCTCTGGTGTAGCAAATTCCATAAATACTTAAGCCTTTGGAAAAAGTAATTCCCCTTCATCCCTGTTTTAATCTGCCACCCCTTAGCCTAAAGCTATGACGTCTCCAGATTGCCCAAATTGTGGAAAGATCCTGCCTATGTCCACTTTTTCAATCCCCTCTGGCATCTTGTGTCTCAGTTAGATCTCCTCTCATCTTTCAAAACACCAGCGAGTACACGCCTGAACTGCTCAATCCCTCGTCATAAGACGAGCCTAGAATTAGGTGTGAATCTTAACTGCCTCCAATGCATTTACATAGTTCCTTAAGTAAAGAGACCAAACTGTGTGCAGAATTTCAGATACAGTCTCACTAATGCCTTATACAGTTGCAAGAAGATTTTCCTACTTTAATATCCTATTCCTTTAGTGATAAATGTTAAAATTGTATCTGCATCATTACTTGTTGTACCCGAATACTAACATTCTGAGATTCCAAGGGCATCTAGATCTCTGCACCGAAGCATTTTGAACTTTCTCTCCATTTAGATAATGAGTTCTGTTTTTATTCTTCTGACTAAAATGGATAATCTTACACTTATCCACTTTAAACTCTATCTGCCAAGTTTTGGCTTATCCACTCAACTTATCCATATCCATTTGTAGATTTATTTCTTCACTGCAACTTACTTTTCCACCTATTTTAGTGTCATCTGCAAATTTGACTATAGCATATTCTAATTTTTTTTATTCATCCAAAGGATGAGGCCATCGCTGGGTAGGCCAGCAATAATTGCCCATCCCTAATTGTCCAGAGGGCAGTTAAGAGTCAACCACATTGCTGTGGGTCTGGAGTCCCATGTAGGCTAGACCGGGTAAGGATGGCAGTTTCCCTTCCTATAGGACATGAAAAACCCATCTGGTTTACTACTCACAATCGACAATGGATTCATGGTCATCACTAGATTCTTAATTCCAGATATTTATTGCCGTGGCAGGATTCGAACCCGGTTCCCCAGAACATTATCTGGGTCTCTGGATCAACAGCCCAGTGATAATACCACTAGGCCATCGCCTCCTCCTAAATCTATCCCTGCATCCAAGACATTAATACAATTGTGAATAGTTGGGACCCTCAGAACCAGAATCCTGTGGCGCTTACAGCTTGCCAACCAGAAAAAGACCCAGTTAGCCCAACTCTGCTCTCTATTGGTTAGCCAATCCTCTATTCAAGAGAATACATTACCCCTAACCCTGTGTGATCTTCCCTTGTGCATTAACCTTTTATGTACAACCTTATTAAAATGCTTTCTGGAAATTGAGATATACTATGTCTACAGAACCCCTGTGAGTTACTTTGCTCGTTACATCTTCAAAAAACTCTAGTAAATTAGTCAAATACAATTTACCCCTAATAAAACCAGTTGACTCTTATAGGTTGTGTTTTGACTTTCCAAATGTCCCATTATTTGTTATTAACGGATTCCAACAAATTTCCAACAACAGATGTTGAACTAACTCGTCTTTCCTACTTTTTGAATTGGGGTGTTATATTAGCATTTTTCTAATCCACTGGAACCTTATTCTGGAATATTATAACTAATGCATCCACTATGCTGCTGCTATTTCCTTTAAGACCCCAAGATATAGGCCATCAGGCACTGGAAACTTGTCTGCCTTTAATCCCAATAGTTTGTTCAGTACTTTTACCCAAGTAATGGTCATCGTGTTAAGTTCCTTCTTTTCTATAATGTTTGCATTACCTGTGATAATTGGGATAGTTTCAATGTCCTCCATCATGAAAACTCAGGCAAAATATTGATTCAGTGTTTCTGCCATTTCGATAGCCCCCATTATTAACTACACAGCCTTGTCCGCTAAGGGACCAACATTTATTTTTGCTGTGCACTTCTTTCTTGTATACTTAGAGAAGCTTTTGTTATTCATTTTATATTTTGTGCGAGTTTTCTTTCAAAATTTACCTCTCTTTTTGTTACTTTTTTTTTTAGGAACCTTTTATTCGTCTTACCCTCCAACCTGCCAATGACTTTTGCATTATGGTGTGCCGTAGTTTTTGACTTTATGTTGCCTTTAACTTCCTTGCTTAGCCACGCGTCCTTTCCAAACCCCACCCTGTCTCGAAGTCTTTATTCCTCTCTGGAATGTACTTTAGTTGTAAGGGATCGCCTTAGATGACCGGTATCTTTTCTCTGTTTTAGAGTAGTGACTCAGGGGTTAAAAGGTATTTACCCTTTTAAGAAGGGTTGGAGCAAAGTAGATCTTTTACTGAATGAAAAACAAGCTCATTCTCATAAAAACTTGGTCTATGATGCATTTTACGCTAGAATTAAAGCAAAGGATGGTTTAATGTCTTACCAGCAATTGAGGACCTCACCTGTGAGTACTGTTCCCATGACATTGATGGACAAGCGGGCTACACTGAGAGATTTGGGCAGTGCATACTGGATACACAAGTGGGCCAAAAGCTGAATGGCAAATATCTAAATAGAGATGCGATTTATTAGAATTTTTAGAACTAATTATTTTCAAAAATTCTTGACCTCAACTTAAAACTTCTAGGTTGAGATCAAGATGTATTTTAGGTTGGGGAGAGGGTGCACTTTATGCAGGTATTGGACACGATGAGTACAAATTAAAAATGTGGTGAAAACTCAATATGCAGAATCAGATCAATTCTCTTATGTCTGAAAATAGAAAATATCAATTATTCTGATGAAGATGGATTATTTTCCATAATGAAGTTTTAATGAAGTTAACAATGGTCTAGTAATTTTATCATATCGATTTACAGACTGGTCAGAAGTGCATTTAAAGATAGAGTCAGTCATACAGCATGGAAACAGACCCTTTGGCCCAACATGCCCATGCCAACCTAGTCCCATTTGCCACATTTAGCCCATATCCCTCCAAGCCTTTCCTATCCATGTACCTGTTCTAATGTCTTTTAAATGTTGTAACTTCAATGTTGTAATGTACCTGCCTCTACCACTTCCTCTGACAGCTCATTCCATATACGCACCACCTTCTGTGAAAATGTTGCCCCCTTAGATCCGTTTTAAATCCTTCCCCTCTCACCTATGCCCTCTAGTTTTGGACTCCCCTATCCTGGGGAAAAGACCTTGGCTATTCACCTTATCTATGCCCCTCATGATTTGATAAACCTTCATAAGTTCATCCCTCAGCCTTGCACACTCCGAAGGAAAAATATCTCAACATATCCAGCCTCACTTATAACTCAGTCTTGGTAATATCCTTGTAAAATCTTTTTGCACCCTTTCCAATTTAATAACATCCTTCCTATAGCAGGGTGACCAGAATTGTATGCAGTACTCCAAACATGGCCTTACTGATGCCTCGTACAGTTGTAACCTGATGTCCTAACTCCTGTACTTAATGCTCTGACTAAAGAACATAAGTGCCAATGCCTTCATCACCTTGTCTACCTGTGACACCACTTTCAAGGAACTACGTACCTGCACCCCTAGGTCCCTCTGTTTGACTAAACTTCTCGGGTCCTACCATTAACTGTGTAAGTCCTGCCCTTGTTTGTCTTCATTTATCTAAATTAAGCTCCATCTGCCATTCCATGGCTCACTGGCCTAGTTGTTCACATTCCTGCTTACTCTTAGATAACCTTCTTCACTGTTCACTATACCACCATCTAACCTTACTAATCAGTCTACCATGCGGAACCATGCGGAACCTTGCTAAGATCCATGTAGATAATGTCTACTTGCTCTGCCTTCATCTATCTTCTTGGTCTGTGAAACATGATTTCACCATGCACAAAACCATGCTGACTACCCCTAGTCAATCCTTGTCTTTCCAAATGCATGTAGATAAAATTCTTCTTTTCCGGCTGCTCAGCTTAACCAGCTCAAGTACCTGTTGCCCTCATAAACCCAAGGTGGCCAGAGGTATAACCTGCACGTCACAGCCAAGTTCCCACACCCTTTTCATTTTTGCAGGCTAGATTTCAAGCAGTGGGTTGACTTAGTGCAAAGTGAGCTTGTGGTTTCAGAACATGGGCAGAAATTAGTTTCTGCTGGAATTTTTACCACCAAGATCAGAGGTAACTAATGGGAAAGGACAAGTGATGATTGAAGTGTCATCTTAAGCAGCAGACTATTTGAATTGAAATATCAAAAAAAAGGTGTCTGCCATTTTTGAGCCATCCATTACCAGATGGTTAAAGGAATGCAGATTGTTACTGTAAATGTCTTTCAACTATTCAACATCTTTTATAAGCCTGACTTTCAAGCATGCACACAAAATACAGAACCATATTATAATTACATTTAAAGACAGTTATTGTATTACCTGCTTCTCCAGTTGTGGTTGTGCTAAGAGTTCTGGAATGAAATCCAGACATATGTGAATGGAGGGAATTCCAGCCACAGTCAGAGGCAGCAGTTCACTTGGATAACCCTGTGTAAACATCAGCCATAATTAATATTCTCAATTTACCAAGATTAGCACAAATGAGTATACTAATTCTTTTGGAAAAAACAAGGAGTTGGAAAAACTCAGAAAATCAGGCTCCATTCATGGAAAGAAAGTGACGCCTGGATTTTCTGATGACCAGACAGTCATCATTCCAGCACAGATGGGAGTTTTGCATGGAGAGCATGTGAAATTCCCATCACAGTAGAATCTGAAGGAATTGCCTGGGAAATAAAATAAAAATGTTGGACAATTCCTCTACATGAAAGCTCTCTTAAAGTCTCCATGTAAAGCACAGATTTTGGACAGTTCTGATGAAATTAAATAAATAGTTACCTCAAGAGAGGTTGGACTATACAGTCTAACGAGTAAATGCAACTGACCCTGTATTTAACACACCCTTGGGACTGAACAACACTATTCCTCTCTGGAAAGGCCACCCAAAGCCCATGACCACCCATACCACTCTCAAAAACAAGATCTGGACATGATCTGCCTTGAGCCATTTCCAAGACCTACCCTAAAAACCATCACATACTTCATTTGAGAAGTAGTTTTTTTTCCTTTGAAGCATGTAGAGAAGCGCAAGAAATGCAACTTAACTATACAGTACTGACCTGAAAGTGAACAAGTTTAGCAATATTTGGATCTGCAATAAACATCTGATGCAGGAGACAGCAGATGAGACACTGCACCTCCCGGACATTGCTCAGTAAAGTTGCCTGAGTATTCTCCAAAGATTCAGACAGATTGTCGGTTTGGTCCTGCAGCTTCAGGAACTTTCCTGCACTATGTGATCGCTCCTCATCAGTAAGCAAGCAGATTTCCAATAGAATTTGAATGGCTGCACTGTCCTGTAAAGGAGAGTTTGTTTATTTTATGGCATCAGATTTACCTTTTCTGTTTGGAGTTGCCAAAATAATGCTGTTTCCTGGAGGCTGTATACAAACATACTTTTGTTTCAATTCAACTGGATTTTGATTTCTTGTATTTTTTTTTAAACACACAGATCCATGTAGTTTTATAATTTAAAATGCACTGTCTGAAAGGATACTGATCAAGATTCAATTATAACTCATTAGGCATCTTTAAAGTGGGACAACTTGCAGGGCCATGAAGGGCTGGCACAGATGGAGAGGTGGTGGTATAGTAGTAATGTCATGGACTAGTAATCCAAAAGCCCAGCTAATGTGCTGGGACATGGACTCAAATTCTATCATGGCTATAGACGAGGTTTGAATTCAATAAAAACTTGAATTAAAAGCTGCCTTAATGACGACCACTGATTTTTGTAAAAACCCATCTGGTTCATTAATGCCCTTTAGAGAAGGAAATCTGCTGTCTTGTCTGGTCTATGTGTGACTCCAGACCTACAACAATATGGTTGCCTTTTAAATAGCATTTGGTTAATAAATGCTGACCGAGACAGTGACATCCACACCCCATGAATGAATTTAAAAAAGACCAAATAACCACCATCAGAACTGCATTATTCTAGGATTCTTTTTTTTAAAAGGAAAGCTGGGGTAATGCAGGGTGTGTGTGTGTGTCTTCTGACATGACTGCGACCCCACCCTGTTTCTACACATTCCTGCAATTTCCATGGTGCTCGTAGAAACCTAAACTGTTAAACTGAGCAACCGTGGGTGATTCTCAAATCACACTTGGGTGCTCCTAAATTTGAGTTCGATTCAAGTCCTGTGGCAAGAGGAAGGAACAGCATACATATCACACCAGAACATAAGAAATAGGAGTAGGAGAACACCATGTGGCCCCTTGACCATTTAGCATAATTACAGCTGAGCAACTTCAACTCCACTTTCTTGTCCACCTCTCAAAATTCCCGATTTCCATAAAGATCAAAAATTGATCTCAGTCCTGAATATGCTCAGCAGTGCACACTCAACCCTTAGGAGGTAGGCAGTTCCATGGATCTGAGCGAAGAAATTTATCCTGAACTACGTTGTAAATGATCGGCCCCTTATCCTGAAAAGTCTCAGACCTGAGATGTTAATGGTTTCTCTCTTCTCAGATGCTGCGAGATTTGAGTATTCCCACAATCTGTGTATTTATTTTTGATTTTGCTTTGTGCCTTGTATACCTTGTACAAATACACCTAAGTCTCCCTGAAGATCAACATTTGAAAGCTTCATAAAACTTTTGACTTCTTAAAAAAATTTTTGCTACCAAGTACATAACTTTACTTGCACCCATATTACACTCCAGCTATTACATTATTGCCCATTCAATTTCTTTGTAACTCTCTGCAGTCCCCTTGTATCGTCCTTCCAATTGAAATCCCACCTAGCTTTGTGCAATCAACATAGAAAAATTACTGTCTGTGCAAATTAGTTCCAAATACTAAAGCTCCAGTACTGTTATGTACTGTACACTGCTAGAAACAGCTTACCAATTTGAAAAGTCCCAGTTTGTACCAACTCTGCTTTCTGTATGCTAATCAATCCTCTATACACATGAATGCTTTATTCCCCAACTACTTGAGAACCTAACTTGCATAATTTAGCATTCTGTGTAGCATCTTATTAAATAACTTATGGAATTCCAAATGTATAACATCTACCCAGGTTCCTCTTTACTCCAACCTCTTCATTACTTAGTTAAGTCCTGGAAATAAAAAATGGCTTTCGTAAAACTGTGGTGACATATTACAATGGATCTTAACAATTCCCCATTAACTAATCTTAGGCTAACTGGCCTGCAGTTCCGTATTTTCTCTCTCCCTCTGTTCTTCAATAGCAGTTTTACAATGCTAACTTCCAATCTGCTGGGACTACTCTAGAACCCAAAACATTTAGCACCACTATCGTTGCAGCTACCCCTTTTGGAATCCTAGGATGTAGGCATGGGGGAATCTGTCCATTTTTAGTCCCTTAACCTTCTCCAATTTTTTCTTGGTGCCTTTGCTTTTTGTCTTTGTAATCTCTATCATGCTGCTCTAAATTCCAGTCTCCTAGGACAAACAGACCAAATGATGAAGAATACAGCCAGTTGCTTCATAACACATACTGGTCAATACCCAAGATGCTGCAGCACACACCATGATAGAGTGAGCCAAATGGCATCCTTCTACACCATAATAATTCTGTGATCAGACTTGCATTTTTACCTGGGCTGATAACAAAGCATTTTTCAGCTCCTCTCTTGTGACTTCTGGAGCTTCAGGTTGCCCTACTACCCCCATGGTGTTATTCTGATATGGTTTGCTGTCGTGATCCACATTCTCCTTCAAGTGAGCACTTAGGTAGGCTTTTGAAGCTAGAAGGTATCCATTAAGCATGTGCAAGGTAATGTCCATTAGCGGGGGACACCTAGGGAGAAGACAAATATCAAAGACATTGAAACAATAGATTAGCTATAAAATAGTCGACATGGAACATCACAGATCCAGCCAAAAAATAAGCATTTAGCTTTCATATTTCAATGAAAGTTGGGGTAACTAGGGCCCAACATTAGTCCAATTGATCAAGAGATCTTTGTAATCTTAGATAATCTTGTTCACTGTTGACTATACCATCAATTTTGGTTTCATCTGCAAACTTACTAACCATGCCTCCTAAATTCTCAACTAAATCATTTATATAAATGACAAACAAAAGTGGACTGAGCACCAATCCACGTGGAACACCACTGGTTGCAGGCGTCCAGCTTGAAAAACAATTCTCCAACATCACCACTCTGTTTCCTACCATAAAGCCAATTGTGTATTCAATTGGCAAGCTTTCCTTGAATCCCATGTGATCTAACTTTACTAATTAATTAGTTTACCATGGGGAACCCTGTCAAAGGCTTTAGTAAAAGCCTGCGTAGACAACGTCTATTGCTGTGCCTCAATCTTTTTGGTTACATCCTCAAAGAACTCAACTAAGTTTGAGAGACACAATTTCCCCTGCACAAAGCCGTGCGGACTATCCCTAATCATTCCTTGCCTCTCCAAATGCATGTAAATCTTAACTCTCAGAATCTCCTCCAACAACTTACCCACCACTGATGTCAGACTCCCTGATCTATAGTGCCCAGGCTTCTCCTTGCAGCCTTTTTTAAATAAAGGCACAACATTAGCCACCCTCCAGTCTTCTGGCACCTTACTTGTGGCTGCAGATGATACAATTATCAATGCTAGATGCCCTGCAATTTCTTCCCTAACTTCCTGCAAATGTCCTGGGATATACTTGATCAGGTTCCAGAGAGTTATCCACCTTTAAAGACCTCTTCTTCTGTAATGTGGACTGTTTAAGACATCAAGGTTTAATTCCCCACGTACCCTAGCCTCCATTTCTTTCTCCACAATAAGGACTGACCACCTCTTGTTGTTCCACACAACAGTTGACCTCATTGCTCTTTAAGGAGGCCCTATTCTCTCCCTTGTTGCTCTTCTGCTCTTAACATTAATTAATTAATGAGAAGATGATGAAAAACTGAAAATTTATTAGAACGTTCATGAATAGGACAGCATCCATTTGGGTGAACAAGTCCATTACTTGTTCTCTGTGAACCAACTGGACTACTGAGCCAAGCATCTGTATTAACTGAATACATTTGAAGTGACTCATGCTCCTGTCGCTGTTGGTGACTCACCTGTACACTCTCCGGTCACATCGCAACACGATCAGCGGATCAATCATCAGGTCATTCTGAGTGTACTTCTGCTGGCGAAGCAGCTTGGTTTTTGGCTGCAAGGCATTCACTGTCATCACCCACAGCCTTCAAAACAGAGACATGACATTGGCTATGCTTTGTAGGTTATTGAAAACCAACAAGGCAGTGTTCAGTCAAGACTCTTACAGAATGAAGCCATTTCCAGTGTGCTCTAATGATAGAACACTTTTAAAATGAAAACTCGGAAATAATTTGAGTGATTAAGCAAGAACCATGATGCAGATCTTAAATATTTAATTCACACAGCTCACTTCACACTCTGCATACTCAGACAGGTTGATTTAAAAGTTACAATTAGTGTCAGCAACCTGGACTAGAGGGGAAAGACAAGAATCAGGGCCCTACTCTTGATGAAAACAAAAAACTGTAGATGCTGTAAATCAGGAACAAAAACAGAAGTTGCTGGAAAAGCTCAGCAGGTCTGCAGCATCTGTGAGGAAAAAAAAAGTCAGAATTAACGTTTCGGGTCCAGTGACCCTTCCTCAGAACTATGACCTGGCGTCGGGTGATTTCTGAACTCGTCCACCCCAGTCCAACACTGGCACCTCCACAGCACGAGAAAACAACAGGAATACACCTTCAACATCTTAAAAATGTTGAATCTTGATGTTTCATTCATTGAGCTGCCTAACGGAAGTTTAAATTTCTTCCTAAAAATTAAATCGGTGTCTATGGGCATCCTGATCGTTAAGTGAACTGTAACCAGCATGAGTTGGCATCTTTAGAACAAGAGGAAAACTGCACTTACTGGCATGGATAATATTTAAACAACTGATCTGAAGAAAAACAGGTGTTTGTCTCAAGTTAGATTAATGAATCATCAATTACAAACTCAAAGCTCGAGTCGGTCTTTGCTGATAAGAATCGGTCTTGGCGAAAGAATATTTGCTGAAGCTTGTCAGGGACATTTACATGTAAAGAAACTGACAAGATTGATATTACTGACAATGTCGCTGAACAGTTCTCTTGACTGAATATAGTATGGATGCATTTTCTAATTCCTGTCAGTGGGAGGTTACAAAATGGTAACCTTACACCAAAACACAATTTAGATAGATGTCAGGAAGCTCCAGGAAGAGCTTTTGATGGATCACCTTCTGTCAAGATCACTCAAGGTAACAATGCTTAACACAGAACATAAATTAATTAATGAACAATTAGGTAATATTTATATAAAAGACACTGCTACCTCCTTGGCATAACAGTGTTGAGAAGCATCCAAAGCTGGTTGACTGTCTGGAGAATTCGTCGAGGAACATCTGCATCAAGCAACCGGTACAAATCCAACATCAATGCTTCTGCAAATGGGATCAGCTCACTGGCAGACAGTAGTGTCAAGTCCTCCAAGGTCTGCATCAGTTGAGTGTAATTGGTAGAAGCCAACTGGAAAGCTGGAGACAACAGGATCAATTGAAATTGTACACCAGGTAAGTGAGCGATACAAAGAATGTCAGAATACAGGTTAAACCCTCAAATATCAGGCAAGTATCAAAAAAAAGGAGTGATCAAGATGAAAACAATAACAGATTTGATACAAGCAGTGAACTGGATATATTATCCATGCACAATACCAAAATACTCTACCTGTTAAATGGTCAGTTGTTTTATTACTAGTGATTTTTAAATGATTTATAGATATTATCTGAACTCCTCAGAGGTATCTTTGGTTTGTACGTGACCACAAGTCAGTTTTCATGCCAGTACCTTCCTGCAGCTTCTTGGGTGTATGGTGTTTGGCCCGGCTGGTCAGCAGCATCCTGGAGAGCAGTGCCTCTGTGCCTGTCACTTCCTCCTCACACATCCAGTCATCCACCATACACAGGTGAGGATAGTTAGTTGCCAGCAGACGCAACAATGCAGAATGAAGGCCTGACAGACAAGAAAACCTCAAATCAGTTCAGAAGGTGCTTTGTAGCACATAAATATATAATGTCAAGAAAATCACAGTCAATTATTCTTTAGTAACATCAAGTGACCACTTCTCTCACCACTCCTCATTAGATCACACATTGTTTTAGGGCTTTCAGAGAAACCATTTAAAACACGCTCTTGGCCAATAATCTGCTTTACGTTGCTGTGTAGTGCTTGACTTAAACCAATCAGTGCAATTCCTCCAAAAGCAGAAAATAGCCATCCACACACATACAGAAGCTGGTCATGACTAACTGTATGAAGTTAGTGTGTACACTGATGACACTGCACAATTAACCCAACATCAGTCCTAAGGTTAGTACCTTACTGTGGCTCTGGACTTCCCAGGGATTGAGTTCCACTGGCACCAGGTACCCTCCAGTAACTGATTCAAGTTGTGTATATTTAAGGTTGAGATAGCTAGATTCTTGATCAGTAGGGGAATCAGGGTTTAAGAGGGATATGGATATGAGGAATGTCGGATCAGCCATGATCTGATTGAGTGGTGAAGTAGGCTTCAGGGCCTTGTTCCTATTTCTTATCATCTTAAATGGCCATTAATGTGAGGCTACACAATCTCCATTTCGGAGATTATTGCTTTGGATCAGTGGGGCGAGAGTCACAGATCCTACCTTCAACAATCATTCGCTTTGCTCAACAGGAGCAGTCTTGGTGTAAAAATAGTCAAACTGCTTGGATTATGTGGAAGTCTGCGGGCATGAACTACTGGTCTCTCGGAAATTTCTGTTGGCTAACTGGGGAAAAGTTTTCACTTGCACAATTTGTATCTGTAAACTGCACACAGGTCAGAGAAAGGCCTGAACTGTTGTCAAGGAACTCAAAATATGCAGATTTAGTGTAGCTTTGGCAATATAGAATTGATGGGCTGAAGGGCACCTTCTGCACTGTATGATTTTAAGTAATTTCATTGATTGCAAAAGTGCACACAAAATAAAAATGGATCGTAAAATTTCAATGTAAAAACCAACTCAAGTTTACTAAAGTAGTCAATAGCTTTGACATTGTGCGTAGGCTCCTGGTACCTAACACAATACCAAAGATGCTTAGGTTTCTAGTTATTTTCATTATCCTGGCATCTGACTCACATTTCTTAGTCTTCTTAGCCTCAATCTGAATTGGGATCTGATCTATGATTAAAGTGGCTAATGGAGGACATCACTACCCAGAATGCATGGTGTGCCAAAAAATGTTCTATTTGTCTAAGAGGAAATCATGTGTGCAACTGCAGAAGGCTCAGACAATGAATTTAATTAGTGCTTCTCAACTTTATGAATATGAGGATCTATGTTTATGATTTGACAATAGAGCTTCCTTGCTATCAAAATCCAAATTTGCAGAGACTACTTTTTTTGAAAATTCATTCACAGGATGAGGGTGTCATTGACCACGCAACATTTATTGCCTATTCCTAACTGTCCAGAGGATAGCTCAAAGTCAACCACATTGATGTGGTCCCGGAGTCACATGTAGGCCAGACCAGATAAGGATGGCAGTCTCCTTCCCTAAAGGACATTAGTGAACCAGATGGGTATTTCCAACAATCGACAATGGATTCATGGTCATCATTAGATTCTTAATTCCAGATACTTTATTGAATTCAAATTCCACCATCTGCAGTGGAGGGGTTTGAATGGGGGTCCTGAGAAAGTTATCTGGGTCTCTGGGTTAACAGTCCAGCGATAATACCACTAGGCTATTGCCTCCCCTGTTAAAGGAATACATTAGTGTATATAACCCGTACCTGGAAAATAGTTTGAGGTTTCTGGCAGATGACATTACTTGGCAGTGACATGCACAACAAACCGACGTTCCTGTATAAATGTAGGCACTGCACCACAGAGTAGTGACATTCACAATAAACACAGCCTAAACCAATATAGTATTCACACCAAGCTACCAGCTATATGCAAGGCTCTCTTTGAAACATCACAGTTGAAAATAAGATGAGAACCATTGTATGCTTTAGAATTAGAATAAGATTATACGATAGCCACATGTGGCAAATGAATTTGACTAATGTCTGTGCTCTCCTCCATCTGAAGATGCTCATGCTTGCTAGGATCCAATTTCATCAACAGCAGCAGCATTATCCTCGCAGCTCAAATCACTATTAGTACTTACAGCTGAAAAACAGTGAGTGCAGAAAGGTATTACAATTGAACTAGTTTCCCCCCCAATCCTGTTTCAGCATTCCAAAGGGACTGTTCTGTCTATCTCAACATGCTCCAGTCCTCATCACCCTCAACACCCCTTCCTCATCTCCCGCCACCTTTCCATCCAGGTGTCGGTAATGCAACACTTACCCCTTTAGCTCTTGCCTTCTCTCTAGATAGGGTTTCAAACTTTCCCTTCAATATATGCTCACAGTGCAGTCTGCAAACTCCTAGTTCCCAGTTATTTAAATTCTGCACCTACACCTGTCACGACCTTTCTATCCTTGATCTCTGGCTGTGTTAGTATGAAGCCCAACGTAAGCTCAGGGAATAGCACCCATCCTTTGGTTTATACTTACCAGTCTTCCAGTCATGGCACCAAGTTCAACAGTATGAGACCCCAAAAACCATTAACCCTTCTGTTACGTAATAGTTCTTTCCATCCCATCATAGACCGTCTCTTTTGTACCTTTCCCCGGTCCCTGTGTATTTCACTTCCTTCAAACCTGTTACATTGCTAACTCTTCCCAGTTCCAACGGAAGGTCCCAAATTGTAATATTAACCCTTTCGTCTTTTTGCCACTAGATTAGCTATTTCTAGCATTTTCTGTTTTATCAAAATCTGATCCAATCCTCAAGTATCCTGCACAATTACCAGTTTGGTCAACGGCCAGCTAATGACAGATGGAACTCAAGCTGTTTCTTACCCTCCCTACTCCTGACCAAGGGTACCATGTCCAATTTTAAGCATCCAAATTACTCCCCTTTATCAGTTGATTCGGTGCAAACCTGAAAACTACTGCGTAACTTTCATCATAAGTCTTAGAAATAAATTCCAATAGAGCTTTGTTTTTAATGGACCTGGATTGATTACAGAATAATTTGTAACAAGATGTATCTCCAAATACAAACAGCTAGGTATAACAGAAGTACAAGAGCTTAGTTAGAATTGCTTTATATCAGAACCTGATGGATTCCAAATGAGTCTGAGCAAACTCGTGAAGCTTCTGCATTTACCTCCGAGCTCCTGTTGAAGCCCCTGTGCCTGGCGAATTAAATACTTGATAGGAATCTGGTCCATCAGTGCTGCAGAGTAAGACTTGGGCTTCTTCTGAACTGCCGCTATTAGAAATATGGCAGAATGAAGAAAATAGTCAGCATATCCACCAGTGAACCACATCAACAAGAACGGTCTGAGCTGTAATCCTAAACCACTAATGCTTAAAAACAAAACAGACAAAAATTCCATGCTTCAAACAAGTGAAACCAAATCTTCATTAGATCAACAGAATCAGAGTTAACGTTCTGGGTCACGTGACCCTTCCTCAGAACACACGGACCCGTCTGAGGAAAGGTCACATGATCCAAAATGTTAACTGATTCTCTCCACAGTTGCTGCCAGACCTGCTGAGCTTTTCCAGCAATTTCTATTTTTGTCTCTGATTTACAGCATCCGCACTCCTTTCCATTTTTCTTCATTAGCTCAACTCATCAACTGGTGATAGATACCTAGTCAACAAAGCAACAATAAAAAATACAGCACACTTCAGGAGGGTTTTGCAGCCAAAGAAGTATTCTTGCAGTGCAGCCACTGTTGTAATGTGGGTAACATGGCAGACAATTAATTTGGGCACAGTAAGTTCCCACACACTAAAGAGCAAACAATCAGTTTTTTTTGTGGTGTTGGCTGAGATTTGAATATTATTCAAGTTGTAAGGGAGAACTGCTCCACTCTTCAAAATAACATTGTGAGATCTTTTATATCCACTTCAGAGGAGAGTTAAAGCTTTGGTTTAAAGCCACATCGGAAAGATAGCAGTTGCAAACCTCAGTACTACACCGCAAGGTCAACTGGATTTTGTGCTCAAGTCTACGGACTAGAACTTAAACCTACAGCCATAGCTGAAATGAATAACTTGTGCCCTCTTAATGTACAGGAAATATACTTGAACTGTCCTGTTTATATTCTGCAGGCTAGTCTTCTGACGAAATGACGCAGAAATATTTTTACAGTAAAATGAGCCAGGCGACCGGTTTAGGAATTATTTTACTCAAAAGCTGCACCCACTGTAGGTCAATGAGGAGGGTGATGTGGAAGACTGTGAGCATGTCACAACCTGCCTTTAACTTGAACTACTGTAGCTACATGAAAAAAATCTTTGGGGTAACAACAGATGTCAAAAAGAAACCGTGGGGCAGAAATGCACACATACCTAATGGCTTCACATTGGCGAGCAGAGTCTCCTCATACGACAGTGTATAATAAAGAACCAGAAGCTGGGCTGTGATACTGTGCTTCTGTCGACATCGGTTGTTCTCTCCCTTTTCACAAATATAAGAAAATGATTGAAGCGGATCCCATGAATTGGTTGACTTTGTTTTTAATATTTATGCCTTTGCAACGTTTTCTGTGCATTCTCAGTCACAACTTCAAAACAAACCTCCGTTTAACAATAATTAATAGTGATACAGTCAAATCATTTGTTACATCCAGGATTAAACAGAAGGAATGTTCAGTGGAATGCAAAATCATCATTGGGGTGGAATTTTTCTCATTTTGTTTATAGTCACACCAGCTCTGCTACAATGCAAGCCAATAAACAGAAAATTATATGACTTTGGATCCAGTCATTTGCAATTTTGGCAATTCTGTACTAACAAGCCAATTTAACAAATCATACTGGGTTGCAGGATGGGTATTCAATTCAAAGTTCTCTTTCATTAAAATGGGCATTTAACTTTGATTCCCGCATGGGAGTTTGAAAAATTTTTTAGCCCTTTAGTACGGTATGGTTCCAAGTTTTGCTAGGCCATGCAACTTTTCAGGCATCATGCTGTATCTAACTCCATCCCCAACTGCCATTTGCACTCATGCACTAGCAAGGATGTCATTACCCGAATACCAATCGGGTACAAAAATCCTCACCCGATACCCCTTCAGCTGTCCAAGCGTAACTCAATGCAGACTGGATCAAATATGAGATTTTCCTGGTCTGTTTGGCTCAGACACAGAAGACTGAAATTTCTTTTGCTTAATGCACCAGTTCACAAGACAATATGTCCAAGGGTGAGGAGCAGAAAATGGTAACACTGCATAACTCCCTTGTTCAATTTGTGACATCAGTTTCTCAGTAGAGATGCTCATATACACTGCTAAAACAAGGCAAAATCAGGACACATGGCTTTTTCAATGAAATATCCAGTTAGTAAATCAGAACTGTGGCAGGGTAGTAGGGCAAAACAGTTAGTATACGCAAGATATAGCATATATAGTTTATTTATTTTTACATATTTATATATACATATACACACACACACACACACACACGCACATACAGAATACACCATAACTTCTTCCTGAATTTGGAAAAAAAAATGTTCTCACCCAGGTAAGGCCGTTGAACACATTGAGGACCTCCTGCTCGGTGATTGGTTGATTTGTGGCTTCAGGATTAGCCTTGGATGCTGGCGTCAGAATGGAGTTGATGTAAGCATCAATCAGTGGAATTAGCTGAGGGTGCAGAGGGGTTGTTGTTTCACACATTTGTCGGTAAATCCAATCCTAAAAGAGTGGTGCACAAAATATTAAAAATGTAATCTCTATTCCCATCAGATTTCAAAGGAAACAATGACAAAAACTTTGTGGATATTAAAAATCATGCTGAAGATGACGGTGTGTAGCACTGTACATCTGTTTGATACAACCTTTAACTCCCTTCATTATCCATTTTGTAAAGTTTCTTTCTCAATGGAATTCAGCAGTTATTTAGTACAGATATTCCACATCCATAGCTACAGTCTCCAATCACCAACATGACAGTAAAGGACAGGGAAGACAAACTGACTTCATATCTCGCAGTAATCCTTTTCTGTAGGCAGGCTATCCTCCCTGCTTTACCCTAGAAAGTGACATAGCTCATTCAATTATACCAGCTTTGCTGCCTTTTTTTTTAAGATTGATGCGAAGAGGACATTATATATTAAATGTGTTGTTTCTCTCAACGATTAACCCTTCTCTATACAATTAACTCTTCTCTCTCAGTATCTGTCTCAGTATGAGGCACAAAGGATTTCACAGTGCTTCAATCCCTCAGTCAGATGAGACTCAGCTTTCAAGTACTTATACATGTATTGTTAAATAGATATTACTAGTATTGAGGCAAAGAGATCTTGAACATCAAGATTATTTACTAGGTTTCTAGGCTGCTACTGAAAGGTGCAAAATTTGGACTTATTTACAGTGGCAGTTAGGACCAGCAGCTAGATTGCCAAAGCATATACAATGACGCAGGGTGACCTGATTAAGAAATGGGCGACACACAAACAATGCAAAGGATAACCTAATTAAGAAGTGGGGAAGGCCAATGTCACATTGTTTGGTGGCCCCAATCAATTCACACCACTGCCTTGCCTGCATGAACCTTTCATACAGAATACACGATCCAGAAGGAGAATAATAAGTCTCTGCATTGCAATGATCTGGAGGAAAATGTGGGTGGTCTGATTAGTAAATTTGCAGATGACAAAGACTGGTGGCGTTGTTAATAGTGCTGACGATTGTGAAAGGACACAATAGGGCATAGATAGATTGGCAACTTGGGCACAGAAATGGCAGATGGAGTTTAATCCAGACAAATGCGAGGTGATGCATTTTGGAGGATCAAATTTACATGTAAATTATACTGTTAATGGCAGAACCCTTCGGAACATTATCATACAGGGTGGCTCAGTGGTTAGCACTGTTGCCTCACAGTGCCAGGGACCCGGATTCGATTCCACCCTTGGGCAACTGTCTGTGTGGAGTTCTCCCGGGTCTGCATGGGTTTCCTCCGGGTGCTTTGGTTTCCTCCCACAGTCCAAAGATGTGCAGGGTAGGTGGATTGGCTATGCTAAATTGCCCATAGTGCCTGGGGATGTTTAGGTTGGGTGGGTTAGACATGGGAAATGCAGGGGTGGGGGAAATGGGTCTGGGTGGGATGCTCTTCGGAGGGGCAGTGTGGACTTGTTGGGTCGAATGGTCTGTTTCCACACTGTAGGGATTCTATAATATAATAAAAATACAGATGGATCTGGGTGTGCAGGTCCACAGTTCCCTAAAAGTGGCAGCATAGGTGGCCAAAGTTATTAAGGAGGCATATGGCATGGAGTACAAGAGTTGGCAAAACATGTTGTAGCTATATAAAACCTTTGTTAAGCTACATTTGGAGTATTGTGTGCAGTTTTGGTCGCCACATTACCAGAAGGACATGGAAGCTTTAGAGAGTGTGCAGAGAAGGTTCACCAGGATATTGCCTGGTCTCGAGGGCTTTGGCTACGAGGAAAGGTTAAAAAAAACTAGGATTGTTTTCACTGGAAAGACGGCGCCTAAGAGGAGACCTGATAGAGGTCTACAAAATTATAAGAGACATAGACAGGGTGGATAGTCAGAGGCTTTTGCCTAGGGTCAAAGGGGGAAACGGGGTCAAGGTGAGGGGGCAATAGTTTAAGGGGAATGTGCGAAGGAAGTTTTTCATGCAGAGAATGGTAGGAGCCTGGAATGCACTGCCAGAGGTGGTGGTGAAAGCAGGCACGTTGGCGACATTTAAGAGATGTCTGGATGGTTACACGAACAGGGAGGGAATAGAGGGATACGGACTGAATAACGGCAGAAGGTTTGTTTTGTTAGTTTAGTCAGGGCATGATGATCGGTACAGGCTTGGAAGGCCGAAGGGCCTGTTCCTGTGCCATACTTCTCTTTTGTTCTTTGTTTTGCAATTACTGTACAGGAACACAATCATCAGCTTATCAGAGGCTATTGTGCCAGCTGTAACTGACAATGAAAATATATAAACTCTACTCATTAGAATCTCAGCTGAGAAGAGTCTGACTGTCCAGTGTTAGTTCCCTGCATGCATAATAAAGATACCACTTGATTATTGCAAATGGACCCAAGTGTTGAAATTTTATAACAGTATTTCTCAAACCTTTCACTACTGTGAAACTTCATCACCAATACAAAATGGAAATGTTACCCAGCTAATTTTTAACAATATTTTGCTATGTGTTTGCCAGTTTAAATTATACATTTAAAATATATTCTCCCTAATTCTAGTTTTGTACAGAACATTGTGAAACAAAGAAACAGGCTGACTGGGCAAACACGTTCATGCTCCACAGAAGCTTCTTTTAAGTGCTGTCCACAAAAGGTTGTTTCCTGTTACCATTTAAGTCACATTTGTATGTCAAAGTTTACAATTAAAATTTATTGCATAACAAAATTTACACATTTGTGTCAAACATCA
The DNA here is from genome assembly GCF_021869965.1 of Rhincodon typus. Lineage (NCBI taxonomy): Eukaryota > Metazoa > Chordata > Chondrichthyes > Orectolobiformes > Rhincodontidae > Rhincodon > Rhincodon typus. The sequence goes on along the minus strand of NC_063357.1, from coordinate 5,058,165 downwards.
CAAATTACTTGCTGACTCTAGCCACTGGAAAGTCTGAAATCTCCTTCCCCATTCCATCAATATCTTAAATAATAATAAGAATCTTACATTCATCAACTGACTGCACAGAACATCATGGACAAAATACAAGCCCACATTATATAAAAGAAATGATATTTCGGAGAACAAGAAATGCCGTAAAAGGTACGTCACTACCTTGATGGAAACTTTGTGTTTGGTGAAAGCACGACTTCTCAACAACTGGTAAATACAGTGTATAGGCAAGAACCCAATAATGCTAGCACTCAGGTTGTTGGTTACAGGTACTCGTACAGCATGAGCAGTAACTACCTAGAATGAGAAAGAATGACAAAAGGAATGTGATTAATTTTGAATGTTAAAATTTAGAATAATTTGCCAAAGTGTACAGTATCAAAATTTATCCCACATCTTGCATCGCACAACGGTACAAAGGAGGTGGTTTCCGTTTGTCATCCTTCTGCCCACCCGAGCTTAGACCTCCAGGAAGTGCTGAGGTACTGGCCTGACAAGAATTAGCAGGGTGAAGCATTACTACACAAGACCTGATAATGGATTATGAACAAACTCCAGCAGGTCTGGGAATGCAGCAACTCTCCTAACAGCTAGATATTCCACAAAATAATTATAACACTATGAGACATACGACCCACTAAATCTGCTCCAACAGACAATGAGATCATGGCTGATCTGATTAACTCCACTTTCCTGCCTTATTCTCACAACCCTTGTTTCCACTACTGATTAAAACTGTGTCTGTTTAATTTAGCCCTGAAAATATGTAACAACTGAGCCTCAACAGCTCCTTGTGGTAAAGAGTTCCACAGACAGATTATCCTCAGAGAAGAAATTCCTCATTTGTTTTAAACAGGTGACCCCTTACTGACATCACGTCCTCTGGTCCAAGACCCTCCCACAAGCGGAAACAACCTCTCCACATCTATCCTGTCAAGTCCTTTAAGAATTTTATAGGTATCAATGAAGATCTTCCGAACTCCAATGAGTACAAGCCTAACCCTTGCTTCATAAGAAAATTCTTCCATACTTGGAATCAACCTAATGAACCTTCTCTGGACTGTTGCCAATGCCTGTGCATCTTACTTTAGATAAGGGAACCAAAACTGTTCATTGTATTCCAGATGTGGTCAGACTACTGCTTTGTACAGTTTAGTAAGACTTCCCCATTATACTCCATTCCTTTTGGAATAAAGGCCAATATTGCATTTGTCTTATCAATTACCTGCTAACTTGGATGCTAGCCTTTTGTAATTCATGCACAAGGACTCCCAAATCCCCCTCTTGCAGCTTTCCACAATCTTTTCCCATTTCCAGTTTTTCTATTCTTCCTGCCAAAGTGCAAAACATCACATTTTCCCACATTATAATTGCACGTACCAAGTTTTTGCACACTCACTAGTCATTATCCTTCTGTAGACTGTCATCCTCACAACGTGCCTTCCACCTATTTTTGTTAGCAATAATAGATTCAGTGCTATCATGTAACTCATGAATATATATTGTAAATAATGGTGGCTCTACTGATACCTGAGGCATTTCTCTGGTTACAGGTTTCTATCCTGAAAATGACGATTTTATCCCAACTCTCTGTATTCTATTAATGAGCCAATCCTTATTACATGCTAATATAATACCCCAACACTATGGGCTATGTGCAATTCAGTACGATGGGGTAACAGAGACAGAATGAATAGCATTTTTGCATCTTCACACTTGGACTCTAAATATATAAATGTTAAAAATGGTGATAGTAAAAATCTTTATTAAGACAACACAGAAAGCAAGAACTTGTATTTCTCAACACAATGGTTTAGGAAGAAGCATTATTGGTTTCCCAGATAATTAGAATATTCTACCTAGTTGGTGTCTTGGGCATTTTGGAAGACCACACTGGGAACTAGATGGCATTTGCACTCTCCTACACAAGACTCAACGTTTTAAAGGTAAATACTTTCATCGAATTTGTCTGCATTCCACACTACACCTCACACACAAGGAAAGGTAAATCCATTTGTATTCATAAACAGTCCTCGTGACCGATTAAATACTTGTTTGTGCCCAATTACAACTTTTTATAAGATTTTCATTCTAGTTTGCACCTACATACTACTTCTAACTCATGCTGTGAAATATTCCAACACAATCTGGTTGTGTGGTGCCAGTGGTTTACAGGAGAGCTGAGAACAGCAGCATAGTGAGTCACCAATCATCTACTCAGATACAGGTTTCATGGGAGATTCCTTGGATAACATTCCTAGAATCATAGAATCCCTACAGTGTGGAAACAGGCTCTTCGGCCCAACAAGTCCACACCGACCCTTGGAGCATCCACCCAGACCCAACCCCCTATAACACACCTAATCTACAGACCCCTGAACGCTACGGGCAATTTAGCTTAGCCAATCCACCCAACCTGCACATCTTTGGACTGTGGGAGGAAACTGGAGTACCTGGAGGAAACCCACGCAGACACGGGGAGAATGCGTAAACTCCACACAGACAGTTGCCCGAGGAGGAGATTTGCATTTGAAATAGAATAGAATTGAAAACTTTACCAAAATTGTTCCTGTGTATGAAGGTAAAAGTAAGAAATATGCGCAAGCTCTGGGCTTACCTGCTCTGTAAATATTTCTTGTGTGAAGATGGTTTTCATCCTGTTCAGTGAACTTGGTTTAATTGCAATCTAAAGCAGAAATTATAAAAAGGTTCTTGGTTGCCAGTTTTAACTTAGAAAACCAGACCAAAAACAACAACACCGCTGCAATAACACCCCAACAGCAAAATTTCATCTCAGCACAATGCACTCATTTACGTATGTCTTATCCATGGAATCATTTTTTGACCTCATGTTGCTGAAATTCCCAAAGTGGCCACTGGTGAAGAAAAGCTCACTTCATGGACAACACAGACAACTTATTTTTCAGCAAAAGCTTCAAATATGTCTGTCACTACCAGACATGGTTATTCCAATGCTATTCAGGCTGACGTCACATCCTTCACAAACATGAGCTAATCTGAAAGCTTATGGCCTATATCCTCATACCAAATTCAACATCTGTAACTTTGTTGAACTACTTTGGTCCCTGACCCCACTGTATGAGTTCAAAATGATGATCCATCGGTTTAAGTCCCATTGGGGTCATATACCTTGCCAAACTGGTCAACCTTTCTAGCCCTGTCGCCCTTTCTACTCAAGTCTAGCTCTCCGTTATTTTGACAATGGCTTATACATGCCCTCTCCTTGTGCCCCACAGTTAACAGCAGATCTTCAGCGGTGTCTCAAATTTTAAACTTCTCCAATTTACTATTCTCTTCCAGGAATCTCTATCATCATCTCTGGATAAGGTTTTCGCTACTCTCATCTGCTATCTCCTTCTTGATCTTCGCTTTTGTACGCTGAAGATGCAACTTGAAGGCATTTGGTTTATTGCAATATTCCTCAAATCACATTGCGTATTTACCACAGTTCTTGCTGTCGCACCATGCTTCACGTGTCTAATGGGAGAGAATTGTCCTGCTTCTGGGAAGCTGCAATCAGCTTCAGACAAGGAGGAAGTAGAACTCAAATGGTCCAACTTACCTTTCCATTGATCTTTCATTTCTTCAGGGTAGGAGAGGAAAATGCACCCACACTCTGCTCATTTTTATTCCCAATGGAACAGGCAAAACTGAGAATGACCTAAAAGGGAACTCCTGACAACCCTGATGTTTACCATTTGAGGACAGCATATCAACATCCAGTCACCATGTCATTCCTGTTCCCTACCTGCGAAATGCAGTTTCTATTTTACTTAAGAATGTCCCAAAGGTTTTGCAGTTATTTAGTACCTTATTGGTAACACATTAGAGTTTTAATATTAGTCATGAACAACTGGAAATTATCGCATTTAACAGCCACAGGACCACCAAGAGCTTTCAACAGTTGCTCCAATGTTACAGCACAACTGACAGGTAGGGACCTTCTTCAAATGTTACATATACTTTGGCGAAGGGGATAGCTTTTAGCTGCCACACTGTTCAGGTCACTTACAAGTGAAGGACAATCCTGGGTGAACGAATGGAAAGTGAATGTATTGATATGATAAAAAGCTGCCTGAAAAAAAGAAGTTTTAAAAGACTGCAGCTAAAGGATAACTGATTTTATATTCTCAACTCCCATAAATTACTACAAAAAAAGGATAAAGGCACACTTACCTTCATACCCAAAGTAGAACAGACCAAATCGATGATGGCGCTGAGCTGATTGCTATGAAAGTACATTGCAACCAATAGCAGCATCTCACCAAATGAAGCAGAGACGCCTGTGGTACTTGAAATTACACAAGAAAACAGTGTTACTTCACTCCAGCCATTATTCTTTCATTGTGAAAGTTGAGATCTGGACAGTCTGGTTGAGATACACAATCTTATTTTAAGCCAGCTCAGGCAGCTTGAAAGAGAATCATTTTGCTGAGTTGATTTCCCTAAATTAGTATTTCACTACCTTCAAGGGTGCTTGACATTTCTGGCACCACACAACAGTTGGAAGGCTGCTCTCTGGCTCTGTGAAAGTTGCTCAATTTGGTCATTTAGAAGTATTTACATTCACATAGAATACCTACAGTGTGGAAACAGGCCCTTTGGCCCAACAAGTCCACACCGATCCTTGAAGCATCCCACCCAGACCCATCCCCTAATAACCCACCTAAGCTACACATCCCTGAACACTACAGGCAATTTAGCATGGCCAATCCACCCTAACCTGCACATCTTTGGACCGTGGGAGGAAACCGGAGCACCCGGAGGAAACCCACGCAGACACAGGGAGAAATGCGCAAACTCCACGCAGACAGTCGCCAGAGGGTGGAATTGAACCCAGGTCCCCAGTGCTGTGAGGCAGCAGTGCTAACCACTGAGCCACCGTGCCACCCCAAAGTATCCTGGGCAGTAATTTAGAATTGTACATCAATTGCTCCTGGTCAACTTTATATTAATTTAAAATTCTAAACACAGACTTTATTTCACAGGTTAAAGGCAGGAATACAGATGAAAGCATGCACCCAGTACCAAATCTCACCTCTCAAAATATGCCTCCTCCCTGATCATCCAGCTTAACCACATTACAGTCATTTGTTCCTGTTCAGGTGTACTGCAAACAAAATTAATTGAAATGTGAAATTCCAAACACACAAGTCAAACTTGCATGATTAGCAATTTTTGGGTCCTCCTCTTCTCCCACCCACCTCCACAAAGGTTATCGTTCATCATACATTATTGATAAACTAACAAAAAAAAAACTTCAATTTATATACGACTCAGTCTGTAGAAAGGTCCAAAAATGCTTCCAACAATGGATTACTTTTCTTAAAAAAAACAAGTGTTGTGACTGTTTGCGTTTGCAAACAATCTGCCAGGAGTCACGTAAAAACTGATTAATTCATGAGTTTGTTCATTGGCAGTGCAGGTTAAAAGAAGTTCTGCCCAGGCCAATCTTTCTTTACTGTGTACAGCTCAACAGTTCCTTCTGAACCCAGTGTTAAGAAGAATAAGGTTAGCAGGTACATGGATATATAGGCTTTAAAACACAGTTTTGGTTGGTAAATTAAAACTGAAGAAATGTTGTGGATTCAGATAATAAAAGCAATTATCAGCCAACAATAATCCAAATATAACACAATCAGGGTCTCATAGCATAGCTGAGCAGCAGCTGTGGAAAAGAGAAGCTGGACTTTGGCTACAAGAACTACCCTCCCTCCCTCCCTACCCTCCCTTGACCGACCAACACTCAGCCCTGCCGAGTCTTCACCATCCCCCCAGACCTCCCCCTTACTGAGGATGAATGGTAAATCCTCAGTAAAGGGCTCACCTTTGTCCCCCTCCAGCCACACATCAACGAATACCGGTCACGTTTGGACATACAGCAGTTTTTCCGCCGCCTACACCTCCACGCTTACTTCTTCAACCGTGAACCTAACCGCCCCCTCTACTGACACCTTCACCCGCCTCCAACACACCCCCTCCTCCTGGACACCACCCCAAGGCCTCCTACCCTCCCTCAACCACCCCCCTCCCCTTCCCCTCCCCCTCCCCCATTTCTGGATGAAGGGTCTAGGCCCGAAACATCAGCCTTCCTGCTCCTATGATGCTGCTTGGCCTGCTGTGTTCATCCAGCTCTACACCTTGTTATCTCAGATTCTCCAGCATCTGCAGTTCCTACTATCTCTGAAAAATTAGTGCTCAGTTCTTTGGTCCGTCGTACTGATAACTCTCAGGCTCTGCACGAAGAACATGAATGGTTAACCTGACCCAAGACAACTGTCAATGATACTTCAATCCAGCCACTTTGAAAACTGAGCATGACTCCTTCTCAGGTTTGTGTCCTTTTTGTGCTCAGTGTGGCTGTGAATTGAATGCGGTAAAATAGAATAATTCAACTTTTGCTGTTCACTCCATGTAGATTTTCTGCTTTTAAAAAAATTCACAGTATTCCAACTTGCTAATGGAAAAGTATTTTTTTTTAAAAAGACGTTTTTCTATTAGTTTCCCAGTGCACACACCATACTTTAACCATAAAAAGGTAACCTATTCTCAAACCGAAGTTTGCAACATGCTATGAATAGGCAACCAGAATTCACTTGGGATCAATGCACTCTCCCTCAGCAAATCACGTTCAAATAACCATTCATCTATAGTGAACAATAACAAATCGTCTAATGACCTGGTCCAATCTTGCATTTACAGTGTTCATGCTCCTGCGCTTTTCAGTTTGGATCACATTTTGTGCCAATTTTCTTTGAGCCTTTGCTTTTCTAGGTGCTGTTTCTTTGATTAAGGATCCTTTCTTTTAGATTCCGTGTAAACACTGGATATGAAAGCACACCTTCCGTAATAGTTTACTAACAGCAGCAATATCTTTATACTCTGCTTATTTTTGTACTTTATGTTCAAAAAGATTAGAAGTTAAGCCCAGTAACTGCAGGAGAAACCTCAAAACAATGCGATGAAGATTTATAATATATCACTATGAGAACGTGGGTCTAAAATGAAACAAATGCAGAGCTTGGAATTGAAATTAATTTTGTTTCTTAAGAAGGGAAAAGACAGTTTTTAGTTTCATTTTAGATTTTTCATGTGAGTGGTACATGAGCTTCTGGAGATTTGTTTCATTTGCACGCTCATTTCAATGAAGTCTTTAAGTCCTTGAGATGAACAGTTCAACACACTCAAAAAGGAAGATAAGTAGAAAAGAAAAAAGGGAAAAGACCTACCGTTCCTGGAGACAGGACACCAGCAACACAAAGTCAGGAAATATGCAGGTTCATTCCGAGAGGAAGTCCCCAACATAAAAGTATCGTTATTTACAGTCTTTAAGCAATCTGGGATAAAAAGGAGCCCCAAATGGTTTAGATGTGAGGAAGAGAAATGCGTTAGAAACATGAGAAAATTGAGCTGTCAGCGAGGAAGACATTCAACAAGGTTGCTGCACGAGTATAAGAAACATGTGTCAAATAGTTAAGTGAGCTGATTTAGCAGCTTGCTGAAGGGTCTCAGGAGATAACATGAACTAAAGAAAATAGTACAGTGAATGCAGAAATTTGCTGAAAAGAAACTGATTATAGTCACACCAAATGAACAAGGGGCATTAATCTATAGTTGATGGGTGTATCTTTACACCTTTTTTGGTTAAAACATACAAAAATAAACTTTAAACAGAGGGGAGACTTCGGTGAGGTTCCAGTGTATGTGAAGTTGAAGTGCTGAAAATCTTTCATTGCAATAAGATCATTTCAAATAGCTCTTTGTGTAGCATAAGAGTTTGTTTTTCTTGCTTGTAATAAATTGACCTTGGTTTCTTAGACGTATATTGATAGTCGCTTATAAACATGTTCAGTGACTGATCTCCAGTTTAAACAAAAAAAAAAGAAAAAAAAAATAGTAGATAGTGAAGAAGATTTTCTAAAATTACAAAGGGATCTCACTGGTTAGCACTGCTGACTCACAGTGTCAGGAACCTGGGTTCGATTCCACCCTCAAGTGACTGTGCGTGGAGTTTGCACATTCTCCCAGTGTCTGCGTGGATTTCCTCTCACAGTCCAAAGATGTGCAGGATAGGTGGATTGGCCGTGCTAAATTGCCCTTAGTGTTCAGGGATGTATCCATTAGGCAGGTTATAGGGGTATGGGTCCGGGTGGGATGCCCTCTGAGGGTCAGTGTGGAAAAACACACTGTAGGAATTCTATGGTCTACGATAATTGGGTCAATGTGCTGAAAAATGGCAGATGGAGTTCAATCTGGATAAATGTGAGGTATTGCATTTTGGTACAATAAACAAGGGGTAGGGCTTTGGGTAGTGTTGTAGAACAGAGAGACCTAGGGGTGCATCACATATAGACAGGGTGGTTAAAAAGGCACATGGCTGGCTTGCTTTCATTGTTCAGTCCTTTGAGCATAGGAGTTGGTAAGTCATGTTGAGGTTTACAGGACATTGCTGAGGCCTCTTCTGGAATATTGAGTCCAGTTCTGGTCGTCCAGTTATAGAAAAGATATTATAAAGCCGGAATCGGTTCAGAAGAGATTTACCTCGATGTTGCCGGGTATGGAAGGTTTAAATTATAAAGATAGGCTTGGATTTTTTTCACTGGAACGTTGGAGGTTGAGAGGCCACCTTATAAAAGTTTATAAAATAATGAGAGGCATTGATAGAGTTAATGGTAGTTGTCTTTTCCCTAGGATGGGGGATTTCAAGTCTAGAGAGCACATTTTTAAGGTCAGAGGAGAGAGGCAATTTTTTTTTTTTTTTTTTACACAGAGGGTATTTCGAATATGGAATGAACTTCTTGAGGAAGTGGTGGATGTGGGTACAATTACAATGTTTAAAAAAAAACATTTTGATAGATACATAAATAGGAAAGGTTTGGAGGAATATGGGCCAGGAGCAGGCGGGTGGGACTAGCTTAGTTTGGGATCATGTTCAGCATGGACTGGTCGGACCAAAGGGTCTATTTCTTTGCTGTATGACTCTATACATGGTCTATCAAGCCAGCTTTCACTCTGGAATCTGACTTGCCCAGTATTACCATCAGTTAGGATCATAACTTGGGATAAAATTAATAGTTACTTGGATAAATGCAGGTTAATTAAAGAAAGACAGTGCATATTTATCAAGGGAAAATTACAATGAACTAATTTCAAGATTCTTTTAAAAATATAGAGGTAACAGATAAATTTGATGAGGTCAATACTGTTGTTATATGGTGTACTTGGACTTCACAATGGCATTCGATACGGTATCAGTCAACAGGTCTGCCAGTAAAGTTATAGCTCAAGGGACAAAAGGGACAGCAGCAACATGGATAGGAAGTTGGCTGAATGTTAGAATGCAAAGCAACAGTTAATGAATGGTTTTCAAGCTAGAGTAAGCTTTGTACTGGAATTCCCCAGGAGTCAGCTTTAGGACCCTTGCTCGTCCTGACATATAATTGGTGATGTAGATATTGGTATACAGGATACAACTGCAAAATTTATAGGTGATAGAAAACTTAGAAGCACTGTAAACTGCGTAGGATATTTTAGAACTTTAAAAAGAAAATAACATTACAACTTGGTTGTACAGGTGGACAAGTTGCAAATGAAATTCACTGCAGGCAAGTGCAAAGTGATTCACTTTTGTAGAACGTACATTAAGATAACATAAAACAAAAAAGGTACAATTTTCAAAGGAGTGCAGAAGTAGAGGTATCTAGTTGCAAATGAACATGTGTCACTGCATTTGGGAGGACAGGTTGAGAGCACAATTAATAATGCATAAAATGCCCTAGGGTTTATTAACAGGAGTAGCAGCACAACAGCAAGGACTTGCAAAACCCCTGATCTAGGATATCCAGCTCTGGGCACCGCACTTTAGGAAAGATGTGAAGCCACTGGAGAAAGAAAAAATATTCATGAGAATGGTTCCAGATTTGATAGAGTTATTCAAATTCAAGAAGGGGTTAGATAAATAGAAGGGGGGATAAAAAAAGCACTGTTCCCACCTGTGAAAGCATAGTGAATAAGAAGGCAAAGATTTAAGATTATTGGCAAAGAAGCAATGGCAACATGAGGAAAAGCAGTGAGCGGTTAGGATCATGAATGGACTGCCGAGAGTTAAATGGAGGCAAATTCAACCAAGGAATCTTAAACGTTATCTAGAAAGGAAGAGCCGGGTTATGGGGAAATATGGTGGAACGGTGTTATGTGAACTGATCACTGCGAGAGCTGATGCAGACTTATGTACAGCATGTGATTTCAGCAGTATGCTTATCATCTGTAAATCAGGTGGAATTTATTTGTATTAACTTGTCAGTTAACCATTACAGAAAGCAAATAAATTAAAATGGAGACTGCATACCAAAGTGCTCCCAAGTCAGTAACTGAGTCAAAGAGTTGAAATCAGACTAAACCAAAGGGTAAACACGTAGTTTAGACCATCATTTGTAACCAAAGATTAGATCAGTTATAAAACATTGCTCCCTCATTTTTCCGACTGTATCTATTATGTTGATTTTCAATTATTCAGTGCTGTCAATCTGCATTCACACTTGGCAGCTGTTATCAAGATGTGTTGTGTCCTTGGTGCATGATGACAAGGTTTACTGAAGGATGAATCTGTAGCTAATTACCATAAAATTCTCTGTTTAGCATCTATATTTACAACCAAATGTCAAAATCATTGTTGTGTTACAACTGATGCACTTGCTTTTTGTTTTCCTTCAGCTCTCAATTTCCTTCCCTTACCTTTTGCAGGCACTGTTTCTTATTAGAAAATGGCATACTGAGATCATTGGACCCGCATTTACTCCAAGACGGTCTTTTCATTTATGATTGTTCATTTACAGCCAAGTCTGATCTTAAATCATGTAAGATTTTCCTCACCTGTGCTTTCCAGCAAGGATGACACTAAGTAAAGCATCAAGGCAAGAATCTTGACTGAGTCTATCACCATTACCTCCACAAACAACAGCCCATTCCTTCCTTAGACTTACCTGACTAAACTGGGGAAGGCCAGCAGCATGCAGAAGGACAAAGACACAAAGCGGACACCAGCTGGAGTTGCTGGCGGGCGGCTTGTCATCAGCTGTAAAAGCTGCTCAGCTTCTTCATCGGTCGGCCTAGTTGACAATATCATATACAGCATTACTGTTCTATACTGCCAAAAACAAAGTGCTGTTGATTACATGAGAAGTAGAATTGGACATGCAGCAGAAATTGTCAATTAGGTCTGTTAGGTAAATGCCTCCTCTTTGGTCCATGAGGTTATACAACTAATTAGTCAATCACCAACTCCAGCAGGCATCAGCTAACTCAGTACAGTCTAAAGTTTGAAGTTAGAACATGCTGCCCTGTATGGCTTGTTGGATCCTTAATATGTACAGTCTCACCAACGACAAATTCCAAAGCAACACAGCCACAATACATAGAAATCTTAAAAATGAGTACGTACAAAAAGGCTGTGATCTCTCCCAACAAACACATAATTAATTGTCAAAACTGAGAACAGTTAGAGAACAGTAACAAGAAGAGTTCTAATTAACAGCTTTTTTAAAAACTTCTGAAGCTATTAACTACTGGAGTGAAAAGCAAATTTGCACTTTTATCCTGCCTTCTGGTTTCCTTTTCTAGAAATTCAGTAAGTTATGACACCAGCCTGCACATGGTATCCCTCAAACAATAACACCTGCTCAGAAACCTTTCATATATTGTCACAGTTCGTACTTGAGTCCAGCGATTCCCATGAGTGCACAGTAGAGCCGCAACAATGCGCTAGCCTTCACCACGTTTTCCTCCTTCAGTGCTGAGTACACCGAAATATTAGGTTCCATGTCAGTATCTGCAGTGTCCTCACCAATGCGACCACTGCTAACCATTGGGAGAATTGCCATTAGTTCCAGCAGCAGCTGCCTTCTCATCTGCCATAGCACCGAGCTACTGCGTTCCCTCTTATGCTGTATAACAGAAAAAAAACTTGAGAATTATACTTCGGCAAGGTTCCTCATGCTTAGCAAGGTTAGATCACCGAATACAGGGAAAACGAGCTATTTGGATACAGAACTGGCTCAAAGGTAGAAGACAGAGTGGTGGTGAAGGGTTGCTTTTCAGACTGGAGACTTGTGACCAGCAGTGTGCCACAAGGATCGGTGCTGGGTCCACTGCTTTTTGACATTAATATAAATGATTTGGATGTGAACATAGGAGGTATAGTTAGTAAGTTTGCAGATGACACTAAAATTGGACATGAAGTGGACAGCCAAGAAGGTTACCTCAGAGTACAATGGGATCTTGATCAGGTGCGCCAATGGGCCGAGGAGTGGCAGATGGAGTTTAATTTAGATAAAAGTGAGGTGCTGCACTTTGGAAAGGCAATTCAGGGCAGAAATACTTCAAAAGTGACCTAACCAATGTCCTGTACAGCTGCAACATGACCTCCCAACTCCTACACTCAATGCACTTACCAATAAAGGCAAGCATACCAAATACGTTCTTCACTATCCTATCTACCTGTGACTTCACTTTCAAGGAAATATGAACATGCACTCCAAGGACCCTTTGTTGAGCAACTCTCCCTAGGACCTTACCATTAAATCTATAACTCCTGCCCTGATCTGCCTTTCCAAAATGCAGCACTTCACATTTACCTAAACTAAATTAAATTAAATTAAATTAAATTTCACACTCACCTGCTGTCCATTGCGGATGAACATTCCAAACCAAGTTCGCACTTTTGCATTAGTTCCTAGCAGTAAGCCACTAACAAAGGAGACCAGATCAGTCACAGTATCTTCAGAACCGTCATTCTTGCACTGATCCAGGGTCAGGGCCACTCCAAGACCTGGCAGGTGGCATTCCTCCACCTGTTACACAATACAAGATGAGGGGTAACAAAAGAAAATCCAGAGTCAGAGAAAGGCCATTCCTCTCATTCTATTGACAATAATCTTTCCACATTGGGACATTCCTTTCTCCAGGTGAAACTCTGCTTAGTCAGAACCAAGTTCCTACTGCTCCATTTTTTTGGAATATTAAAAAAAAGAGATCAAGTGGTATCATAATGGCCAGGTGCTTGTGTTTTGGGTGGAATCTATGATCTGGATGTAAACTGAACTCAGAACTGCATTCATTTTCTAGTGTTTTTTTTGTTCAAGCTTTTGCTCAAACTTGTTTGCATATTAAGGCTTTTTTTGAGAATGAATACAGCAGAGAATGCAATTCAAAGTTTTGTATTAAATATATCAAGGAATATTTTAAAGAGTTGTAACCTGAAATAATTTATTAATGCAACTGAAAATGTGTTGACCATAAAAATGCCCTTTGACGAAAATAATTTTAATATTTGAAAATAACTGACAAATTTAATGATTTACTATTGGCACAATAGTAAGCACCTCAGTAAACTAGAAGACGATATCTTAAAAAAAAAGTGCCTATTTGCACTCTTGCAGACAGTTTTGTGGTGGATCAACATCTAATTTTTTTTTAAAAAGAAAGTGTAAACATCAACGAAATTATTTCCATCTGAAATTCCTTGATCTTTTGTGTTGGTTTTCCCAATTTTGGGTGGATTTCTAGTGCACCCTAACCAAAGGTCCAGACTGTTGTTTCCACATAACTCTCAAACCACATCCTCAACGGATAATGCTTCCTTTTAGCATCTTTTAAAAAAAAACTATAACAGTGAAACTTGCACGCATAGTAATAGCTTAAGTAAACTTTTCAGAATTCAAACATAAGATGGGATGGTTATACATATGGCTTAGTGGTATTATCACTGGACTGTTAATCCACTGACCCAGGTAACGTTTTGAGGACCTGGGTTCGAATCCTGCCATGGCAGATGGTGGAATTTGAATTTAACGAATATAATAACCATGAATCCAAAGTCAATTGTTGGAAAAACCCATCTGGTTCACTAATGTCCTTTGGGGAGGGGAACTGCCATCCTTACCTGGTCTGGCCTACATGTGATTTCAGACCCACAGCAATGTGGTTGACTCATAACTGCCCTCTGGGAAATTAGGATTAGGTAATAAATGCTGGTCTAGCCAATAACATACTCATCCCATACCACCCATCAATCTCCAAATCCAACACACCATCGTCCGTCATTTTCACCACCTGTAATCAGACACCACCAAAAAGATATTTCCTTCTCCACCCTTTTCCACTTTCCATAGGGACGACTCACTCTGCGACTCCCTTGTCAGCTCCACACTCCCAACCAACCTTTTCTCCACATCCAGTACCTTTCCCTGCAACAGCAGGAAGTGCTACACCTGCCCCTACACCTCCTCTCTCACCTTCAAGGCCCCAAACAACCATTCCAAATCCAGCAGGGATTCACCTGTACGCCTTCTAACCCGGTCTATTGCATCTGTTGCTCGATGGGCTCTCCTCAATATTGGAGAGACCAAGCCAGACTCGGTGACTGATTCATGGAGTATCGGCATTCCGATTGCTCCAATCAACACCACTTTCTGGTTGCCAGCCATTTCAACTCACCCTCCCACTCCCTTGGTGACATGTCCATCCTAGGCCTCCTCCATTGTCGAAACGAGGCCACATGTAAACCGGAGGAACAACACCTGTATGCCGCCTCGGGAGCTTACAGCCCAATAGCGTCAACATAGAGGCTCCCCAACCCCAGCCTCATCCGAGGTCCATCCCTCCCTCTCAGCCCCGCCTCCTTTACCTCCACAACCTGTTCATCTTTCTTCTCACCTATCTGCTCCACCCTTCCAAGTGACAAATCTCTATAACCCACTATCTGTATACACCTGTCATCATCCCACCTACCTTCCCCCAGACCCAGCCCCGTCCCTCTATTTATTTGAGCTCCCTTCCCCCTCCCCAGTCCGGAAGGGTCCAGACCCAAAACGCTGACTTTCCTGCTCCTCAGATGCTGTCTGACCTGCTATGGTCCTCCAGCTCTGCATTTCGTCGACTCTGACTTCCAGCATTTGCAGTCCTTTCTATCTCCTATGGCTATAAATATGTATAGCTTTCATTATAGAAACAAGAATATTCAGCAAAACCGCCACTTGGTAAACACATTGCATCATCTTTAAGTTTTGCCATTCACTCCACTGGGGTGTAATGCAAATACACTTAGAGTCAGAGTTATATAGCACAGAAACAGATCCTTTAGTCCAATTCATCCATGCTGACCAGATATTCTAAGTAAATCTAGTCCCAAATGCCAGCATTTGTCCCATATCCTTCTAAACCTTTCCTCTTCATATACCCAACCAGATGCCTTTTAAATGTTGTAACTGTACCAGCCTCAACCACTTCCTCTGGCAGCTTGTTCCATTCATGCACCACCTCCTGTGTGAAAAGTTGTCCCTTAGGTCCCTCTTAAATCTTCCCCCCCTCACCTTAAACCTATGCCCCCTAGGTTTAGATTCCTCTGTGGAAAAGACCTTGGCTGTTCACCATATCCATGTCCCTCATGATGTCATAAACCTCTATAAAAGTCACTCCTCAGCCTCCGAAGTTCCAAGGAAAATATCCCCAATCTATTCAGCATGTCCCTATAGCTCAAATCCTCCAACCCTGGCAACATCCTTGTAAATCTTTTCTGAACCCTTTCAAGTTTCAAAACATCATTCCTATAGCAAGGAGACCAGAACTGCACGCAGTATTCCAATAGTGACTTAACCAATGTCCTGTACAGCCGCAACAAGACCTCCCAACTCCTATACTCAATGCACTGACCAATAAAGGCAAGCATACCAAACATGTTCTTCATTATCCTACCCATCTGTGACTCCATCTTCAAGGAACTACGAACCTGCACTTCAAGGTCTCTTTGTTCAGCAACACTCCCCAGGACCTTACCATTAATTGTCCTGATTCATATAATGCTATAACTTCTGCCCTGATTTGCCTTTCCAAATGAAACAGCTCACATTTATCTAAATTAAACTCCATCTGCCACTCCTCAGCCATCAGATCAGGGTCCCATTGTATTCTGAAATAAACTTCTCGGCTGTCCGCTACACCACCGATTTTGGTGTCATCTGCAAATTTACAAACTATACCTGCTATATTCACATCCAAATCATTTATGTAAATGAGAAAAAGTAGTGGACCCATCCTTGTGGCAAACTGCTGGTCACAGGCTTCCAGTCTGAAAAGCAACCCTCCACCACCAACCTCTGTCTCCTATCTTCAAGCCAGTTATGTGTCCAAGCAGCTAGTTCTCCCTGCATTCCATGTGATCTAACCTTGTTAACCAGTTTACCATGCGGAACTTTGTCAAATGCCAAGTACATTTGACCTTGTCCACTGATCTGCCTTCAGCAATCCTCTTCATCACGTCTTCAAAAAATTCAATCAAGTTAGTGAGACAACATTTCCAAAGCACAGAGCCATGTTGACTATCCCTAATCAGTCCTTACCTTTCCAATTACATGTAGATCTTGTCCCTCAGAATCCCCTCTAACAACATGCCCACCACTGAGGTCAGGCTCATCGGTCCATAGTTCCGTGGCTTTTCCTTACAATCTCTCTTAAATAGTGGCACGTTAGCCAACTACCAGTCTTCCGACACCTCAACAGTGGCTATCTAAGATACAAATATGTCAGCAAGGGGCCCAGCAATCACTTTCCTAATTGCCCACAAAGTTCTAGGGTACACCTGATCAGGTCCCAAGGATTTATTCACGCTTATGCATTTCAAGATGTCCAGCACCTCCTGCTCTGTAATATGGACATTTTTGAAGATATCGCTATTTACTTCCCCAAGTTCTCTAGCTTCCATATTCTTTTTCACAGCAAACACTGATGCAAACTACTCATTTAGTACCCCAATCATCTGCTGTGGTTCCAAGACGTAGGCAGCCTTGCTGATCTTTAAGGGTCCCTATTCTATCCCTAGTTAAACCTTCTAACCCTAAGGTGTTTGAAGAATCCCTTTGAATTCTCCTCTAATCTACTTGCCAAAGCCATCTCATTTCCCCTTTCTGCCCTCCTGACTTGTTTTCAAGTTGAGTAGATTGAAACCTTGCACTACTCTACTCCACTGTACGAGTTGGTGAAGTTAGTACCAACTGAAAACAGACATTCCAGACAGCATTGTCTCTTCAAAGAATGCGCTTTTTGGTTTCTGCAAGTTCTTCTGCTAAGTTTACAAAATGCAAATCATCTCTTACCACCATGGCTCTGACGTTTAAGGCTTGGGAAGGATTCATTTTGCATAGCTGCCGAAGTGCCTCAGTTCTGCGACGGCCCCCGACACTCTCTTCATCTTGCCGCTCACCGTTTTTTATTAAGCCCCTGCAAACTGCACAACAAAACGTATTCCTTACAAGCCCACAATACTATAACAGGGGAAATCATAACTTGGTGAAAATCAGAAGTTATATTTTGTTTAACACTAATTCTATACATGCACCATCTCTTGCCAACTGGTGGACAAAATGTCCAGACAAATTATACCATACAACCAGTTACTAGAAGTGAGATTGTGTAAAGCACAAGAATGCAAGAAACATGAGCAAGCGTCAACCATATAGCCCATTGAACCTGCCCCATCACTTGATGCAGTCATGGTTGACCTTGGGCCTTCACTCCACTTTTTGTCTGCAGCCTGAATTGCATGATGCTCAGACATCAAGCATCTGCATATCCTAGCCTTAAATGTACTCAATAATGAAGCATCTACAACCCTCTGAATTTGAAATATTCACAACAATCCAAAAAACTAACACCTCAGTCCTTAATGGTTGTTTCTTATTCAGAGACTGTCCTATTTTAGACGCCCCAGCTAGAGGAAACTCTCAGCTATCTACTCTTTTAAGCCTCCTTCAGAAACTAATATCTTTCAATGACACATTCTCATCCTTCTAAACTTCAGTTTACTCTGTCTCTCATGACTGATCCCTTAGAAGAAAGGGATCAACCTAGTGAACCTTCACAGCATGGACTCCAAGGCAAGCGTACCTTTCTTTGAAAATGGAAACCAAGGTACGATCTCACCAAAACCCCATTCAATTGTAACAAGACCTCATTATTGTATTCCAGTCACATGTCAATGAAGGCCAACATGCCATTTGCCTTCCTAGTTGCTTGCTGTACGTGCATGCAACTTCCTGCATTCTTAAAAGGCTCTTCTTCCAATACAAACTTACACGACTGGGAATAAAATAAATGTCACCTCTAGGTGACAAAGAGGAAAAGTGAAATATCTGCCATATTCCTTTATGATGACAGAGAACAAGGAAATAAGTATTAAATTCAAATAAAATTCAGCATCTGCAGCATTTTTCTGTTCGATTAATTTGAATTGATCTCCGTTGAGAATGAGCCCGGCTGCAGGACAGGTATCCTATTATAGGCAGCACAGTATAGAGCTGGAGGAACACAGCAGGCCAGGCAGCATCAGAGGAGCAGAAAAGTTGACGTTTTGGGTCGGGACCCTTCTTCAGAAATGGGGAGGGGGTAGGGAGCTGGGAAATAAAAACAGAGAGGAGGGGTGGGGCTGGGAAAGGTAGGTGGAATGGCGATAGGTGAGTGCAGGTAGGGAGTCGTGGGGATTGGTCAGTGGAATGGGTGTGGCAGATAGTAACCTGTCCGTCTTCTATCCCACCTATCTCGTATTATTATAGGCTCTTGTTCAGAGTCATGCTAGCTCCAAGGAATCTTTGGCTTTTACATTTTCCAATTTGCATTTTTCAGCTTTGGGCTCTTATTTTCTTTACTAAGTATTCCCTGCTCTATTGGTTTCTTTACCACTCTCCCAGTGCTTCCTTCTTTGCAATTTGAATCTTACTCTTGATAATGGACCTGATCTGGGATAGAAGTTTCTCTATACCAACCCTGCTGCCAGGCAACTTTTTCTTTATTGCAGCCAGAGACATCCCCTTTTGATTGCCGCAACCCGTTACAATGTTATTGCTTATTTACAGTCCAGACAAGTGCTGTGAATGTCATGAGTAACCAGTGCTTTCTTTGGCACACCATCTGCAGATGTGTAGGCAACTGCCTGCACATGCTAAGGTGGTCATATTAGTGTACAATCAAACTCAATTGGATCTTATTTGGAACTTCTTTAGGAAAAGATGATTGACAAAACAACTCACTGTGTGAAAAGATGACAAAATCCCCAAGCTCATCACTTGGGCATCCTTCAGAGGTGTCATCATGGTACATTTGACACTTTGCACAAGCAATAAAAGAAATAATAACTGCAATTATGGATGACTTTAATCTGATGTAGATTGGGCAATTCAAATCAATAGCAATAACAAAGGGGAGGAATTCCTGGAATGTGTAGATGATGTTTTTTTGGATTAACTAGATCCGACTTGAAGACAGGCCATCTTAAGAATGGGTTTTGTACAATGAGAAAGGAATAATTGGCAATCTAGCTATGCAAGGCCCCTTGGGAGGAACAGTGACCATAATATGATAGAATGCTTTGAGAAGAAGTGACAAAGTTGGTTCCGAGACTAGAATCTGAATCCAAATAGAGAAAACTGCAATAGTAAGAGGCACGAGCTAGCTGTGATAAATTGGAGAGCATTACTTAAAGGAATGACAGTGAATAGGCAACGGCAAACATTTAAATAATGCATGGAACTACAACAACTGATTATTCCTCCCTGGCACAAAAATAAAACTAGAAAGTTGGTCTGACCATGCCTAACAAGTTAAATTAAGCATAGTTTAGATCCAAGGAAGGGCATACAAATGGACCAGAAAGAGCTGCATACCTGAGGATTGGAAGCATGTTTAAATTTTAGCAAAGGAGGACAAAGGGATTAAGATGGGAAAAATAGATTACAAGAGTAAACTTGTGATGAACGTACAAAGTAATTGTAAAAGTTTCCATAGGTATGGGGAGAAAACAAAATTGAAGATGACAATGTAGGTCCCTTCTTAGAAGGACAGGACATTATAAAGGGGAACAAAGATGGCAGACTAATTAAATACATATCTTGGTTCTGTCTTCACAAAGAAGGACATAAATGATGTCCCAAAACCTCTGGTGAACGTGGTCCAGTGAAAGAGAGGAACTAATTGGTTTTGAGGAAATTGGTGGCATTAAAGGCTGACAATAATCTAGAACTCAGTACTTAAGCAAATAGACCTAGAAATGGCAGATGCATTGGTAGTAATCCTTCAAGATTCTAGAGACTCTGGAACAGTTCCTCTGAATTGAAGGGTTGCTAATATACCACCACTATTTTAAAAAAGGTAGAGAAAAAGGGGAATTATAGACCTGCTAGCCTGACATCAGTAGTAAGGAAAAATAGTAGAGTCCATTACAAAAGATTTAATAGCAGACCACTTGGAAAATAGAGACAGGATTGGATGAAAACAGAATGGATTTACAAAAGGAGAATCATGTTTGACAAATCTTCTGGAATTTTTCAAGGATATAACCAGTAGAGTTGATAAGGAGAACTAGGGATGCGGTTTATGTGGACTTTCAAAAGTGTTCAGTTAGGTACCACATGAGGGATTCGTACGTAAAATTAAAGTGCATTGGACTGGGGCTAGTGTCCTGACATGGATAGAGAACTGGTTGGCAGACAGGAAACAAAGAACAGGAATAAATGGGTCATTTCCTGAGTATTAGGCAATGACCAGTGGGGTATTGCTGGAATTAGCACGCAAGATCCCAGCTATTCACAACATATTAATAATTCAAGACAACAAGGTGCAGAGCTGGATGAACACAGCAGGCGGAGCAGCAGATGAGGGAGCTAAAAGTAATATCTCTGATACAAAATTGGGTGGAAGGGGAAACTGTGAAGAGGATGCAGAGATGCTTCAGTGTGATTTACACAAGTTTGAGGGAGTGGGCAAATGCATGGTAGGCAAAGTATAATGTGGATAAATAGGAGGTTGTTCACTTTGCTATTTTAAATAGGAAGGTGGATTATCTGAACGGCAACAGGTCAGGAAAGGGGGAGATGCAATGAGGCCTACTCTTGTACACCAGTCGCTGAAACCAAGCAGAGAAGGCAAATGGTATGTTGGCTTTCATAGCAAGAGAATTTGAAGATAGGAGCAGAAATGTCGTGCTGCAGTGAGACCATAACTGAAATATTGTGTGCAGTTTTGGTCTCCTGAGCTGAGGAAGGATGCCCTAGCTATGGAGGGAGTGCAACAAAAGTTTACCAGATTGATTCCTGGGATGATAGGACTGATACACGAAGAGAGCGTGGATCAGTTGGAACTACATTCACTGGAGTTTAAGAATGGGAGGGATAGGGATCTCATGGAAGCCTGTAAAATTCTAACTGGACTAGACAGGGTAAATACAGGAAGGGTGTTCCCGGTGATAGGGAGACCAGAACCACAGATCAAAAATCTAAAGATACACGGTAGGCCATTTAAGAGTGAGAGGGGGGAGAAATTCTCTTTCACCCTGAGCGGTGAGCCTGTGGCATTGTCTGCGACAGAAAATGGTTGGAGGCAAAAATGTCTAATGTTTTCAAGGAGATATAGTTCTTAAAGCTAAAGGGATCAAATGATTTTGTGGCAAAAATGGGAACAAGGTACCAAGTAGGTGGTGCAAATGATGTTGGCTAGAACACATTTTTCTAAAACTACAACTGAATCTCAATACATTATTTTGCTTTTGGCTCTTAGATTTTCTCAAGTCATCACTGCACTATTAGAAGAGTTAAAAGAAAGATCATTACCTTCATTGAAGCTGTCAGGGACATTGGCCACTAACAAACACATGAACCATGATCCATTTCGTACATGGAGCAATGCCTCAGCTACTTCAGTAATAGGTAACAGTGATGGAAGCTCTGAGGGAGGGGAAATAGACCACCACACAATTTATATTGTAACATTACTGCATACAATGTGCTACCCCAATAGCTTTACTTTAAAACATTAAAATGATTTTTGTACCCAAGAAGAAACTGTATAATTGAACAGACTAAGTTAGGTTAAACAAGTAATTTAGTTCCTCCAAATAGACAAGTTATTTTCAGAATAGATAATTGGATTAACGGCAGGAGACACAGTGATGGTGTTGGAGAGTTGCTTTTCGGACTGGAGGCCTGTTACCAGTGGTGTTCCACAGGGATTGTTTCTGGGTCCTCTTTTGTTTGCCATTTATATAAATGATTTGAATGAGAACATAGAAGGCATGGTTCGTGAATTTGCAGATGACACCAAAATTGGTGGCATAGTAGACAGTGTAGAAGGTTTTCTAAGATCACAAAGGAATTGATGGGCTGAAAAATGGCAGATGGAGTTCAATCTGGATAAATGTGAAGTATTGCATTTTGGTACAACAAACAATGGTAGGGCTTATACAATTAATGGTAGGGCCTTCAGTAGTGTTGTTGTTGGGAAGTTGGATAGCGTACTTGTGGATTAGGGGGCAAGAAGTTAGAATTTGGTGTTTGTAAAATGCTAAGGGGTGGGGCACATTGCATGGTCCCTTTAAAAGATGATGTGCTTTTTCTATACTTAGAGTTTAAAAAGGAAACCTGTGAGCAGCAGCTTGAAAGTTTGCAAGTCTATACAGAGCACCCAAATTGAAACGTGTATCAAAAGGCCATACAATTAACAGACCAAGCAGCAGTTCTCACCAAGACAATAGGGTTTTGAATTTAGCTAATCAATTTGAACCAGGCACTTAGATACTGAAAAAAATTTATTAAATTTAAATCTGATGGTTTTGACAACATAGGATCAATCTTATTATAAGAAATTGATGTCATCAAGGGTATAGAAGAAGGGGGCAGTTAGACAAAAACAGAAGTGCTAACTGCCATCCACCAGTGTTAACAACACTCAGCTCTCAAAAGAGAATTGCTGGCTCTCACAGTCTCCTCTATATATTAGAGAAAGCACCATCTAAATAACAAATGGTACCCACGGCACAATCCGTGAATATTCCTGACAGAAGAATCGATGAAGACGGCACAGAACATTCTAGAGGAAATGTAACTTGCCTATAATTTCAAGACTAAACACCACTTGTATTAATTGGAACAGCATATCATTAGAATCTTGGTTAATTCAGGAATACTTAGTAGTTAGAAGGGATTTATTTGGTTTGTTATTGGTTTAGTTAATTTGTTCACTTTTAGAATTAGATAAATAAATTGATACTTGTTGATTGTAAAATGAGTGTTTATTTTATTTAACCACGAGAAGTTGCTGAAAAACAGGTTACACGACTTTTCAACTCCTCTTACAGATTGTAGGGCGAGGTACCCTTTGGGTGTTTCGGTTTTAGTTCTCAGAGGGGGGTCAACCTCCACTTTATAACATTGTAGAACAGAAGAACATAGGAGTGCAGGTATATAATTCTTTGAAGCTTGCATCACATATAGACAGTTGGTTTAAAATGTATTGGGCACGCTTGCCTTCATTGCTTAATCCTTTGAGCATAGGCGTTAGGAAGTCATGCTGGGGTTGTAAAGGACATTGGTGAGACCTCTTCTGGAATACTGTGTCCAATTCTGGCCAGTTATAGGTAGAATATTATTAAGCTGGAGAGGGTTCAGAAGAGATTTATCAGAATGTTGTTGGGTATGGAAGGTTGGAGTTATAAAGAAAGGCTGGATAGGCTGGGACTTTTTTCACTGGAGCATAGGAGGATGACAGGCGACCTGTTTATAAAATAATGAGGGATAAAGATAGAGTTAATTGTAGTTTTGTTTTCCGGAGGATGGGGATTTTGAGACTGAGGGCACATTTTTAAGGTGACAGGTGACAGGTTTAAAAAAAAGACATGAGGGACAAAGCTGTTACACAAGAGAGTGGTTCGTGTGTGGAATGAACTTCCTGCAGAAGTGGTGGATGTAGATACAATTACAATGTTTAAAAGACATTTGGATAAGTACATGAATAGGAAAGGTTTGGAGGGACATGGGCCAGGAGCAGGCAGGTGGGACTGGTTTAGTTTGGGATTATGGTTGGCATGGTTTGGTTGTATTGAAGGATCTGTTTCCGTGCTGTATGACTATGACTATAACTACTTTCTGCAATCAGATTAGTTCCTTGTCAGCCACTACTGATTATTTCTGGTTCTCATTAGTCTTAATGAGAAACATTCCACTGGTGATGCTCTACAGTGAGTGTCCACATCTTGTTTAAATCTATAATTGAAGTATATGCTACTTAAATCTATAAACTGAGTTATGACTTTTAATTTCACTGATATTCTAAATCTTACCTGCTTGAAGGATACAGAGCACATCTGCAACTTCATCCAGATACACAGGGCTTTCAAACAGTTCTGAAGACTTCATAAAAAATTCGCCATTTGAATCAGACAACTTCAACATACATAGACAAAAACAAAATGCTCATTAGTTTCTACAACATATCATCAGCGAGCTTCATGAACTTATAGTCATACAAGGGAAAGGTTTCAGAAATCTTAACTGCAAAGGGACTTGAGAGTCCTAGTTCAGGGTTCTCTTAAGGTTAACAAATAGTGTTAGTTGGCAGTAGGAAAGGCAAATGCAATATTAGCATTCATTTCAAGAGGGTTGGAATACAAACAGCATGGATGTACCATTGATGCTGTATAGGGCTCTGATCAGACCGCATTTGGAATATCGAGAGCAGTTTTGTGCCCCGTATCGACAGAAGGATGTGCTGGTGTCAGAGGGGATCCAGATGAGGTTTACAAGAATGATCCCGGGGATGAAAGATTTGTCATGAAGACCCGTTGAGGACACTGGATCTGTACTTGAAAAAATGCTTTGGAGTGGGTACCAAAATGGTTTACCCAGATGTTGACTGGTTTGAAGCGTATTAGCTACGAGATTGGACATACTTGATTTGTGTTCACTTGCATTAAGGATGTGGGGTGACCTGATAGAAGTTTACAAAATTTTAAGTTTAGAAAGGCATCATGTGTCAGCAAGGTCTTGGTGTGCTGACTGGCCTGATCCTGTGCTGTACTGTCTTTCTTTGTTCTTTGATAAGTTGAGGATCTGTGTGAAAATTAGAATTCTGAGAGGATTGGATAGAGTGGACATGGGTAAGATGGATGCACTAGTAGGACATACCGGGACCTGAGTGCGTAGCCTCAGAGTAAATAGTAAGGAGATCAAGGGTTACTGGGAGAAGGCTGGAGAATGGGGCAGAGAAACATATCAGCCATGATCGAAAGGCAGAGCAGACACTGATGAGCCAAATGGCCTCATTCTGCTCCTATCTCTTATGGTCTTATAGTCTTCCCATTCCAAGTGCCTTCCTGCCAGAAAATACAGTCTTCAGACTTGCTTCGAGTCCCATGCTGTGTTTTAGCAGGTTCATTGTCAGTCAGTAAATCCTTTCAATATGCCTGAGTTTCCTGGCCAGACATCCTGTAAAAGGCAACGGCAAACCACTGTAATACAATTCCCATAACCATGGACCAATCCAGTTAAGCCATGGTCCAAACTCTTCAAAGAGGAGACATGAGAGAAGACAGCGACAGAAGTAGAGAAACCCTCAATTTAGTGTTTCATCTCTGCCCATCTATCTTCCAACTCATTGCTCCCTTGCTTCACACGATATTCCTATAGCTCCTCTTCCAAAGCTTGCCTCCTCTACAACTCCCATGAATTCAATCTGCCACCTAATTGAAATGCACATAAATCAAAACTGCACATCGTTATAAAATGGAAATGACATGCCAAAGACAGGTCAGGCAGAACAATGAACTTTGGATTTATGATGTGCAAAGTTCACCATAACTGGGATTTTCTACTCAGGGCTGGGCCTGTTGTGGACTAATTGGCAAACATTGATTGCTGGGAGCCTTCAAGAACATATTATAATAATTAATAATAATAATAATAATAATAATCAGCAGGATTTTAAAAGATGAACTAGATGGTATGACTTTTTTTTCCCCTGTCCTTCAATTTCTATTTACAATATCATATGCGTCTGCAGCACTACCAGTAGCCACCTCCCTCCTACTTACCTGTCCCCAGTGATGAGTTGCATGTGAAAATGGCCCTTACCTTTGATTTTTTTGCATTTATAAGACTTTAGGACCCCTGCCTCCACTCTTAAGTACACACAGAGTGGGGGAGGCAAACTCAAGCTCCTCAAAAGTAAAGTATGAGCTCATCAGTGCTCAGATAGTGGCATGCATAGATGGAACACAAGCTTCTATCTTAGATTCATTGTTTATTACCTTGTTCATGATCACTAACAGTTCACTAAGTGCTAGTCGGAGACGACGAGGGGAATCACTATGTTCAAACTCCAAAGCTAAGCCATGCTGTAGCTGTGATACTAGGATGCTCTCTCCATTTGCTCCACCTAACTTGTGCCTGTTTAAAAAAAGTTAATAAGTTTGAGGAATATTCTTGAAAAAAGTGTTGAAATAATTAAAGCGAGAAAGAAAAACATTGCAATTATTCTGCATCTTGCAACACTTCAAAACGTCACAAAATACATGTTTCTGGAACGTAGTCAACATTATAAAGTAGAAAAAATGACAAATTGTACACATCAAGATTCTACAAACAGCAATAGGATAACGGTCAAATAATCAGTTTTAATCATGCCAAATCCATGACTCATCACTTGGTTGAGGGATAGACATTGGGTGTGACACGGGGCAACAGTTTTTTTTAAATTCAGAAAAGTGTCATGTGATCTGATGCACCCAACTCAGAAGGGCCACCGGGCCTTCATTTAACTTCAAGTGAAAGTCAGGTTTCTGACAGTGCATCACCTCAGTACTGCACTAAGTGCATCAGCAGTATTATAAAATCAAATCTTTAGAGAAGTGCAATCCATAACCTATAACCTTCTAAATCAGAAGAATAAGTGCTACCAACTTAGGGTTACATCCACATTATTAACCTAATTTCTTGTTTCAGGTCAGTTATGGATTGTAGATTTGCTAACTCAGGTTACTGATGGATCATCAGAAATTCACAATTATTTGTTGTTTACATTAACTTGGGAAGTACAATAAATACCTGAGCTGCTGTTCTTTGGTCGCATCCTGTTCCAGAGCATGAAAATCAACTGATAATAGAGCCACAATAGAGTTGACAGCCTCAACCCCAGACAGAAGACGCAGGATGAGTTTTTTGTCTTGTGCCCAAGCCTCACTTTGATCAGCAGGGGCACAAAGTGCCATTCTCACCAGGCACGGCAAGAGTAGCCTCAACTCTGGATCACTCAAAGCTGCCAGTTTTACCACATCGACCTTCTGCATTGCTTCAAATGCAAAGGAACTCACAAACTGCAGGCACGCAAACTCCGCCATCTTTGCCGAAGGCACCTAAACAGAAAACATTTGAGACACCGTTCAATTTAGTATAGCAGAGGGAAGCAGTTATTTACAGTGTGTTAAAAATCTATTCCAAGACTTGCCAAATTCAGAAATGTTTCCTGCTGATTGTACATCAAGACTGTACACCACTCCCTCCACCACTAATGCTCAGTAGTGTAGCATGTACTACCTACAAGGTGCACTGCAGAAATTCAGAGGTCCTTAGACAGCACCTTCCAAACCCACGAGTACTTCTATCTAGAAGGTCAAGGGCAGCAGATACATGGGAACACCACCACCTGCAAGATCTCTTCCAAGCTGCTCACCATTCTGACATGGCAATATAATTGCTATTCCTTCACTGTTGCTGGGTCAAAATCCTGGAATCTCCTCCCTAAAGACATCAAATTACAGCATGTAGAAGGCCGCTCACCATCATCTTCTCAAGGGCACTAAATGAGTTTGATTGGAATTAGAGTGTTGAAAGCAAAGTTAAAGTTAATAAATAGGTGTATGTAAATGCATGTTAGTTATACATATAACTCTTGCAATCTGTCCCAGTGTTGAAATCTAGACTTAAATTGCACTTTCTATTCTCTAACAACCTGAAGAGTTTAAAATAATGAAATAGTTTTTCTTGCTGTTTCTCATACGTTCTCCCCCACATTTCCAGTAATCAACAACGTTTTAAAAAAATCTATGCCAAGCAGCAGACAAAAATGTATTGTTGGCCAACGTCTACACAATTTTGTTTGACAATAGAAATATTCAGAAAACATTATTCCATTAGATCGGGGCTTGAAAGCACTAACTCCCAGCATCCATAGCTTATAGAATAAGATGTTTCCAGAGTTCCTCATGAAAAGGTGCACTCCTGAACTCCTCTTTGGTCTAGTGGTTAGAATTCGGTGTTTTCACCCCTGTGGCTGGGTTCGATTCCTCATCAGGGAATAAGAATTTATGGGAAGGGTCAATTAGCTGGACGATGCAGTGTGATGCCAACAGCATTGCTTCAATTCTTGCACTGGCTGAGGTTATTATAAAGAACTCTCCTTCTCAAAGTCTCCCCTTGCCTGAGGTGTGATGGTTGCTAGGATAAACTACCACCAATCATCTCTCTCTAATGACAGAGCAACCCTATGGTCCAGTAAGACTATGGCAACTTTATTTTGTCTTTAGTGCCATTTTAAGATTACATTCCCCTTACTTTGTGTTCACTCATCAAAGGAACATGTTTATCTGTTATACCAAGTAATTTAATTTTAAATATTAAAAATCAGATGTCCTCTGAACAGGGGTGACAAAGTGGACAAAGGAGTAGTAATAATGTCACTGGTTTAGAAATAGAGGCCTAAGCTCATGTTCTGGGTACAGAACAAATCTCACCGTAGCAGCTGATAGAACATACATTCAATTAATAAGTCTTGAATCAGTAATATTGGCAATTATCGTAAAAAATCTGATTCACTAACATTCTTTAGGGAAGGATATCCACCATCCTTACCTAGTCTGGTGTACATGTGATGAAAGACCCAGGTAAAGTGAGTGACCTGACTGCCTTCTGAAATAGTACAATAAGGCAGTCAATTCGAGGGCAATTACAGATGGACTTCAAATGCTGGACTTGTTAGACATACCTACATCCCATTAAATTAAACACCAACGCTAAATAATCCTTTGTTTCCAATAAAAGATTATCAAACTCAAAGGTTGGAATAACAAAACCAGAAACATTGGCATCAAGCAAAATTTAGAAGAGTCATAAGTAGTGAAGAAGAGGCTTGGCACGCTTGCCTTCATTGGTCCGTGCATTGAGTATAGGAATTGGGAAGTCATGTTGCGACTGTAGAGGATATTGGTTATGCCACTTGTAGGATACTGTGTTCAATTCTGGGCTCCCTGTTATAGGATGTTGTTAAGGATTCAGGAAAAATTTGAGGATTTTGCTGCGATTGGAGGGTATGAGCTCTAGGGAGAGGCTTAATAGGCTGGGGATTTTTTTCCCCAGGAACGTCAGAAGCTGAGGTTTATAAAATCATGAAGGGCATGAATAGAGTGAACAGCCAAGGTCTTTTTCCCCCAAAGGAGGAGAGTCCAAAACTAGAGAGCATACGTTTAAGCTGAGAGGGCAAAGATTTAAAAGGGACCTGAGGGGCAACTTTTTCCACACAGAGGGTGGTGCTTGTATGGAACAAGCTGTCAGAGGAACTGGTGGAGGGAGGTACTATTACAATAAATAAAAGGCATTGGATGGCTGCATGAATTGCAAGAGTTTGGAGGGATATGGGCCAAATGCTGTAAAATGGGACTAGATTAGTTTAGGATATCTGGTCAGCATGGAGTTGTAGTGAAGGGTCTGTTTCCACACTGTTTGACTCAAAAACA
This sequence comes from Rhincodon typus, assembly GCF_021869965.1. Classification (NCBI taxonomy): domain Eukaryota; kingdom Metazoa; phylum Chordata; class Chondrichthyes; order Orectolobiformes; family Rhincodontidae; genus Rhincodon; species Rhincodon typus. Next base: position 5,028,512 of record NC_063357.1, on the reverse strand, counting down.
ATATGCAAATACTGGGCATACATTATCTACTGGCAATAAAACAAAAAAAAACTGCAGATGCTGAAGATCTGAAATAAAAACAGAAACTGCCACAGAACTCTTACGAAGGACAGTCACTGGACTCAAAATGTTAACTTTGCTTTCTCTCTGCATAGGCTGCCAGACCTGGCAAATTTCTCCAGCAATTTCTGGTTTTGTTTCAATTAATGGCAATGTTTCTTTTAATAATCAGTTTCCCCAGATGTGCTAAATTCTTGATCTTGGTGTTATTGTGGAAGCAAACTCAAGAACCAACAAGTACAACTAAAATTACAGATAACTTGACAAGAAACTGTGTTTCATAAAGGACTTCCTATATTGTCGGCATATTTGCATTGGTACAAAGCACAAATTGTCTCAAGTTTTAAGCGAAGAAATTTAACTTTGTTATTTAATAATTTATTATTCTACTTAATCAGGATATGCCACAAAATGACTTAAAAATATTGACAGCAACGAACAACATTCCCGTTCCATAGATTATTTGACTTTAGAATCCTATATTTTTAACTATTTTAACATATGGAGACTTTAATCTTAATTTCTCCATGCCTCAATTAAAATTTTTACAAATTACCTTTATTTTGAATAACTTACGTACTTTTTCAGAAATCAAATACCCTACCTTTTACTGAAAACAAAGTGAAAACTGATGAACTAGGCCTCGCACTAACTTAGTGGCCGGGCTCACGTAACCCTTCTCGCCGAGAAACGCACCCAACTCTGGGGCCTCGCCATTCGTCGTTTTAACTCCCTAACGCTTTCGAACTGGAGTTCTAGGAAGGCTGGGGACATACAGTCCTTATAAATTGGCTTTTTGTATATGCTTTTTATTTTTTAAAAAAAATCCAAATTCCTACTGAACTCCTCTGCTGTAACTGTCTCCACCCCACCGACAACACCGTACTAACCGCCATATGGGATTGTGGGCCGTGCCGGGGTAACATAGCAACTGCCAGTAAGGGACTACCGCCACCGAATCGACTCGCCCATTGGTCGTTGGGCAACCGGTTCTCCCATTGACTTACCTCCCTCACGCTCTGTGCTCACCGGTTCCTGATTGGCCACAATACCGCCGTCCATTCGGCGGCGACTAGCCCGAATTGGAAACAAAAACACAGCGAGTCTGACAGCATCTGTGGAGATAAATCAGAGTCAATGTTTTGGGTCCGGTAATTCTCCTTCAGTTCTTTCCGTTTTCTGGTCCGAATTGGCCTCGACCCGGCTCACTCCCGCCGATTGGCTGCGAGTAGTTCAAACCGCCCGCTGATTGGCCCACAACTATGCGTCGGCGTACACCGGGATTCGGGTCCAGCGCATGCGTGTTGGTTAACAGTCAGGCGCGAAGTTGTGTTGTCCGATTGCATGAGGTAAAACAAACTGGAAAACTGTGAGTAATATCTTTGTGGAAAACGAACAAAGGCTGAAGCGTTTTGCACCTTAGAATTCATAAATTATGGTTGAAGAACCTCATTAACTGTATCAACTGAAATCTGCAGAAATATTTGTTTCTTATCACTGAAATCGGTTTGGCTCTCCCCGCAATCTGTGTGCTGTAATTTGTGGAAAAATTGGTTGTACTGTTTCATTTATCCAGCTGTTCTGTCACTGTCAATTACATGGGTACCCACTATGAAATTTAAATGGAGTAGAATACTGGGAATGCTGGAGATCGAAGTATGAAGATAAAACTCTGTGACATAACGTTTAAGTACAGACCATTCGGCCCAATGTTGTTCATATTTCAGATAACAAGGTGTCGAGCTGGATGAACACGGCAGCATCAGAGGAGCAGGAAAGCTGACGTTTCGGGCCTAGACCCTTCTTCAGATTTCATAATTCATACGAGTCTGCTTCTGTCCAACTTTATCCCTCCTTCTCAGGACATCCTCAGTTCCTTTTCTTTCTGTCTGCTTACCAAGCTTCCCTTTAACTACAGGTATTTTATTACAAAAGACAAACTCAATTGTGCTGAATTGCACATTCCAAACGCTCAGTAATAGCAACTGTAAAATGTGTTGTGGGTAAATTACAAATTTATGTATAGTATTTAGAGATCTCTAAAAGGTATTTTTTAAACTGTTACCTCCATTTTGACAGGAAGAATATAAAACAATCATATCATGTAAGTCATAGAGTCCCTACAGTGTGGAAACAGGCCATTTGGCCCAACAAGTCCACACTGCCCCCCGGAAGAGCATCCCACCCAGACCCATTCCCCTACCCGTGTATTTCCCATGTCTAACCCACTTAACCTAAACATCCCTGGCTACTATGGGCAATTTAGCATGGCCAAGCCACCTACCCTGCACATCTTTGGACTGTGGGAGGAAACTGGAGTACCTGGAGGAAACCCACGCAGACACAGGGAGAATGTGCAAACTCCACACAGACAGTCACCCAAGGGTGGGAGCAAACCTGGGTCCTTGGCGTTGTGAGACAGCAGTGCTAACCACTGAGTCACTGTGCCGCTGTGGTGAGTGATTGCAGAACTCTGAGATATAGAGGGATTTGGGTGTTCCAATTTTTAATCACAAAAGGTTGGTATACAGGTACAGCAAGTTATTAGGAAAGCTAGTAGAATGTTATGATTTATCACAAGTGGCATTAAAACAAAAGTAGAGAAGATGTACTTCAGTTATACGTGCCACTGGTAAGACTGCATCCAGTGTACTGTACATGGTTTAGGTCATCTTATTTAAGGGGGGATGCAAATGCATTGGAGGCAGTTCCAAGTAGATTTACCACACCAATAACAGAAATGGGTTGGTTCTCTTTTGTGGAACGGTTGAACAGGCTAGGCTTGTATCTGCTGGTGTTTAGAACAACTAAACACCTTGATTGAAACTTTATTGAAACATACAGACCCTGAGGAATCTGGACAAGATAATTATGAAAAGTATGTTTATACTTGTGGGAGAATCTAGAGCCAGCAATCACTTTCAAAATAAGGAGTCACTCATTTAAGACAGAAAAAATGAAATTTGTTTCTCAGAGGGTTTGAGTGCCTTTGGAAGGCTGTGGAAGCAGAGCCTTTGAATCATTCACCACGGTGGCACAGTGGCTCAGTGGTTAGCACTGCTGCCTCACAACACCAGGGACCCAGGTTTGCTTCCACCCTTGGGTGACTGTCTGTGTGGAGTTTGCACATTCTCCACGTGTCTGTGTGGGTTTTGTCCAGGTACTCCATTTAAGGCAGTGGTAGATCGATTCTGGATAAGGGGGCAAAAGGAAATCAGGCATGAGTCAGAATGTACAGCAACCAGAAAAACTATCACTTTGAATGGAAGAACAGGCTTGGGGGGCCAAGTGTCCTACTCCTTCTAATTCACAGTCTTATATGTACCGTACAGATGAGAGTTTCTCCTGAATTAACAATTTGATTCTATTCGTAATCAATTGTATTTCAGTCCATCAGCTTTGGACTCGTCACATTGTTATCTACCCTATCAAACTCCTTCATAATTTTAAAGACTTCTCTATTAATGTCTATAAATTCCTCTGTGGCTTTGTGCCATTCATTCAGTGCAGCTATCTTTTAGTCATTCACAGGATGAGGGCATTGCTGGCTAGGTCAGCATTTATTGTAACTGCCAATTGCCTAGAGAGCAGTTAAGTATTGGTCTGGAGTCACGTGTAGCCAGACCAGGTAAAGATGGCAGATTTCCTTCCCTAAAAGATATTATGGTGGGATTCAAACTCATGTTCCCAGAATACTATTGTGTGGTCTTTGATTGCAAGTCCAGTGATATTACCACTAAGTCACTGCTTCCTCTGTCTCCAGTCATAACCTGGCTGCATTGCTTTGCATCATAGCCTCTGCTCTTCAGTATATCACTATCTGTCCATCACTTTTGATGGAATATTCAGTTGCCTCAACCCCACTGCTTGGAACAGCCTCTGTAACCATCGTCTTTTTAAAACTCTTCAACTCCTTGGTCAGACTTTTGGCCGGTCCCTCCTATCCAAGGTGCCAGTGATTATTGCCTATTAAATTAAATTTTGAGTGCTTAGATGAATTAGAATTTACATATTTTTCCTATGGTGTTTTAATATTTTAAGAGTTTTGGGCAATTCCTTTGGTTTTTCTTGATCCAAAACCATTTGTTATATATTGTGAGACTTGTAAGTTACAGACTTAATAATGGCTATCTTAACAGACAAACTGCAATCAATGTTTTTCATAAGCCATCCACGTTGAAAATAGCAGGTTGACAGGGCTTCTTTCTTGAATAATTTTTTAAATGCCTAGTTGTTTCTTTTTCTTATAAATATATTTTATACTGTCCATAAAATTTCAAAAATAGACCAGTTTCTTCAACATGGTATGTGGCACTCTGAAGTTCCTTAGTCACTACACTTACAGTTATAAGTTTAATATTTACGATACCGAATTCATATCAAGCACAAAGCTCTGGGAGTTTTCCAATGTCAGTGGAATTTCAGAATTATCTATTAAGATACAATTTAGACGTGTAATGTTCATTAAAGGTAGCTTGATAATTTATGTTTTGCATGAGAGATTCCATGTTGTTCATTGTGCCAAGACTTGTACGTCAGTCATTCAAAAACATGCAATATAATGCTTAGAAAATTTGTAATTCACCTAAATTTATCCTTTCTTTAAGATATTAAGGTCTTTTTTTTTCCTGAATGAGTCCAAGACTTTCACTTACTTTACTTTAAGTGGAAATGTATTCTATAAATTAATCACTCTTTGTTGGAATTATTTTCCAATGTTAACCCTAACTTTAACTTCTGCTAGTTTGAACCTTTGATGACTAATTTTACTTCCACAATTTAAAATAATATGCAGGTTGCATTTTCTGAACCACCTCACATTACTCTGAGGTAACTCCTTGGATGCCTTCTTTCTATGCTGTAAGGCCCAGATATCTCTAACTTGGAACAATGATGTTTCTAGGGGGTGGTGTGGGGGCTGGGCAGCTCAGATGATGGTCAGTACTAATGATGATCTCTGTCTCCAGCATTATGTACTTGCACATTCTTTTGGCTTTGTTAACAGCTGGCCTGGAATGGTTGGATATATGAGCATTGTATTGTTGAACCAGTAGGTTTGTTTTTGTTTTCATCACCACTTGAGCTGTTTTCTATTTCTTACCAAAATTGGTGCTTCTTACTTGCCTGGATTAAAGTTCATCCGACTTCCCTCTGTCCGCAACTAAGTCTTATCAATTTCTGTGCTCCTGCTCTGATTCCAGTGACCCTTCTTTTTTAACATCTGATACCTGGCCACTTGGCATTGCGTTCCAGAATCCATTTGTTTATGTGAACAGAAATAGCATTGTTCCTAAACTGAACCTGGGAAACTCCATTCACTGTACCCCACGCTGCCTGACCTACCACTTACATAAAGCACTTCAATTATAATTTTATCAGTTTCCAAGATTTGCCCTGATGTCCCACAACATTGGATTTTAAATAATTGCTCCTAGAGTGAGATTGAAAATGAAATTGAATACATTTTAATAAAGAATGTGATTTTCTGTCCAGGTAAAGTATTTAAAACTCCTTCCACAGATTGAAGCACTGAGGCAGAATTTTCTTGACGCATATCACAATTAACTAATTAAGATGGCATCATCAGCTTCTGAATACACGATTGGTGGAGTGAAAATCCTTTTTCCATGCAAGGCGTACCCATCTCAGCTCGCTATGATGAATTCAGTAAGTGTATTGATTTCATATATTCAGACAATTGAATGCAATTAACTGGTTCATAAGTATTGTAAGGGATGGATAGGAGCCAAGTGGGTCCTGTTGTGTGTGAAGGGGTTTCTAAAGTAAAAGACCCAGTGATTGAAGTTTGCAATCACATCAACTCTACATGGCACAGTTTGGATTCTAAGACTTTAGAATGTAATTATTCTACACTTAGACTGATAAAACCCTAAAGGTTTTAGCTAGGCATTTTTAGCAACCTAGCAATTTTAGCTAGGCATGCAATGAAAAGCCTATAAGCAAGTGTAACGGTTGATTTGCTCAGTTAAACCATATGATATCAGCTTCTGTGTTTACTAGACCAATATCAGAAATGAGTGGGTTGTTGCAAGAGTGCCTACCTCCACCACACTCTGAGACAGCATGTTCCAAAGTTCTACCAACTTCTGGATGAAAAAATATTTCCTCAGATCCCCTCTAAACCACTTAATCACCTTAAACCTATGCTGTTCTGTTTTAGACATATCTGCCATGGGGAAAAGATTCCCACAATCTACCCAATCTATTCCGCTCATAATTTTGCATTTCTCTTGTGTGCAAAGATTGAACAAGCTTGGATTGTATCTGCTCTAGTTTAGATGAGCAAAGGCAACTTGATCGATAAGTAGAATATCCTGAGGGCTTGTGACAGGATAGATTTGGAGAGGACTTTTTCTGTAATGAGAGAATCTAGAAGTAGGGATCATTGTTTAAAAATCAGAGTGATCTGTTTAATATCAGGTGGAACTCTTTCTTTGACGGTTTTGAGTCTTGGGAGCTCTCTCCTTCAAAAGATGGTGGAAGCAGAGTCCTTGAATGTTTTTAAGGCAGAGGTAGATTGATTTTTGTTAAGCAAAGGATGAGCGCATATGATGGATTGGCAGAAATGTGGATTTGAGATTATAGACAGATCGTCCATGATCTTGTTGAATGATAGAGCAAGCTGAGGCGCTAAATGGCTTGCTCCTGTTCTTTGTTTGTATGTTCATACATTATTAACCTCCAAGAGAATCCATATCTTCTCTCAGCCAACCTAACGTTTGCACAATTAAGTAGTTTGTTATACCAAAGGAAGAGTGCATGCACTTGGCATTGGGTAAATGAAACTCTACTGGTGGGTGCATAATTTCATTTGCTGAAATTAGTGATTGATTTCTGCATTTTTTTTCTTTATTCGTTAACGGAATGAAGGCATTGCTGGCTAGGCAGCATTTATTGCCCATCCCTAATTGCCTAGAGGGCAGTTCAGAGTCAACCACATTACAGTGGGTGTGTGGGTATGTTGGATGCGTGGTTGACTAACAAAAGGATAGATTAAGTTATTCTTTAATGTTAATATATTCTTTAATGCTAACAACATTACAGCCTAAAGTACAATTACCTTGCTGTTCATTACTTCTGATGTTGATATTTTATTTAGCTGAATTAATGCAGAGGTCCACATTGGTCTGATTTATGCTTTCGTTCAGATTGTACGAGGTTTGAACTGCCAACAGCACTGTCTATTAGAGAGTCCAACTGGAAGTGGAAAAAGTCTTGCATTGCTTTGCTCCACATTGGCCTGGCAGCAATCTCAGTATGGTATGGTTTTATGTTTATTTCTCTGATGTTGTATGAAACTGTCTGGATTAACGATACACATTTTGCGGTATGTTTCATGCTTGCTTTGTTACGGATGTTATCCTCACTGCAAATGGATAATAATACTCTTGAGTGAAAAATAAGAGCTCTAATCTCAAGCAAGTTATTACGTAGATAGCACAATAATGTACAGTGGCCAATTTGATACATTCAGAATTAATTTCAGCTTTTGTGGATGAGATTAATACCAACAGCCCAACGTTCAATCTGGTAGAGATAGATTTGGGATCAGCCTCCTAATGACGGTAGAAAAAAATCAAGGCACTTAGCTGTGGTTCAGCACATGATTGCTGAGCAAATTTGTTTGGTCAGAGAACTCAAGCAAAGGAATGTAAAATGGAAATTGGTCAATATTGATCATTCAATATTCATGCAAATTTCTAGTGTGAGCAAATAGAACTACCTCTGTATTTCAGAATGACTTGAAGAAATTATACATTTTTAAATTCAACTTCTTTTTTCAACCTTCTGAAAGATAACTTAAGGTTGTTTATAGATACTTGTAGATACATTGCCACGACTACATGGATAATAGTAGACATCGAATAGCAAGTCACAATGCTGTGAAGTTGTCATGGGGTATATTGATTGTGTAAGTTATGACAACTAAGTAACGAGAGAATTTTAAAATGGGAAGATACTTTTTTAATGCTTCTGTAGTCTTCTGGTTTAAAGTAGAATGCTGCAAGAATTTTGACATCAAGTTCATATGTCTTATGGCATTTGATTTGCTATTTTTAAATAGGTATATTGTAAAGGTTCTATTCATTAAAGCTCTTTTTGCCCCCTGCCTTGCAACCTTCTGCCAAATCTGCCACCACCATAAACCAAGGGGTTCCCTAAACATATGGTGCAATATTGCTACTCTAGGCTGAGATCACCTGATTGGGGCCGACTCTAGGATGCGAATTGTTTTGAGTGACTCTCTTGCTGTATAACTAAACATGTTGAGCTAGTTTGAACTATCTAATCTTTTATAGATTTATAGAGTCACAGAATTTGTGAGCACATTTGAGTAATCTAGCATCAAGACTCTTCAAATGCTTTTCTTGACTTGCCACTGAGATATATTGAAGAGGACCTTGGGAGATCACTCCCTGATTCCTCCTATGTTTTAGGAAGTTACTTGATGTGATTTGAAGTACTTTGAAGATGGAGAACCTGTGTCAACAATCATGTGCTGCATCACATTGCTATTCTAATATGTTGCAATGCCTAAGTTTAGTTGTACCATAATCATTGTTTTCTTAATACCACATTACTGAAGCATTGTGGCATTCCTAATACTGGAAAACCAAAGTTGTTGTATGATATATGTCTTGCTTCTAGTATTAATGAACAATTCATCTTGTGCAGACAAATCTGGAGATGAAAGTTGTTCAAGTAGTTGTAAAAAACAAGAAAAATTGCCCGTGTGTAACTGTACCTGTCACACAGCAAGAATGCCTTCTGCTGCAGTCACAGAAACAAACCAGACCAATTCCGCTGTTGCAGAAAACGGAAAATCCTCACCAAGTTCAAACCAAGGTAATGACTTTCTCGAACCAATTATCCATTTCGTGTTCATTTAATACTTCAGCTTTTTCACATAAAGTTCATTCATTACTACAGGGTGGTGAGGTAATTGGATGAATAATGTTTTGAACATTATGAATGTTCATGAATGCTATTTATTGCTAAATGCATTATTTGGTTTCATGTCATTTAGGGTTAGAAATTATCCAGAAGGATGCCTAAAAGCAGTAATGGCAGTGATGAGATAAAGGGATGGGTAAGATGCAGGAGTCGGAAGAAGGAAACGCTTTGGCAGTAGGGGGTGCTGGAGTTATATTGGCAAAGGGGCAAAGTTCTGAAAGAACTTAAAAGCTAGGACAAAAGTTCAAAATTTGACGTGCCAAGGAATTAGAGGCCTGTGCAGGGATCAGAGCATCAAGCAATTGCTGACACTTAACATAATGGTTCTTCCATTAAGTACAAGCAGTAAACGTTTGGAGCCATTTCAGACAACGTTGTAATCATATGTTTCTTATAATACCATCAGATCCCCCACAAGGTTGTTTACAATAAATGGGAGGGTATTTTAAAAGGAGTGAAATGCTAGAGGCAATTATTAAGCAAGATAATAATGGAACATTTCGAAAAACTTAACACAGTCAAGGATCGATGCGGGTTTGTAAATGGGAGATCACATTTGACAAATTTGAAAAAGTTCTTTGAGGATTTACCAGGCAGAATTGATAAAGGGGAAACCAGGAGATCTACATAGAAACATAGAAGAAAGGAGCAGGAGGAGGCCATTTGGCCCTTCGAGCCTGCTCCGCCATTCTTCACGATCATGGCTGATTGTCCAACTCAATAGCCTAATCCTGCTTTCTTGCCATAAACTTTGATCCCGTTCGCCCCAAGTGCTATATCTAGTTGCCTCTTGAATACATTCAATGTTTTTGGCATCAACTACTTCCTGTGGTAATGAATTCTACAGGCTCACCACTCTTTGGGTGAAGAAATGTCTCCTCATCTCCATCCTAAATCGTCTATCCTGAATGCTCATACTGTGGTTCTGGACACACCTACCATTGGGAACATCCACCCTGCATCTATCCTGTCCAGTCCTGTTAGAATTTTATAAGTCTCTATGAGATCCCCCCCCATCATTCGCCTGCACTCCAGCGAAAACAATCCCAACCTAGTCAATCTCTCCTCATATGTCAGACCCGCCACTCCCAGAATCAGCCTGGTAAACCTTCACTGTACTCCCATGAGGGCTAAAGCACCCTTCCTCAGAAAAGGAGACCAAAACTGCACCAAGACCCTGTACAATTTCAACAACACATCCCCGCTCTTGTACTAGTGTATTTGAATTTCCAGAAGGCATTTGATAAGGTGCCACATAAAAGGTCAGTGCTCAGGAAAGGAGCTCACAGTGTTAGGATAAGTTAACATACAGAAGACAGAATCAGGATTAATGTGTCTTTTCCAGGTTGGAAAACTGTAGCAAGTGGAGTCAGAAGAATCACTCCTGGGCCTCAGTTATTTAGAATCTCTGTTACTGACTTGGAGAAGTGCGGTAGGGGGACGCAGAATGTTATGTATTCAAATTTGTTGATGATTCACAAATAGTTGGGAGGACATTGATCTGCAAGATAACATATGTTGAGTGAGTGGGCAAAAGCTTATCAGATGAATTTTAATGTAGGATGTAGTGTAAATGTAGGAAGCAGTGTAGCTATGTAGGGATAATTAAAAAGCAGTCCATTATTTTATTGGAGAGAGGTACCAAAAAGGTGCAGCAAAGTCGAATCTGAGAGTTCTTATGTGTGAAACACAAAAACATTGCACATTAGGGTGCAGTTAGAGTAAGAAATTAAGGTGGCAAATGGATTTTGGCCTTTATTGCTAAGGAGTTGAAGGTTAAAAATAGGGAAGTCTGATTACAATGTACGAAGTATTAGTGAGGCCGCACATGAGGTACTGTAAACTGGCACTGGAGCCAGTTCAAAAGAGATTCAGTAGGCTGCTTCGTGGGATGACGAGCTTGACTTAATGAAGAGTTAAACAGACTAAGCCATTATTTATTAGACTAGAAGAATGAAATGTGATCTTATCAAGATTCTGAGGGGGCTTGTTAGGATGCATGTTGAGAAGATATTTCCACTAATGGATGTGTCTCAAGTGAGGGGGATATAGTTACAGAATAAGGGACACTCATTTAATATGTGAAGAAATTTCTTCCCTCGGAGTTCTAAATGTTTAGAATTTTCTGTCCCTGAGGGTTGTGGTGGTGAAACTGAAAGTATTTAAAGCAGATTTTGAAATTTTGGGGAATTGAGCACTGTGGGTAGCACTGGGGCTGATCAGCCATGATCATACAGAATGTTGGGGTAGACTTGAGGGTCTGAATAGCCTACTCCTGCTCCAATTTCTTATTTATTATCCTGAGTTTTTTTTTTTAACAACCAGGTGAGGAGAGGTGAATTGGCTCCCTTTTTAACCCCTTTAGTTGGCTGCAGCAAAGATTTTACATTCATTTGAGCAAGCAGCTGTGTAAAACTTCAATTAAAATAAAGGTTTCTGGTTCAATATTAAGGAGCCAAAGACAGGTTTTCTTGAATGAAAGAAAGGAATTTTATTGGTTAGTAACTCTGAGAAAAGTGAAAATACAATATCAAACACACTCGAGTATTAGTTTAAGCATGGGAAGAACCTCAAGTACAAAAAGGAAAATCAAGTTTTAAAAGTTCTTAGAATCACTGAGTTGTTACAGTTGAAACAGTATGCGTAGCTGAATAGTTGATGTACTTCATCATTAGGAGCAAACTTTACAGAATCGTAGAGTCACATAGCATGTAAACAAACTCTTTGGTCCGATTAATCCACACTGACCATGTTCCCAACTAAACTAGTCCCCCCTGCCTGCATTTGGCCCATATCCGTCCAAACCTTTCCTATTCATGTAATCAAGATATCCAAATATCTTTTAAACGTTTTAACTGTTCCTGCATCCACCACTTCCTCTGGCAGTTCATTCCATACACTAATCACTCTGTGTGTGTTTAAAAACTCAAGCCCCTCATATCCTTTTTAAATCTTTCTCCTTTCACCTTAAAAATATGACCCCTAGTTTTGAACTACCCCACCTTAGGGAAAAGACCTTTGCTGTACACCATATCCATGCCCCTCATGATTTTATAAACCTCGATAAGGTCATCCCTCAGCCTCCTACGCTCCATGAGAAAAATCCTAGCCTATCCAGTCTATTTTTATAACTCCAACACTCCATTCCAGGCAATCTTGATAAATCTTTTCTGAATCCTCTCCAGTTTAATAATATCCTTCCTAAGGCAGGGCGACGAGAACTGCACACAGTACTCCAGAAGAGCCTCAACGACATTCTGTACTTTCTATATTGCTCTAGGCTATCTGCAGTGTTGAGATTTTTGTGACTATCATAAGCTGTCTTCTGTTTAATCTTCCTCTGTATTTTTCAACACAACTCTGGGGGTCTAGATTTGGCAGTACCATTCTTGTGTTTGGAGAGAACATGCCTGCTTTGTGCCATATGGATCTCACTTTTAGTGCCTCCTTCTGGTTTACCACTGATTTATCCTTTAACAGTCCTGTCCAGTCCACCTCAGACAAATCACCTCAGTTTTGTAAAATTTGCCTTCCCTCAGTTAAAACTTTTGCTCTTGATTTATCTCTGTCCTTCTCCATAATAATACTAAATCTAACCGAATTGTGGTCACTATCCCCGATATGTATGCCCACTGTCACCTCGCCCACTGTCAACTCACCCACTTACCCATCTTCATTCCCCGAAATTAAATCTAGAATTGCGTCTCGCCTCATTGGGCTTGTCACCTACATGGTACATGAACTTTTCATCCTCAATGCCCCTTATATTGTTTGAAACCCAGTTGATATTGGAATAATTAATATCTCCTACTATTATTGTCCTCTTATTCTTAGTGGCAGAAATTTGCCTACATATATGTTCTTCTGTCTCCCTGTCACTATTTGGGGGTCTGTAGTATACTCTTATTAGTGTGACTATCCTGTTTTATTCTTAAGCTCAACCCATAAAACCTCATTTGTTTACTATATCATCCCTTCTCACAACTGTACTTGATTCTTTAATCAATACTGCTACAGCCCCTCCATTTTTGTCACCTGCTCCAGCCCTGGATATAAAGTTTTCAGGCAGGGTAATGAGCTGCCAATTTTGCCCCTACTTTAGCAGGTTTGTGCTGCCATGTGTCTATCTGTGTCCTTAGTTCATCTGCCTTGTTGTTAATTCCACATTGGTTTCCTGAACTTTGTCATTTTTCGGTCCAGGTTTCTTCCTTTTAGAAAGTGTTCCAGTACATTTACATCTCAGGTATTAAAATTAGATCACGGAAATTATAAATTGATAATCCATATTTTATCGCTACCACGATGAGAAGAAGTAAGGGGAAGATGGAAAAGCCTTCCATTCAGTTCTTATGAATACATTGTTCTTCTCTGCTTTACTTAAAAGCCATTGCCTGAAACATTGTTCATTTGTGTATTCCCATATCTGGACGTTGTTTTCTTCAAGATAGATCATTTTCAAGCTAGTCTTCTACCCAATAACTTCCAGAAAGGTATAAGTTAAACGGGTAGCTTTTAGTCATTTTGATAATACATCGTTTTTAGATTACACTTGGTCTTTTTTTTTGCTGGTCTCGTGAACTTGGCTTAATCTGGTCAGGTGATCATTATGGCTGTCTTTAATTAGCATTTATTTCCTTTTTTTAAGCATTTATGAATGGTCCAGGTATTAAAAATTAGATGGAAACAGAAAATTTTGCCGCTATCAGAGTGTGTTGCCAAGCTAGAGCGAAAGACATATTTTAGAACAGAAGCAGCTTAACTAAATAAATAGTTTTGGAATTATTGGTATGCTTGGTGTCCTTGAATTAATTACATAGGTTAATGGCAATGGTAGAATGTTAGGAAGCTGAAAGTAAATAAATAATTTTGGAGGACCAGAACTCCAAGAAAGAAAGCTGCAAAATTAAATAAATAATATCAGAGAAATAGAATAACAAGTCATATCAGAGTCAGGAATTAAATAAATAACAGAGCCACAGAAGTAACTATGTTGTGGCAGAGTTTTGTTTTATTTGTTCATGGAATGTGAGCATCAGTGGCTAGGACAGCATTTATTACCCATCCCTAATTGCCCTTGAAAAGGAGATGGCAAGCTGCTTTCCTGAACTGCTGTCATCCTTTGGGTCAAAAACAGAAATGGCTGGAGAAACTCAGCATGTCTGACAACATCCGTGCAGAGAATGAAAAGTCAATGTTTTGGGTCCAGTGACCCTTCAGAACAATTAATAACAGAACTAGCTGGGCTTTTGTTTATAGAATCCATGAATTAAACATGGTTTCGGTGTATGTGTTGTCTGTGTTCGGCAGCATGGTGGCTGGGTGGTTAGTACAATTAGCACAGATTGACAGTTATTACATATTTATTTATATAGTTATTTTATTAAGTTCCAAGAAAACTCCAAAAGCTTGACACCATCTAGGACACAGCAGCTTGTTTGATCGTCACTCCATTCGCCAATGTCAACATTCATTCCCCTCACCATAATTGCACAGTGGTGGTAGTGTGTACCATCTACAAGATGCAGTGTAGTTACTCACCAAAGCTCCCCTGACTGCACCTTCCAAATGAATCACTGCTACCAACTGGAATGTTAAAGGCAGCAGAAACGCAGGATTGTCACCTGCAAGTATCCATCTGAACTATGCACTATCCTGACTGGTAACTCTATCATTTCCTCACTGTCACTAGATCAATATCCTGGAATTACCTTTCTGACAGAACTGTAGTTGCCCCTATACCCGAGTCACAGCTGTTCAAGGAAGCAGCTGACCACCACCTTCTCCACATCGTACATATTTAGTGGAGTGATAAGAATTGTAACAAATCCTAGAATTATAACATACAGTGGATTTGTTTTATTTCACAGATGTTGCATGTAGCCCTAAGGATACGTTAGCCTCCAAACTGCGTGCCATGATGAAAACACCTTTAAGCGAAGCCGATGATGATTTTCAAACACAGAGGAAACGGATCCGTATGCCTTTAAATGACCCACAGGTATTTTTTCAAAGTGTAACTTACAGGCCTGAAGTTTTAAGTGAAAGAAGCAATGACATTCATTGGATTTTGCTAATCAGTTTAACATTCAGGTTCCATTCTAAAATTTTACGTTTGAATCAATCGCGTACATTAATTTAACAGAAATCTTGGAGCGATGTGAATTAGAAAATAACTTAGTTTTGTCAACCAGTTACAGTGGTGCTAGATTTTTTGTAGAATATAATTAACTGTTGGAGCTAGAAACTCGGTCATGTGTTTAATTCTATTAGTGTGATTAGATTAAATCTGATGGAAAAGCCAGCTAATGGGTTGAAATAAATAAAAGAAACTTTAAAGTTAAACATAAATTATTGGTAAATACAACACGCAAGGAATTTAGAAATCATTTAACCCAACGTTGTGGTGCATCTTTATTGTGCGGAATTATTTCCAATTATGCAAGGGAAAGTTAGGAAAGAACCAAAAGATGAACGTTGAAATAATGTTATTGATTATGAGATCGTAAGAATTAGGATTTTCAACTAGAAGATGAAACTGCGAATAGTTGTTATGAATTTTATTCAACTTTTGACTTTAAAATTTCTGACAAGATTTGTAGCTCGGGTTGTGGATGAAGTTGTAGACTTGCTCGCTGAGCGGCACATTTGGTGGCAAACGTTTCGCCACCCTGCTAGGTACCATCGTCAGTGCGCCTCCGGTAAAGCGATGGTGTTCTGTCCCGCTTGCTATTTATATGCCTCGGTTTGCTAGAGTGGTTGGCATTACTTCTGGTTCTGTTTTTGAGTGGTTTGTATATTGGGTCCAGTTCAAGCGTTTGTTGATGGAGTTCCGATTGGAATGCCAGGTCTCCAGGAATTCCCTAACGTGTCTCTGTTTGGCTGGTGCTATTATGGATGTGTTGTCCCAGTCAAATTCATGTCCTTCTTTGTTTGTGTGTATTGAGACCAGTGAGCACCAACGCTTCACCGGAGGCGCACTGACGATGTTACCTAGCAGGGTGACGAAACGTCTGCAACCAAACACACTGACTCAGCGAGCAAGTCTACAATCTCAACTCCTGATTTTCCTGTCATTCTGGTACTGTGTCTCCCATGCTCATTTAGGACAGTAATAGAACTATTCATCTATGAAGTTGTTTTATTTTTCTGTGATGCACTTTTTTAGGCACGAAAGCGGAGGTGTATTGAGAAGGGAGTACATTTTATTGATGATAAAACTACTTCGGATGAAGACAATACTAGATCAAGGTCATGCAAAGTGAATGTCAATACTGAAGCCCATCATGTTCCACCTGCCCAAGAATCAACAGTAAGTCTCCTGGTTGAATTTATTTGATGCCAATTTTCCTTCTTTCTGAAATGATGTATGGTTTGTGTCATCTTGCTAATGAGTAAACAATTAATATATCAATTCAAGTTTTAATTATAATGCAAAAACATTATGACTTATACTGAAAGACTGAACTTTAGACCTGCAGATCAAATAATCTGTTAGAAAATTTGTAGGTATTTTACTGATTTTAGGGTAGGTATTTTATCAAAATAACAGCCCTGGGAATGCTTTATCTGTTAATATGATTCTTTTATCTGTATTTTCAAGTAGTTTGTCTTTTGTCTTCTATATAATTTTGACATTACTAATTTTTATATTCATTTTATGTACCTTGAAGTAGAAAGAACAATTTTCATTTCAATCCTGTGTGCACCAAACGTCAAAATGAAATGTGGAACTCCAATTTGTAATTTTTTTAGTTCATGCAGATGCACGCAAAATTAACTCAGATACAGATTAATATTAGGTAGAGATGTTTTTATTTATGTGGATTGTACTCCTAATTGTAAAGGCCTTTGTTTGAGGCTTGGGCAGTGTGCTGTTAACTTTTTGTCAGATGTTATTGTATATTGAGCCTAAGAATGTTTGATAAGTTTTTAAAGAAATTCAAGTGTAAATATTCCAGTTTTAAGTCTTTTTTTTTAGTCCTATAAAGAAGTCAGTGGGAATGAATAAAGCAAATCATACGTTGGGAAGAATATTGAATCAAGGTGGTGAGGTAATGTTGCCGCTTTGTAAATCATTTGCACAACCACAATGCACATACTATGTGCAATTCTGCTTGTCATAGTCCAAGAAATCTATTTCACTTATTGAAAGGATACAGAAGAGGACAGCCAAAATGATTGAGGGATTTTATTGTGAAGAATAACTGTACGTTGAGTCTAATTCATTGAATAAGAGAAGGCTGAGAGGTGATTCTTTTTTGGTTTTCTAAAGGGACTGGAGAATATTGTTAGAAATATCTAGTTTGTAATTCTCATGTTTTCAAAGTTTTAGGAATTAACTACAGAAAAGAGGGGAACATACAGTTCAATTGGTTATAATTCTGAAGTAAATATGTTTGAAACAAGCTTGAGTTTATTCAACTTAAAAGATTTGTGTATATTAATTTAAGAAATTTGTGGTTGGAAAGGTAAAATTGTAAAACAACGTATGGACTTGCTGAATTAAATAACTGGAGACATGACTTCAACAGTTATTTTAGTAAAGGATAAGTTATTTATGTGGTTTCCAGAATTAAGAAAAGCTTTGGAATTAATTATTACTTTATTTGCATTTCTATCTGGGACAAGCTGCATATGTCACATTGTTTTGGAGATAGTGGAGCTCAGTGAGATTTGATTTTTATTTTTGATTTGATTTATTATTGTCGCATGTACCAAGATACAGTGAAAAGTATTGTTTTGTCTGCTATCCAGACAAATCATACCTTACATAAGTACAATAGAGTAATAGAACAGAATGCAGAATATAGAGTTACAGCTACAGAGAAGATGCAGAGAAAGATCAACCTTGATGTATGAGAGGTCCATTCAAAAGTCTGATAACAGCAGGGAAGATGCTGTTCTTGAATCTGTTGGTACGTGTTTTCAAACTTTTGTATCTTCTGCCCGAGGGAAGAGGGTGGAAGAGAGTATAACTGGGGTGGGAAGGATCTTTGATTAGGTTAGCTGCTTTCTTGAAACAGCAGGAAACGTAGACGGAGTCAGTGGAAGGAAGGCTGATATGTGTGATGGACCGAGCTGAGTTCACAACTCTCTGTAATTTCTTGTGGTCTTGGGCAGAGCAGTTGCCATACCAAGCTGTGATGCTTCTGAATAGGATGCTTTCTATGATATATCTATAAAAATTGGTAAGAGTCATTGTCGGTGTAACAAATTCCCCTAGCCTTCTGAGGAAGTAGATGCATTGGTGTGCTTTCTTGCTTGCTTTGTTTTGAGTTATCTCTCTGAATTCAGATGTGGCACAGCTAGCATGCAAGACTGGTTCATTTTGTAAAACAGCTAAGAGACCGTGTCAGCTTTGAGTCTTGTTAGTTCCTATCTCCTTAGAAGTTGACCGATAAAGGTGCTACACCTGAGACAGTGTAATTGATGCCGCCTGCAAGTGGGAGCTGGTATTCAGTCGAAGACAAAGTTGTAAAGGGGGCAAATGACTGGAAGATTCCTTTAACTGGAAGCTAAAGGAAGAAATCTGTCATAAGATTCAATAAAATGCTATAAACCAAGCTGCAGTTGAAATTCTGGAAGTAAGCAGCTTAGTTGTCATTTGAAACCAAAGCTGCATGCTGATGGAAGCCAGAAGTGTTTTATGATATCTTAAGCCACTGCACAGGAGTTGTATTTGGGTCTTTGCTAGAACTGTGGAGTTCAGAATCATGTGATCAGTGAAAAAGATTACTTTTTTATTCTTTCATGGGATGTGGGTGTTGCTGACATTTATTGTCTATCCCGAAGTGCCCTTGAATGGAGCAGTGGGCTCAGTCATTTCAGAAAGCAGTAAAGAGTCAACCACATAGCTGTGGGTCTGGGGTCTCATGTAGCCCCGATCAGTTAAAGAAGGCAGATTTCCTTCCCTAAAGCTGATGGGGTTTTACAATAATCAATGATCAGCGTCTTGGCAACATTACTGAGACTGATTTTATCCAGGACAGGAATTCTTTATCTGAAAATCTTGGGACGAACTGTTTTTTTGGATAAACAACATTTTCGGTTATTGGATGCACTTTTTTCCCATGTGGACCTGAACAGACCTATAGACACATTGAGTTTAAGTGTCTTTGGAAAAGGCTACACTTTCAGGTCTGCTCAGGCTAAGCAAAGTTTTTTTTACTAAAGTGCCCAAGCTCAACATGACTGCAGATCTGTTTGGGTACGCTTTCGAAAAGACCTTTGGGTTTTAGGTCTTTTTGGCTTGTGGTCTTTTGGATAAAGGATACCCGACCGGTATTTCGTTTCTTTCACTTAATTGAATTTCGGTTTCATCAGATATCGTGGTGGGATTTGAACCCATGTTCCTGGAGCATTAACCTGGGCTTCTGGATTATGAATACATCACCATCTCGCCAAAATTAAAGTGCTGCTTAGCACTAAACTAATGGAAAGACCTCTCCACCCCCTATGAAATCTTGTACCTTGATAAGATGCTGGACTACCTAAAGAGAAATCAGAGTGAATTCTGGATAGTGGTGATATACCCTTTTGAGTTGGGCTCAGGAAAAATGAATGAACTTTAAAACTTATTAAATGATAAGGGGGTGAATTATAAACCATGACCAGCCTTTACACCTTTTTCTTTGGTTCTACTGTTCAGAACCTGGCCTGAGCTGGAAGGGGCTGATTTCAAAGCTATCCTTCAAGAACATTATTACAATAAACAGATCAATCTATGGAGCAGGATTCCTTGGACAATGGTAGAGCAGCTATGGTGAGAAACAGTGGCTTAGTGATAATATCACTTGACTAATAATTCAGAGCCCAAGCTAACATTCTTGGAACACGGGTTCAAATACTGTGAGTTCAATAAAAATGCGGCATTGATAAACTAGCCTAATAGCAACCATGTAACCATTGTTAATTGTTGTAAAAATCCATCTGTTTACTAATATCTTTCGGGAAGAAAACCTGCCTCCCTTACCCAGTCTGGCCTACATGTGACTCCGGACTTAAAACAATGTAGTTGGACTCTTAGCTGTATCCTGAAAAGCACAGAAAGTAATTAGCTGAAGGGTAGCTAGGGATTGTCACCAAATGCCAGCTTTTGTCAGTGGTGCTCACATTCCATACAATATGAAAAATAATTCATTCAAACACAGTTTTAAAAAAGTTTAGCTAATCTATCATTTTGTGATACAATACATTAAAAAAAACTGCAACCTGAATACCGGTCAGTATAATATGCAAGGGAAGACTTTGGACTTATAGTTTCCAAAAGCTTGTTTCCCTCGTGGTGTTTCTGACTCTGTTGTAGATATTTTCTGATCAACCTGTTTAGAGAGGTTATCACCTCTGAAGTAGGTGGGACGTGAACTTGGGTCCTCTGGTTCAGAGGTAGGGACACTACCATTGCACCACAAGAGTTCTTCTGACTCAAAAATAGAAATTGCTGGAGAAACTCAGCAGATCTAGCAGCAACTGTGGTGAGAAAGCAGAGTTAGCAGAGAAAGCGGGATCTGCTGGACCCGAAACATTAACTCTGCTTTCTCTCCACAGATGCTGCCAGGCCCCCTGGTTTTCTCCAGCAATTTCTGTTTTGTTTCAGATATCCAGCATTCACAGTTCTTTGTTTTATTTTAGCTCTTCTGCCCCTGTTGTGGATGAATTGAATGTATTTGCTTTGATTGGTCAACAACTCCATCATATTACACGATTGACAGAATGGAAAGAAGTAAACGAGATAGAACTTGAGGCAGAATTTTACATTTAGGAAATAACCTAATTTCCCTCCAGTTGTGATCTTCAAATGAACATGTTGCTATCGGGTCAAGTCCCTGATATCGTTATGACAAATTATAAAATTATGACCGGCAAGAAGTCAGAAGTCTGTCCTTTTTTAAATACAGTTAAGGAATAGTTTAGGCAATTAGTCAGGCAATTCACTGAAAATTAATGTAGCTGTGTGATTTAATAGTTTCAAGGGTTACACAGGCAGGGAGGCATCACAACAGGATGTCTCAAAGCGGTAGCGGTACAGGATAAAAGCAGCATGAGAGGAAAATGCTGCGGAGTAGGGGGAGGCTGCACTTTGAGACTGAAGGAGCGATCGATCGTAGTCTAGTTGTTTTTTCTCATGGTTGATTTTAAGGAATATAGGGGTCATCTGTGCGGACTCGCATGGAAGAAGGCTTAAACCAAGGAGGACCAATTTCAGAGCACTGTATAGCAACAGAAGTCTTGATGTGGAGTTCTTCAGTGAAGAAGAGGAAAAGAGAAGGAAGGAGACGGACTGTTAGCCACAAGTGTTAACAACAACCCAACATGAGTGTTGTAATGACTCTGAAGAGCCAGAAGATGGCGAAGCTATCATGAGCAGGTATAGAATCTTAGAAAATAGGAGCAAAGTGGGCCATTCAGTATGGTTGTGACATATCATCCAACTGTTCTCACTTTCTTCCAATATTCTTTGATCCCGTTGACTCTAAGAACTATATCTAACTCGTTTTTGAAGACGTTCAATGTTTTGGTTTCAGCCACTTCCTGGGGCAGAGAATTTCACAGGCTCACCACTCTCTGGGTGAAGAAATTTCCCCTCATCTCAGTCCTAAATGGCCTAACCCATGTCCTGAAGCTGTAACCTCTGGTTCTGGACTGCCAGTCTCGGGGACATCATATTTGTGTTTAGCCTGGTTAGTTCTGTTAGAATTTTAGGTCTGTTTATTCCTTCTCTTTGTTTCCTGTCTGCCAGCCAGTTTCCTATCCATGTCAATAAATTACCCCTTCAATCCCATGCTCTTGAATTTTACATTCTAATCTTTCATGTAGGACCTTTATTGAAAACTTTCTGAACGTCAAAATAAACAACATTTGCTGGCTGCCCTTTATCAACTCTACTAGTTACTTACTCAAAAAAAAACTGGCATGATTTCTTCTTTTTTAATTCATTCACGGGATGAGGTCATGAGGTCATGGGCATAAATGCCCATCCCTAACTGCCCAGAGGGCAGTTGAGATTCAACCACATTGCTGTGGGTCTGGAGTCACATGTAGGCCAGACCAGGTAAGGATGGCAGTATCCTTCCCTAAAGGACATTAGTGAAATATATGGGTTTTTCCGACAATCGACAATGGATACGTGGTCATCGTTAGATTCTTAATTCCAGATATTTTATTGATTTCAAATTCTACCATCTGCCGTGGTGGGATTTGAACCTAGGTCCCCAGAACATTATCTGGGTCTCTGGATTAATAGTCCAGCGATAATACCACTAGGCCATCGCCTATTGTAAGCCAAGTGCTGTGCTGTTAAATCTTTTATAATGGACTCTAGCATTTTCCCCACTACAGATGTCAGGCTTACCAGTGTATAAATCCCTGTTTATTGTCTACTTCCTTTTTTTAAAATGGTGTGTTGCAGCTGCTATGCAGAGGGACCTGGGTGTCCTTGTGTCCTTGTGCATGAATCACAGAAGGTAGGTCTGCAGGTACAACAAGTAATTAGGAAGGCAAATGGAATTTTGCCCTTCATTGCTAAAGGGATTGAAATAAAAAGCGGAGAGGTTATGTTGCAGCTGGTGCTGGTGAGGCCACACCTGGAGTACTGTGTGCAGTTTTGGTCTCCTTACTTGAGAAAGGATGTACTGGCACTGGAGGGGGTGCGAAGGAGGTTCACTAGGTTGATTCCGGAGTTGAGGGGGTTGGCTTATGAGGAGAGACTGAGTAGATTGGGATTATATTCATTGGAATTCAGAAGATTGAGGGGGGATCTTATAGAAACATATAAAATTATGAAGGGAATAGATAAGATAGAAGTAGAGAGGATGTTTCCACTGGCAGGTGAAGCTAGGACAAGAGGGCATAGCCTCAAGATTAGAGGGAGCAGATTTAGGACTGAACTGAGAAGGAACTTCTTCACCCAGAGGGTTGTTAATGTATGGAATTCCTTGCCCAGTGAAGTAGTTGACACTACTTCAGTAAATGTTTTTAAAAAAAAGGTAGTTTTTTTTTGAACAATAAAGGAATTAAGGGATACGGTGAGAACGCGGGTAAGTAGATCTGAGTCCACGAAAGGATCAGCCATGATCTTATTGAATGGCGGAGCAGGCTCGAAGGGCCAGACGGCCTACTCCTGCTCCTAGTTCTTATGTTCTTATGTGGCTTTAGGTACCCTCCAGTCCATTAGAACTATTCCAGAGTTTGTAGAATTTTGAAGGTTGACCACCAATGCATCTACTATTTGTAGGGCCTCTTTTTTTAAGAGGCTGGATGTATGTTATTAGGCTCTGAGGATTTGTCATCCTTTTAAGCCCATCAATTTCATAAAATCATAGATTCATACAGCATGGACATAGAACCTTCAGCCCAACTTGTCCATGCCGACCAAGTTTCCCAAACTAATCTAGTCTCACTTGCCTGTGTTTGGCCCATATCCCTCTAAACCTTGCTTATTCATGTACCTATCCAAATGTCTTCTAAAATATTGTAAGTGTATCTGCATGTACCACTTCCTTTGGCAGTTCATTCCACATGTGAACCACCTGTGTGAAGGATCCTGTAGACCACTCCCCTGCAGACTTCTTTCTCTTCCATTCTTCTTCACTATCCAAACAGATTCTACATCCTGATCTCCTGAACCAAGGTGATCTCTGATTATTGTATAAATGCTATGCTTGATTAACAGTGCTGCCCCTCCACCTTTACCTAACTATCTGTTCTTCTTGAATGTCATATATCCCTCAATCCTCTTGTGATGGTTCCAGAACTAGGGAACATAGTTTTAAAATAATGGGTCTTTTTGGGAAATCTAAATATCAGGAACTCAAATAAAGGTATTGTTCATTGGATACTCTGGGTATAACGGTAGTTTGCATAAATCAACATTTAGCCATGAAATTGTAACATTGGAGGAATCCAAAACTGTAACAGTGTATAATATCTTGGACTGTTTAAGTGGACCCACAGCCATTGAGTAAGCAGAGCGAGTGCTACCATTAAATCAAGAATGGCACCTAAGTTGTGGGGAGGATTTCAATACAAGACGTCTTTTGTTGTGAATCTGTATAAGGTCAGCCACCAAAACGTTAGCAGATCACATTTTGACTATATCACATTAGTTTTTGCTTTTGTTGGGATAAAGTCTTTAAAATTCAACAGGAACAAGAATCTTGTGCTAAGTTGTGATAACTGGAGGGAGACCTTTCTCCACATACTGCTGATGATTATTGTGCACCTCAACTTTAAGCAATCACAAAAATATTTTGTCCAATTGAAGTTGGTGAATGCTGTGAAGATACTGGAAGGAAATTATTTTGCTTTAAACGTATTGCAAGAGTAACTTTGCCACTTTTATCAAGCATTGCTTTTTAATAATAAGGGTTAATTTGGAACTATCAAATAATGGTTGATGCAACTCTGTAGGTACAATACCTAAAGTTGATGTCTGAAAACCAGAACTGGCCAAAAATGGACATTTTTGAAATGGCATGCTGATCTAATTCCGTTGGATCTGTGTTTAGTTTCAAGATCTTGTGTTAGTTTGGGCACTTCTGGACTGTATAACAGATCAGTTATACCCTGAATTTCTGTTGTTCTGGAGATCCCAAACAGTCAAACACACATGTTAACATTTTAATAATTCTGGAATACTGAAGTATTTTCTGTGAAATGTAGGTACAAAACTAGTATGTAGATAACTTTTTCAAGAAGTGTAATTAAATAAATGTTACAGTTGGAAATAAAGTTGAACACTACATTTTGAAAATAATAGCTACTATTGTTTCAATCTATCTAACTATGAATGTTGAAAAAGCGCAATGTGCAGTTCAATTTAACAGGCAGTAGGGGGTGATGTTGTTCCACAGGAGCAGAACTATAAGTGATTTATAGGCTATCATATCTCACACAGCGAGGACTTGTTTAGAGTATCACCTCAGAAGGTTTATTTGCATTGCCTGTGAAGTGGAGGACTGCCCCTCAGAACATGCCGGCTTCTTTGTTTTCAGATTCTGAACTGTTTACAGCACATAAAGAAGTAATTAGCTTGTTGCTGGTAGAGCAAGCTTTTTCTTCAGCATTTCATAACCAAGCCAACCTATTTACTATCCTCACACTGTAAGGTATTTTACTTGACTTCCAATGATTTCGTGGGATTTCTTTTAAACAATTCAATGGTATCTGTGTAAACATTCCAGGCTGCCTAAATGTTTTCTTTGAATCTCTTTTCCCACCTTTTTAAGTAGTAACATTTTAGATTGGATAGTCAATAACGAGGGGTCACCAATCAGAAATTGAAATATTACCATGTTTAAGAAAGGCTGCAGAAACGAGCCCATTGCCTGATCTCATTCATTATATTGGAAACAGTACCTGCTGAACGCAAGGCACATTTCACGTAGGTAGGAAAAATCTTAAGTCAATTGGCTGACTTGTGATGGATAGTGGAAGATGTCTTGAATCAGATTACAAGTGCACTCATAGCAATAAACTTAAACAGGGAATTAAGCATGTAATAATTGTCATGTAGACCTGAAAATCTCTTCAGAAATGTTAGTGTCGCTATTTTCTGCTGTGTGGAATTTGAGAGGGTTGCTGTTATGTTTGCATTAAACAGGTACAATATATATGCTGTTAATCAAGGAGCAGCTGTTTCTTATTTACACTACCTTATTCACATATCGTTGGCACCATAATGTTAAAGATCTGAAACTTCTTTCTCTCCCTAAACCCCATTTGAAATAAGAATAGGCAAAATAATCATATACAATAAATATTAGGGGCACAAGTCAATGCAAATGAGGGAACGTTGACAATATTTCTTGTTGGAGATTTGTAAAAACAAAATTTATTGATTGAAGTATTAAGTGTCTTGAAATACACACACTAGAACTGTTTTCATGTGAGGGTTACGTAGTGCTTGCCAGCCACCCCATATTTCCATAGGCAGACTCCAGAAAGAATCACCTTGTCAAGAGGAACAAGAATCCTTGAGGTTAAACAAATTACATATTTGACATCAAAGTTAATTCCAGGCTAGCAAAATAAATTCCAAATTCTGCTGTCATTATAAATTGCTGTGATCTTAAGTTTGGAAAAGCTGTATAAAAGAAGTTGTTTTAGAAAAACCTTGAGGTTGCTATGAAAATACTTTTGATACTTTCTCTCATAAACCTTCAGTGCTTTTTGGTTGAATAATGGTGCAACTTATGTTCTGCAGAGCAGTTTGCCAAAAGTACATTAAACTGTAATTGCACTTTGCATTCATACTAAAGTTTTGCAAAGCTCATAATTAATCTTCCTTGGTCACTTGTTTAAATCATGTGTTGCCATTTGAGTAGGAAGATCCCAATTCCTAAACTATGTACCAATTCTGATCTGATTTGTTTGGTTAAAATCAAATTTTTAAGAAACATATTCACAGATATATGCACACTATATTGCAAAGTATTGTACTGTTGGAGAAAAGTACTGAATGTATTTAGCTGTACAACAGTTCTATCTATGAGAATAGTTCTCATGAATGACCACTGATCTATAAAATTGAGCAATAATCCTCAATAAACGATTTCAGTGTGCTGTAGGAAAGAAAAGGTGTGCTTGACTTGGGAAACACAGCAGTGTTAGAAACATAGAAAATAGGTAAAAGAGTAGGCCATTTGGTCCTTCGAGCCTGCACCACCGTTCAATACGATCATGGCTGATCATGCATTCTCAGTATCTCATTTCTGCCCTCTCCCCATACCCCTTGATCTCTAATGTCGCTAGGGCCACGTCCAGCTCCCTGGTGAATACATCTAATGATCTGGTCCCAACAGCTTCCTATGAGAGAGAATTCCACAAGTTCACAATTCTGAGTGAAGAAATTCTTCCTCATTTCAGTCTTGAATGGCCTAAAATTCTTCCTCATTTCAGTATTGAATGGCCTACCCCTTATTCTTAGACCGTGACCCCTAGTTCTGGACTTCCCCAATATCAGGAACATTCTTCCCGCATTCGTCTGTCCAGTCCCATCAGGATTTTATAAGTTTCTATGAGATTTACTCCCTCATTCTTCTAAATTTCATCGAATACAAACCTAGTCGATCCAGTCTTTCCTCATATGTCAGTCCTGCCATCTGGAAATCAGTCTGGTGAACCTTTGCTAGACTCCTTTTATAGCAAGAATGTCCTTCCTCGGACTAGGAGACCAAAACTGCACACACTACTCAAGGTATGGCCTCACCAAAGCCCTGTTTATCTGCTGCAGGATATCCTCATTCCGACACTCTCATCCTCTCACTATGAAAGCCAGCATGCCGTTAGATTTTCTCACTGCCTGCTGCACCTGCACGCCATTCTTCAGTGACTGTTCCACCCAGGTCTCATTGCACCTCGCGTTTTCCTAAACTGCCACCATTCAGATGATAATCTGCCTTCCTGTTTTTGTGACCAGAGTAGATAACGTCATATTTATCCATATTGTAATATGCATTTGCCAAGTATTTGCCCACTCAGCCAGTCTGGCCAAGTCACCCTGCAGCATCTTAGCATCCTCCTCACAGCCAGACTGCCACTCTGTCATCTGAAAATTTTGAGATATTGCATTCAATTCCTTAGTCCAAATCGTTAATATATACTGTGAGCAGCTGGGGTCCCAGCACTGAACCGTACAGCACCCCACTCGTCACTGCCTGCCACTCTGAAAATGATCTGTTTATTCCAACTCCCTGCTTCCTGTCTGCTAACCAATTCTCTATCCATGTCAATACATTACCTCCAATTCCATAAGCTTTAATTTTCTTTACTAATCCCTTGTATGGAGCCTTGTCAAAAGCCTTTTGAAAGTCAAGATACACAACATCTACAGATGTACCCTTGTCCACTCTACTGGTCACATTCTCAAAAAATTCCAGAAGATTTGTCAAGCATGATTTCCCTTTAGTGAATCCATGTTGACTCGGACCAATTCTGTCAACACTTTCCAAATGATCAGTTATTACATCCTTAATAATTGACTCCAGCATTTTTCCCACCATTAATGTAAGGCTAACTAGCCTATAATTCACCATTTTCTCTCTGCCTCCATTCTTTTAAAAAGTGGGGTTACATTAGCTATCCTCTAGTCCATTGCAACTCATCCAGAGTCCACAGAATGCAGGAAAATGGTCGCCAATGCGCCTGCTATTTCTAGGGCCACTTCCTTAAGTACAATGGGATGCAAAGCTTCAGGCACTGGGGACTTATCAGGTTTTAATTGCATCAATTTCCCCAATACCATTTCTTGACTGATAAGGATTTCCTTCAGTTCCTCCTTCATGCTTGATCCTCTGTCCTCTATCACTTCCTGAAGGTTATTTGTGTCCTCCTTAGTAAAGATAGATCCAAAGTATTTGTTCAACTGGTCTGTCCTCTCTTTGTTGTCCATTATGAATTCACCTGATTCTAACTGCAAGGGACTGACATTTGTCTCCACCAGTCTTTTTTTCTTCACATATCTATAGAAGCTTTTGCAATTAAAGTTTTCTGCAAGCTTACTTTTATATTCTATTTGCTACTTTCATATTCTATTTTCCCTTTCCAAATTAAACCCTTTATCTTCCTCTGCTGAATTTTAAATTTCTCCCAATCCTCAGGTTTGCTGCTTTTTCTGGCCAATTTATATGCTTCCTGTTTGGCTTTAATGCTGTCCCTGATTTCCCTTGTCAGCCATGGTTGAGCTGCCTTCCCTGTTTTACTCTTGTGCCAGATTGGGAAATACAGTTGTTGGAGTTCATCCATTTGTTGTTTAAATCTCTGCCATTGCCTATCCAGCGTCAAACCCTTAAGTATCCTTGGCTAGCTTATTCTAGCCAATACATGCCTATACCATCAAAATTAGCTTTCTTTAAGTTCAGGACCCTAGTTTCAGATTTAATTGTGTCACTTTCCATCTTAATGAAGAATTCTACCATATTATGGTCATTCTTCCCCAAAGGATCTCGCACCACAATGTTGCTAATTAATCCTCCCTCATTACACAATACCCATTCTAGGATGACTTGCTCTGTAGTTGGTTCCTCGACATGTTGGTCGAGGAAATTATCCCTCAAACATTCCAGGCAATCTTCCCCCATCACATTGCTATCAGTTTGGTTAGTCCAATCAAATGTAGATTGAAATCACCCATAATAACTGCTGTACCTTTATTGCATACATCTCTAATTTTCTGTTTGATGCAATCCCCAACATCACAACCACTGTTTGGTACGCAACTTCCACTAAGTCTTTTTTCCTTTGGTGTTTCGCAGCTCCACCAATACTGATTCCACATTGTCCAAGCTAATGTCCTCCCCTACTATTGTACTCTTTACTACTCTCCTCCTTAACCAGCAATGCTACCCCACCTCCCTTTCCTTTCAATCTATCTTTCCCGAAAATTGAATAACCCTGGATGTTGAGTTCCCATCCTTGGTCACCCTGGAGCCAGGTCTCTGTGATCCTAATTATGTCATATCCGTTAATATCTGTTTGTGCAGTTAATTCATCCACCTTTTTACAAATCCTCCTTGCGTTAAGACACACCCTTCAGGCTCATTTTTTTTTTGACATTTATTGCCCTTTTAGATTCATGTGGCCCTTTTCAATTTTTGTCTTTAGTTTCTCTGCCTTCCACTTTGACTTTTCCCCCTTACTGTCCTTTGTTTCTGTTCCTACTTTACTTCCCTCTGCCTTCCTACATTGGTTCCCATCCCCCTGCCATATCAGTTTCAACCCTCCCCAACAGCACTAGCAAATAGTCCCCTGGGACATTGGTTCCAGTCCTCCCCAGGTGCTGACCGTACAGTCTGTACTGTTCCCACCTCCCCCAGCACCGGTTCCAATGTCCCAGAAATTTGAATCCCTCCCTCTTGCACTATCCTTCAAGCCACATATTCATCTTAGCCATCCTGCCATTCCTACTCTGACTAGCATTTGGCACTAGTGGCAATCCTGAGATTACTACCTTTTGAGATTCTACTTTTTAATTTAGTTCCTAACTCCCTAAATTCAGCTTGTAGGACCTCATCCTGTTTATTACAAATATTGTTGGTACCTATATGTATCATGAGAGCTGGCTGTTCACCCTCCCCCACCAGAATGTCCTGTAGCTGCTCTGAGATATCCTGGACCCTTTCGCCAGGGAATTAACATATCATCCTAGACTCTTGTTTGCAGCCGCAGAAATGCCTATCTATTCCCCTAGCAATTGAATCCCCTATCGCTATTGCTGTGCTCTGTTAAACAAACTTCCATTGTTACCAGTTCTGGAGAAGGGTCACTGGACCTGAAACATTAACTCTGATTTCTGTCCACAGATGCTGCCGGACCTGCTGAGTTTTTCCTGCAATTTTTTTTATTATTGTTTCCTGTTGTGATGCTAGCACATCCTCTTAATGCAGCGCAGTTGCACACTTTACCGAAAGCTTTCAAAAAAAAAAGAGAACTGGGATGGGAAAAACGCATGAAAAGGAAAATAAAACAAATAATATAGAACAGAAAGTTAGAGGATCATGTCCAATCTCAAGTTTGCTAATCACATTGCCGATACAACCACACTTCATGGTGATCTCAGCCAGCACGGGAATTGAATCCACACTGTTGGCATCATACTGCAGTGCAAATCAGCCATCAAGTGCCCAATCACCTCATACTTATCCAAATTGAATTCCATTCTGCTAAAATGACAGTTTCACACTTTTCTACATTGTAGTCCATTCACCAGATCTTTGCTTGCTCACTTATCTAACCTGTAACCCTTTGTAGGTTTCTTATGTGCTCTTCACAACTCCCTTTTCTAGTTATCTTTCTGTCAACAGCAAATTTAGATACTTTTGATCCCCACATTCAAATCACTGGTATAAATTGTAAAGAGTTGAGTCCTAGCACCTACCCTGCAATATCCTGCCAGCCTGGAAAAGTCTCATTTAATCCTACTTTCTGCTTCCTGTTAGCCAATCTTCTACTCATACCAAAATGTTACTGCCAATACCATGAGCCTTTATTATCAAATCCCTTCTGGAAATCTAAATACAATATACCCCACTGGTTCCTTACAGTACAAGTTACTTCAAATAACTCAAAATAAATTAGTCAAACATGATTCCCCTTTTGACAAGACCATGTTGGCTCTGCATGATCACCTTGGCCAGATTCAACCGCTCTGTTGTGATGTCTCTAATAATAGCTTCTAGTATTTTTCTTATGATAGTTGTTAAGTGAGTTGGCCTGTAGTTTCTGGCTTTCTGATACCTTTATTTTTGAATAAGTAAGTTAAATTAGCTATTTTCTAATCTAAAGGAATTTTCCCTGAATGTAATGAGTTTTGGAAACTTAAAACCAATACATTACTTATTTCACTAGCTACTTTCAGGACTCTAGGATGAAATCTATTTGGACTAAGGACTTGTCAACTCAACAGTTCTGACAATTTATTCAGTAGTACATCCCCTGTGTTTGTAATTTTCGTGAGTTCCTCCCTCATGTTCAGTTCCTGATTTACGGCTATTTCTGGGATGCTACTTTTATCCTGTCTGGTGAAGACCAAAACAAAACACCTGTTCAATTCTGTCGCCTCTTCATCTTCCATTACAAATTCCCCAGGCTCATTTTCTATACGACTGGCACTTACTTTGTTAACTTTTTTTTAAAATATCTGAAGAAACTTTTCATATCTGTATTTGTATTTTTGGCTAATTTTCTCTTGTACTGTACCTTTTCCCTCCTCATTAACCTTTGAGTAATTGTTTGCTTGTTTTTCAATATTCTGACTAATCTTCTGACCTGCCACCTATCCTTACATAATTGTACGTCTTTTCTTAGTGTTTCACACTATCTTTGACTTTTTTTAGTTAATCACGAACCGTGGATCCATCTTATTAGTTGGAATGCATCTCTTGTGCACTTTTTGGAAAATTCCCTAAATATTTACCACTGCACCTCTATTGACTATCCCTTAAACTAAATTGCCAGTTCATTTTTGCTAACTCTATTTTTATGCCTCTATTATTGTCTTTATTTAAATTCAGAATAGTAGTTTTGCACCCATACTTATCCCCTTAAACTGTATGTAAAATTCCAGCATTATGGTTGTCACTACCTAGGGGCACTTTGACTGTGAGGTCAGTAATTAATCCTATTTCATTAGTCAAAATCAGGTTGAGTGTAGTTTGCTCTTTGGTTGCTGCCCTAAAGTGTTGGTATAAGAATTGTCCTGAAAACATGAAATGAATTCCTTATCTAGACTACTTCTTCCCATTTGATTTTTTTCCAGTCTATAGGTTAAAATCTCCATGGCAACTGCTGTACCCTTTTCCCAAACTCTCAGCGTTTCTTCCTTTATATCTTCTCATACCACAACTCCCGCAAGTGACCTCTTACGTTTATCCTTCCTTATCTCGACTCAGACTGCTTCTATATCCTGGTTTCCTGAATTTAGATTATTCTTCTCCATTGTGCTAATATCATCTTTAATTAACAGAGCCACTCCTCAACCCTTTTCTAGCTTCCTGTCCTTCCTAAATGCCATAAAACCTTCAATATCAGGTCGCAATCTGGGTTACCCTGCAGCCACATGTCAGTTATTGCCATGAGATTGCCCTTATCTATCTTAATTTGTACTGTTAGTTCATCTGATTTGTTTTGAAGGTTATGTACATTCAAATACAGTGCTTTACATTTTGCCCTTTTTATTATTTTTGTCACGTCTAGTCTGACCTGCTCTTAGATTTTACTCTCTGCCCCTTTCTGTCATTGTTTGTCATTTCCCACACTAATTCTTGCCTCGGTTGCATTTACTCCACATTTTGACATACCACAACTTCCCAAATTTGGCCCCTTGCCCCAACTATTAGGTTTAAACCCTAGTTGTGCAGTTCGCAAGAACAGCAGTCCTAGTAAGGTTTAGACTGTCCTACAGCACAGATTCCACTTTCCCCAATATTGGTGCCAGTATCCCGTGAATGGCAACCATTTCTCCAACACCAATCTTTCAACCATGCATTTAACTCTCTAACTTTGTTTACTGTATGCCAATTGGCTCAGGTAATAATCCATTATTACAGCCAACTTTTTATTAACTGGCACCTGTGGGAGCAGGAGTGTGCTGCTTGATCAAATGTTTTAGATAATCAAGAGGTCCTTATAATCAATGTAAAAACACACACTAATTAATGGAAACAAAATGCAGGGGGCATACACAACACTGTTACACTTTACTTAAGTTATTTATGCAGTAAATAATGCAACTTTGCTTTAAATGAAACTTATCAGCAAGATCCTTCTCACACACATCCTCAATTAACTACTTGGACATTGAGGTAGATTGCGATATTTGAGGAGAAATTGACTCAAAACTGAATCAGCTGTTGGTATTTTGTGCCATTTGATTGAACAGCAAGTATATTTACATTTAGGAAAGTAAGAACTATAATAATCTGACAAAATAATACAGGAAAACTCAGTATTTCAGGTATATAATTTTTGCCAGTTTATTGAGAGTGCTGGTTCATAAGGTGCCGGTTAAAACAAAGTTTGTTGTATTAATAATAATTAATTAGGTGCCTATCTCCTCAGACTGGTTATGCAGCACATTTTATTAGTTCTGCTTATGTCTTTGGTGCCTACATGGACCATGATAACTGGGTCCTCCTCCCACTGCAAGTTCTTCTACAGTCTACAGCAAATGTCCTGAACCCTGGGACCAGGCAGACAAAATGGATTCAGTCTCTTTGGTGCAGAGAGCAGCGTCAATTGCCCCCCTTACGCTGCCCCATATTACCAGTCCATTCTCTGCTTGGCTGGCTTTCTGTACTCTGATAACATGATCATTTAGCTCATCCAACCCAAAGCTTCACTCTTCTCCAAACAAGCTGAGGGAGCCACAAACTGTTGGGCAGTTGCGGAGGCTAACAGTCCTGCAGTCCTGTCCTCTGGGCTCCATTACCTTCCTCACTTGCAGTCACACCCTTTTGGCTGTGACCACTAACCAAATCAGAACATCCTGTCCTTAAAGCTATGACTGCCTCCTGGTAGAAAGGATCCAGGTAACATTCCCCCTCCCTGATGCATCATGGTGTCTATAGTTACGCCTCCAAATGATGCTGCCCAAACTTCATATACTTACCGCAGATTTGTTTGCCATGGATCGCAGCGTATCCTTGAGCTCCCACATACCACAGCTTTGACACACCACCTGTGCTGTGATTTTTAATGAGTTTTTAATTGACTATTTATGTTATTTACTTATTTATGTTGCATTTTGTGTATTATGTTAACTTTATGAAAACTTGACAATGGAATAGGCTTCAATCGGTTGACGGATATTTTTATTTATTCATTTTGTGGGATGTGGGCGTCACTGGCTGGCCAACATTTATTGCCTGTCCCTAGTTGTCCTCAAGAAAGTGGTGGTGAGTTGCCTTGAATCACTGCAGTCCACCTGCTGTGGGTTGGCCCACAATGCCATTAGAGAGGGCATTCCAGGATTTTGACCCAGTGACAGTGAAGGATGGTGATATATTTCCAAGTCAGGATGGTGAGTGGCTTAGAGGGGAACTTGCAGGTTGTGGTGTTTCCATATATCTGCTGCTGTTGTCCTTCCAGATGGAAGTGTTCGTGGGTTTGGAAGATGCTGTCTAAAGATCTTTGGTGAATTTCTGTAGCGCATCTTATAGATAGTACACACTGCTGCTACTGAGCATCAGTGGTGGAGAGAGTGGATTCTTGTGGATGTGGTGCTAATCAAGTGGCCTTCTCTGCATCGGTGAGACCAAGCGTAGACTCTGAGACCATTTCATAGAGCACCTGTGCTCTGTACGCGACAAGTAACACCTTCCGGTTGCCAACTATTTTAACTCCCCTTCCCACTCCTTGGGTGACATGTCCATCCTGGCCTCCTCCTGTGCCACAGTGACACCACACACAAGAGCAACAGCTCATATTCTGCCTCGGGAGCCTATAGCCCGATGGCCTAAACATAGAATTCACTAGCTGTAAAATCTCCCCACCCCCAGCCTCATCCCATGTCCAACCCTCCCTCTCATCGCCACCTCCTTGACCTGATACAACCTGTCCATCATCTTCTCCACTTATCCACCCTACCCTTCCCACCGACCAATCCCCACTTCCCCCTACCTGCATCCAACCAATCACCACCCCACCTACCTTTCCCCAAACCCACCAATCCAAAATGCCTAGTTTTTTTCAGTTTGATATTATCATTTTATCTGTTTCCAGTGACTTGTGTCTATCAAAATTAATCATATAGTGTAAGTCATACTAATGATAAGTGCTGTTTGTTATCCTGCTACAACAAATCGTGGGCACTGTAGTGATTGGAACCAAGTGGATCTTATTGACTGTGAGATCCTTGATTGGGGTTATTAATTTGGGCCAATCAGGGACCCCTGGCTGACAGACATAAACCAGGGATTCAGAGTCTTCTCGCTTGAGGTACTGACTCCGAGCTGGCTGGCCACAGCCAGTGTACTGTGCACATGTAAATAAAAGGTGGCTGGGATTGGATGCCGACATAGCTGCGTTGGTGGGACAGTGCCCAAAGTGTCAACGAGGACAAAAATTGCTCCTGCTGGTGCCCCCACATTTGTGGGAATGTCTGGGTAAACCCTGGACATGGCTACATGTCGTCTATGCCGGTCCTTCCACAGGCTTGATGTTCCTGGTCATTGTGTTTGCCCATTCAAAGTGGTTGGATATGTGTAGAGTTCATTCAGCAAGCTCGGATGACAATTCAAATGCTGGGAGCGTTGTTTGCGATACACGGACTCCTGGAAGTATTGGAGACGGACAATGGGATGTCATACACCAGGAGGGAGTTCAAGTATTTCCTAAAGTCGAATGGCATTCAGCATGTTCAGACAGCTCCGTACCATCCATCATCCACTGGTCTGGTGAAAAGAGCTGTCCAAACGTTGAAGGCAGGCTTAAAGAAACAGCCTACAGCATCACTCGGTTCCTGTTCGATTATAGGTTCACCTTCACACAACTAAAGGGATAGCTGCAGTGTGGGGAGATGCTGATGGGGAGAACCAAATTAAACTTGATATTCTCAGACCTGCGGGGCAAGGTGAAATGGCAGTAGGAACGCCAGTGCCAGCCTGCATGGGTAATTGACACACAAATTTCACACAAAGGTAGGTGAAATGGTTCTGAACAAACGTAGATCACCTGAAAGCTGCTACCTCGCAAACGGGGCAGGAGCAAAACATACCTGACCGCTCAGAACAACCAGAAGGCCTGTCAGAAACTGTGGGTTCTCCCCCTCCGTCTGGTGTCAAGGAAACCACAGAGTCTGAGTAGGGTGCAACCTTGATACCGTTACTGCTGGAAAACGTGGAGGAAATTCTCCTGAGACGCTCTGGATGCAAGAGACTGGCTACGGTCCAGGCCAATCAGGGAGCCTTTGCTGACAGATATAAATGGGTGATTCAGAGTTTCCTCACTTCAGGGACTGACTCTGAGCTAGCTGACCATAGCCAGTGTACTGTGCACATGTGAATAAAGGGTGACGGTGATGGGATACAGGCCTCTGTGCAGTTATTCAGGTGCATTCTTTCAGGAGTCATCAGGAAGATGTATGCATGATTGTTGGAGGGATACTGTTGAACACATGGAATAATTGAAATTGGTTGCTTATTGTCAGAGAATGAGTGTTGCAAAGGCATCAAAATAAAGATGGTACATCTACTTTTGGAAGATTTAATAATTACATGGAAGGGTAAAGCCATTTTTCGATCAAGTTATGAGTTTATGAAGCAATGGTTGCCCCTGTATTGTGAGGTTTAATAATAAAAACCAAAATGCTGGAGAAACTCAATAGGTCTCAAGCGTTTATGGAGAGAGAAACAGTTAAGAATTTGAGTCCAAGTCTTTTATAACATTTATGTTGGAAAATAAAATAAATTGATAAGCAAAGGATACACGTAGAAGGGCAAAGTTTGTTCAAAGAAATTTCAGGGTCATTCAGAATCAAGAATGACAAAAGACCATGATTTGAATAAGACACAAAGCTTATTGAGAAAATGCAAGAAGGACAAGTGTAATGGTTTGGCCACGTTTCATGAATGGAAAATGCTAGACCACAGTTTAGGGCTCTGCATAAAGGGGAACAGAGCAGAGCACCAAAGAAGCGGAGGTAGACAATGTCAAAACTTCTTTTTCATTGAAAAAGGTATTGCTGATTGAAACTGTTTAAGATGTTCAGAATTGACACTTATAGAAGGATCCAGTTGACTGTTGTCTCTGCAGAGTTGATGGCCAGATATTTAGTCGTATTCGTTACGTGAATATGAAGAACAGAATTCTAACTGTTTAACATAGATAAATAAGTGGAGGGGGAACTGAAAATTGGGGTTGGGTGAGAATATGAATTTGAAGCCACGATCAGATCAGCCATAATCTTATTAAATGGCAGACCTGGTTAGAAGGACTGAATGGCTTATTCCAGCTTCTGGATCACAAATAAGATATGTGAGATTGGTATTGGGTGGATGGATACAAAAAATGCTAAAAATATGTACGTGAGTGCATGTATAATCAACTGAAGTTTTGCCTAGTTTCTGACTTCAGTACCTTAACTCTATCAGGATGCAATTGAGCCTTCCTTAGATTTCTCACTAGGCTTCTACTGATGCAATTTATGATGAGTGATTGCTCGTGTATGATTAAACATTTTAAACAAATATGCATTTAGTACTGCTGTCAAAAGATAAGGGTATAAAGTTTATGAAGATAAATTTAATGGTTTTGTTGAACAGTATAGCGGGCCAATAGGGAGCCCAGACTTATTTGAAAGACTTACACTGATATTCATGCTGCTGTGTCAGACCTCTAGAAATGTGAAGAAGTAATTTAGAAATATATTAATAGTGTTGTGTGAATAAGCAGAAAGATGCAAAAAAGATTACATTTTCAGGATATGTTATAACAATAAGTCAGTGGGGGAAACAAGAAACTGCCTTTAGAAAAGCCAGTAATGTGTATGCATTGCAGATCAAGAACAATTTACGAAGTCTACAGTAATTTGAAAGACAAGCATGCAAGTGGCTGCCCTAGACTATGAAGTTGTTGATGTGCTAACATATCTCCTTGTCATTGTAGCAATGTGATATGGCAACATAATAGATCAAATGTTCTGCTTTCCAAGAAAATACAACTTTTTTTTCCATGTAAATATGAGTTGTTGAATGTTCAGCAGATCTGATGAGAAGAAATTACTTTTTTTCCATTCACTGAAATGGAAATTTGTAGCAATGATCAAATGACTTAGTTATCTACTTACAAAGAAAAAGTTGCAAAATGTGTTTGAGAGCCATTTGGTTGCAATGGGATTGATTCTTAAGAATATTCTGTTTGTTTAATCTGGACGACTTTTATTCCTGGGAAGAAGCATGCTGTTTTAAGGGTACTCCACTTTGTTATGCGTTCATAATATTTCATGTGCATTTATATTTATAGAGAAACACGCAGATACTTATTGCACGTTGAAAGAGGAACTGGAAGTTTTAAAGGCTGTTAAAAGCACTTAGTATATTTAGTGTTGCATTGAAAAGAATCTTAGCGTTGTGTGACAATCCTTCACACAATGCTGTACTGCATCAAGGTCTCCTTACAATGTTCATAATAGATTAAGAACGACTTCAGTTACAAATTTCTGGAGACTGGCAGTCTGTTACAATGGAAGTCATAGCAGTATCTGAGGGTAATTTACAGTAATAGAATGAAGAAAGTTGTGGATTTGTGTTACACTCTCTCACCTGACACCGCATTTGATCCCTTTCCTGTTGATTGACATTTTGAATGGACCCTTTGAAATGAGCTCCAGCTTAATTAAAATGTTCGCTAAGTTAGCTGCGATCAGTTAGTGCTTGTGATAAATATTAAATTGAGTTCACCTGCTGGTTACAGAGAGTGCATAAACAGCTGCTTTGTGTCGTGCATCATGAGATCATCGAAGGAGAGCACCACTCTTGTAAGAAAAGGAACAGAAAGAATAGATGTTGAGTGATAGTATTGCAAGCTCACTTCACTTCTGGTATCTTATTCAGGTGTGAGAGTGTGAGATTTCACACGGTAGGAATTTAGAATTGTATCATTTGTAACTATGAAGTGGAAAAAGATTGCTTTATGTTGCACCTTTTATCTCTTTTATTTTCAAGTGAACGAGTCAGTTCACAACGTAATTGCTACCTGTTAAGCTGCACTTTGAATCATATTTGTTGATTAGAAAACTGTTATAGGTTGAACTTTTTTCATGGTTCAAGTTACAAGTTGCAGAAGGTTAGCATACTTTCTAAGGTTTGCAGTTGTAAGCAGACTACCATCTTGTGTCTACTTCATAACCTACAAATAGATGTCGGTATATTTTCCTATGAAACCAATGTATCTCAGTGTTTTACCAACAGGAGACAGTCTTACTTGATTGACAGAACTTACATGCATTTTGCTGCCTTTGTTCCTGATATATACATGACATTCAGAATGATCTAGACAGATGATGCCAAGCTTACAAATGGCTAGCTGTTTCCAGTGTAAACTAAGTGAATTTTATAACTAACAATTTTTTCTTTAGAAAAGAAATCTCGACTATTTTTCTTTAGAGATGCTGCTTTAATCGTTTTACTGGAAATATAACTAATGTGGCATCTGTGTTAGCATTTTCAGTTTCAGAGTCTTTGGTCAACAAAATCTAACTGTTTGGGTTAAAATGTTAGCAGGCAGAAGCAGCTAGAATGTGGTTGAATGTCTATGTAACCTTTAGGGCAATATGATACAAGATGCTTCTCAGGAGTGTTTTGAAACAAAATTTGACATTGAGCCACAGGAGGAGGTATTGGGGCAGGTGACCAAAGGTATGGTCAAAGCAGTGAGTTTGAGGGAATTTCTTAAAGGAGGAAATAGAAGTTAAGATGTGTAGGGAGCAAGTTCCAGTGTTAAAGACCTTGTCAGGTATAGCACAAACCTCTGTGGTGGAGCAATTAGAATCAGGGATGTTCAAGTTTTGGAGGAGCATAGATCTTTTAAGCTATGGGCTGAATCAAGTCTCAGTTCATGACATGAGTAGAAAAATCAGGGTTGACCACTTAGTGCAGTCTTAGACAATTGTTCCAGTTTCTGAGTTGCCATCCTTCAGGTGAGACATTAAACCAAGGTCCTGTCACTCAGGTAGAGATGGAAGATTCCATGCCACAATTACGAAGGAGTTATTCCTGGTATCCTGACCATATTTATTCCTCTGTCAACATCATAGAACTGTATTGGCTGGTCGTTTATACATTGCTGTTTGTGGCTGCTTGCTGTGTGCAAGTTCACTGGAACATTTTTCATTTTACACCAAAAAGTACAATTCAAAATTACTTTGTCTACGAAGTATTTGGATATCCTGTGATTATGAATATATTGAATACATATAATGAATACAAGTCCTTTTTTCCTTGTTGGCATTGATTACAGATATAGGGAGAGGCAGCTCTGTGGAAAGATTTGATAAGACAAGAATTTTAATTTGCTTGACTGAGAATCAAGTTGCTGTGAACAAGTGTGCTGACGTTGAGTACCCACTTCCACCTTCAGTATTAGGGAGATGTTAAGTAGTAGTCAAAATTTTCCCTGGATGGAAATTTGTTCTCTCTGACACAACTCTTGGACAGAACTTGATCTGGGAGTCCTAAATTATGGAAATGTAGAAGCAAAATGACAATAACTTATTTTTCCTGCCCCTTAATATCCTAAGGTGCTTCCAGAAACATTATAAATTAAACTATGACACCAAACCGCATGAGATATTAGGTTAGAAGACCAAAAGCCTTGTTAAAGGGATAGGTGTTAATGAGTTTTCACAAGAAGGATAAAAGTGTGGAAAGTTGTAAGGAGGGAATTCTAGAGCTTAGGACTTAGACATCTGAAGTCATGGCCATCAGTCGTGGACCAATTAAAATCAGGGGTGCTGAAAATGCCAGAATTTGATGAGTACCGGTATATCAGAGTACCGGGGGTTAGAGGGCTTAATATAAAATTTCCAAACCTGGCTTGGAAACAAAAACTAAACACGTGTTACTGCACTCCTTCTGTAAGATCAAAAATATGTGCATCAATTGTCTGGTAATCACTGAAGAACTTCAGTGAATTTCTGTGACAGAATTTTGAAAATTTATTTCATATGTTCATTAATCTTAGCTGAAAGGAGAAATGTGTTCATGGCTAAGTATCTAAAGGAACACCTCCATCAATTTATAACTTGCTGAACAATTGTCTGTATCTGTGGTGTTTGTCATGGATTGTGCACTTTAAGCAGTATTTATATTACTTCCTCATGTTGCAATTTCTTATAAATGGCTTTTACAACTAGTATGCATTAATACTTAGTCCTGTTTGAGTTTAACTAAATATTCAAACATCAATTTAATGACAAAAACTGCTAGCAATGTGGGTAACATCCAGCAATGCAACCACGTAGATGATTCAGTGAGATCAAGTAAATGATTTTCTGTGACAACAGAAAATGAATCTTTGTTTACAAAAGCTTTTATAAGAACTGAGAAACTGGTAGTCAAAGAAAGCTGCAGGTGGCCAAGAATAATACTGTTATCCAAGTTTCATCATCTAGATTAAATATTGTGAAAACCGTGGCACCACCTGTGATTTGACATTGTGATCAGTTGACCTTAGTGGATTTAGATGGCGGTTTTCCATCATGATTACTCCACTGCAGAAAATGCAACTGCTATCTTTGGGTGAAACAGTATGGTGTAAGGTATTAAAAGCTCAGAAGATTGTTAATCGCTACTAATCCATAAGCAGCATCGAAAAACAAAAGGGATTATAAAATAATTTCCGATTTAAATTCCTGGGATGAACTCAGTTTGCTACCACACTTTTTTTTTGTCTGCAGATAGTTGATAATTGTAATATTTACAACAGAAGCTGGCTGTAGACTCGTGTTTTTCATCAGCTTTCAATTTTCTCGCACATTTTTAATTGTTAAGGTCATGACTGCTGGGCTCTTTGATAATCTCTCAGACGCAAATGTTCTGAGTCTTTTTTTAGAAAAAAAAACATCCTCTGTTTTAAGAAATGATCAGGGGGAAGTCTTCAGTTTTTATTTTTGAGCCATGAAGTGTTAGTAGTTTGTCATTTGCTAATGTTCCAAACTTTTTCTTTTTGACAACAATGGGAAAACCAAAGGGTTAATATTGTTTTTAAATGTTTTATTTGACATCAGCTATGTCAATTTCTTTGCTTATATCAACCTTACTCACTTTCTTTTGAACATGCAGCACACTTTTCTCGCCGTCCAACATTTGCATTGTCAATAAACTTACTACAGATCTTGCCTGATCTGCTGAATATGTACAGTATTTTCTGTTTTTATTTTGTGTTTTCAGCATCTGTAGTATTTAGCCTTTATAACTTCTTTAAGCCTATTATCAAACTTTGTTTGGCATTCAAACTTTGGCCTTGTGGAAGTTTAATGCTAACTCTGTCTCCCTGGACCAAAACCTCAAGCCATTGTTTCCCATACTGTCATTGTTAACATTGCTGACATTCTCTTTTTCCTGCTTCATCGCTCCTACATCATAGAATTACCTAACCCTCTTCGTGTCAAGATCCATATGCTGGTCTATCCTGGTGCACTGTTTAAACCTGTTCTTGCCCCATGGGACTTATTCCTTCCTTTCTAAAGGGTATCATAATGAGAACTCATTGTTCCTCGTTGTGCCTCCCTTTTTTGTGGGATGCATGGAATGCTTTTCCGTTCCTGTCTTTTTATTGGGAGTGTGGGGCAAGTACATTTGTCAGCATATTTGTCATTTTTGTGCTCTCCCCAGAACTGTAAAATATCAAGTTTTCTTCAAATATCTATCCTTCCCTCATTCATATGGTCCATTTCTGACCCTTCCCTTAAATTGTAGTTTCAATTTAGCTAATTATATTCTTAATCAAGTTCCAAGGAAATAAACCCAGTCCTGTCCATTATTTTGTCACATCTAAAATTCTCCAGTCCTGATAATGTCCTCATAAATTCCTCTATACCCTTCTGGTACAAGCACAACTTTCAGGAGTGTAGTGACTAGTAATGTTTGCAGTACACCAGCCTGTGTTCCTGTAGTCTACATCACAGCTAACAAAATATCCTGTGTTTATGCCTCCTTAATTACCTTACCTACCTGCCCTACTACCTGACAGAGCTGTGGACATGGAGTCCAAGCTGTTCCTAGACATTTCAAAATTCTACCATTTACTGTGTATTCCCTTGTTTTGTTTTCCCCTGCCTGTATTACCTCAAAATTCTGTGGATTTATTGTTTGTTGCATTCTTTTGTTGGCTTATCTAATGGATAGTTTATATTTGGTAATGTACAAGCCCATCAAATCTTTTAAACAGATGATCTTCGGAATAGGAGATAGCAAGAACTGCAGATGCTGGAGTCAGAGTCAATACAGTGTGGAGCTGGAGGAACATAGCAGGCCAAGCAACATCAGAGGAGCAGGAAAGTTGACGTTTCAGGTTTACATCCTTCATCAGGGCAACATTCTTGCTCCTCTGATCTTTGGAATAGTTTGATACAACTGGAGTGGTTGATTTGTTATGCTAAGACATCATTTAGGAATCAGCCACATTGCTATGGGTCTGGAGTTACATGTGGGCCAGGTAGGCAGACTTTCTACTGTGAAGGACATTAGTGAGCCAGGTGGTGTTTTTATGACAATCTGCTAATTTCATGATCCTCATGGCCATCAATAAACACATAGAACTCGACCCCATATACACTCCACTGCGAAGGAAAACCAGAAGTAAGGCAATCCAGCTCAACGGACTCCAGATTTTAAAAACCAGGTGGGAAAAACACACCGGCGCTTCATCGGAGGCTGCACTGATGATGTTACCCAGCGGGGTAATGAAACATCTGCGGAACAACAACCCAGCTCAGCGAGCCAACCAACCACAACAACCACTACCTGAGCCACAAATCTACCCCAAAACCTTAGACATCTGCAGCCTTTTTAATCATACCCTAACCAGAAGAGCATTCCATCAATTACCAACTCCTGAAGAGCCTGCATTTGTGAGCCATTCTACGACTGGCTTCACTTTGATCTTGATAAAATTGTGGCCTTTAAGTATGAAGTATAATTTACAAGCCATTAACCAATAATTTCAGAACTTTGGGCACATGCAATGTTAAGCACATTGTGAGTATTTTAATTCAAAACCAAAAATCCATCTGATGAAGTATCACATCATTGGTTTTCCTTGACTCGGTTATCTTTGGCAATGTTATGTGCTGGGAGAAACTGTTTTCACTCCTTATTTTGTTATCAAACCATTAAGTGTGAAATAGTGAAAATTTGACTTGTGATTATCAATCAAAAATATGAAATAAATGGAAAGAGCATGCATGCTAAATATTAAATCTCTGTTTGGTAGCAGAACAAAGAAATGTTTTCAGTCTGTTTAATAATGAATAGACTGACTTGCCACTGCAGTAATCCCTCCCATGGATTAAGCATGCAGTATTTCTGGCATTGAAGGGTTTTCCACACCATTGACGTCAGTGACACTCAAGATGATCTGGGATTGAAAACATAATATTTTTCAATGTATGTGATTATATCAGTAGTTGATTGACTCCTTAGCAAAAGATGGCTGTGTGTGATAGAGAGTGCAAGAAGTGGAGAAAGTTAGGGATCAGGAGACAGCATATATTAGATATGAAAACCAAAAATATATTTGTTTCCTTGTTAACTTTACTGTTTGACCTTTTCTGGTTGATAAGATGCGATTT
This sequence comes from Rhincodon typus, assembly GCF_021869965.1. Taxonomy (NCBI): domain Eukaryota; kingdom Metazoa; phylum Chordata; class Chondrichthyes; order Orectolobiformes; family Rhincodontidae; genus Rhincodon; species Rhincodon typus. The sequence goes on along the minus strand of NC_063357.1, from coordinate 4,983,691 downwards.
GGAAATAAAATTGAAGCTATTAAGAAATTTAAATATAACTTAAAATTCATAATGGAAACAAACTGATTACAATGTAATACTGTTAAATAGAGTCAATTCAGTACATTGTTTTTGTAACTTTTTAAGTGCCATGTTAATGGTATTATATCCATGCTGATGACTCTGAACCAATAGGGGACTCAAAGGCTTGCAGTTTTCATTGCAAACTACAAGTATTATCAAATGGGCACAAACCTTGTCTGACACCATTGCACATGCAGCTTACGCCCATGTGTCAGCTGCTTCCTGCCTTTCTGCTGACAAGAGCCCCATTCATAATTCTTCTTTTTATCCTTTCAATGAATAAGTAATTATTCAATATGAGGCAGGATATTTCGATGAGGCTATTTAGTGTATCTGTGTAGTGTAACAAAATCTGCTGTCATTGGCAACCTGAGAGGAGAATGTTAACGTTCCTGCATTGAAGTAACACTAGCTACTTTGAACGGCTGTTTATTTGGCACATCACTGAACCTTTTATTCCAGTAACTGACAGCATAGGATGGGTCACATTTACCCCTATTCATTCATGTATTGTAATATTTAATGGCAGACAAGTTTGATTGGAATGGTGGGTAATTTGAACTTCATTTTTCACAGATCACAAGCTAAAAAACAAGTTGATCCTTAGTATTGTGGCAAACCCAAACAGTGACTTAACATTTGTTGCCAGAGGACAATCTCACTGGTTTTAAGTTAAAAGGGAGGAGTGTTTCCTTCTGTTTCATTATGAGCTGATTTGCAATAGATAGCATAGAACAACAGCAGAGTAAATCTTTGAGCCCAATAGCTTCAGAGATACCCTGACTTTTCTTTCAAGGACCCTGAGATATGCAGTTCATATTTCACATTCTGTATTTCTGTTTGCTAAGGTTAATTAGTCCAATTTGTAAAAAAAAAGGGCTATTTTATATGGCACTTGGTTCAGGATGTAAAATTTGGGAGAATAAATCTTTATTGCAGATTGGGAGTTGTACTACTGGATGTCATTATTTAATTGGAGGAATGAAAGTACAAGGATAAGCTCCTTATTTTTAATACAATGCTTTAACACAATGAGGTTCAGCTGATGCAAAGAGAAATAGGCTTTTATCTGAGTTCGTACACCAAAATGTGAAAGACTTAGAAATCTGTACGGTTCAGTCTGATGGATTGCTACATTCTTCCAGAATTTTAAATTATTCTGCAAACGTCATTTAAATTCTCGCGTTAGTTGATTACGTGCTATTTTCTGTTAAGACCTTAAATAGGCATTGCTTACTATGAACCAACATTAGTTCCAAAATGCAAAGAATAAGTTTATAATTTTAACTTCGATACATTAGAAAATAAATATACTGAAATTTATTTTGTGTTTCAACTCTCGCTTTCTTGTGTTTTTTTTCTACATTGCCTTACTTGCAGTGCAAGAGAAATGGTATTTGTTTGAATGACATTATGAAATAATGTATGCTTATCAATTAAATATCATGGCCAGTGATTTAGAATCCTGGGAAAATCCTCAGGGCTTGAAAAGCAAAATTCAGCCAGGGACCTTGCTCTGGATAAGTGTTCACAATCTTCACTGCAACTGAAGTTATTCAACATCCCAGTTTATACTCATGATGAACATATATTCCCCCACGTCCAAGTGTCTCATTCTTTGTCTACCTATTTGTTTCTCTCTCTCTCTCTCTCTCTATGTGTCTGTCTCTATATGTCTCTCTCCCATTCTGCTACCCCAGCCTTCACAAAAGAAAATCCATATGCTAACTTTCACACTCAAGCTGTGTCCTTTTCAGCTTCACTAAAACGAACAGTCTGCACATTTGCTTTTGTAAGGCTTGGACAGTGAGGAATGGGATATAATGTATGGCCCAAGGATATCCAGACGTAAACATGTAAAGAGTAGAAATGTTTACAGGGGTTCTTTGCAGAGATTACAGATCTGCTGGATAAGACCAAAGCAGTGGATAGCTGTCTGAATTTCAGAAAGCCATTGGTACTATCATACATCACAGACATTCTATAGGGCTGGGATCAGGCTAGATTGATGCATAGTCAATAATGGTGCCATGTGTGGAATGCAAGAGTGGAAACTAATTGCCAGAAGACTCTACAAAAGTTGTTGTTTGGGCAACTGAAGTTGTGTAAACAATTTTTAGAGCAGGGCATTTTATACAAAATATCTAAATTTATAGGTGGTACGTAATTAGGTCTAGTGCCCAATGATAATGAGCATGCAATAATGTAGAAGAATCTGGGCATGCCACATAAATGGGCAACCAGATCCTTAGTGTAAAGCACTTTGTTGAAAATATCTTGTTCATGGTTCGTGTGTTTTAATATATAATTTTTAGTTTTAGGAATAAGGGGGAATTAATTTTCAGCAATAGAAAATGGGATAAATACAATTGAAGCACATGGGAAGGCTATTAGCAGGTTGGGGTCATGTTCCTTTAAGACGTTAACAGCTTGAAGGGTAAGATCAGAAATAGAAGGTGAGCTTGCTGAGCTGGAGATGTGTGACTGCGCTGCTTTCAACAGTCCAGCAAGATAGTCCAGCAAGACTGTTTGTTTTGGACTTTAAAGCTAAATTAGTTAAAAGCATTCAGTGAACACTGAAAACCTGTGCAAATGCTTATTTGATCAGATCAAACAGGTAATTGTAAATGACATACCTAATCTCAGCATCACTTTCAGGACAGCTCAGAACAGGCTAGGTTGTCATGGGTTCTGAGGAAGGGTCACCGGACCCGATACATTAATTCTGATTTCTCTTCACAGATGCTGCCAGACCTGCTGAGCTTTTCCAGCAACTTCTGTTTTTGTAGATCATCAAGGGGATGGGTGGAGCTTAAGGTTTCCAATTAAATTAGATTCCCTACAGTGTTGGAAACAGGCCCTTCGGCTCAACAAGTCCACATCGACCCTCAGAGCATCTCACCCAGATCCATCCCCCTATAACCCACCTAACCTACACATCCCTGAACACTATAGGCAATTTAGCATGGCCAATCCACCTAGGCTGCACATCTTTGGAATGTGGGAGGAAACCGGAGCACCTGGAGGAAACCCACGCAGACATGGGGAGAATGTGCAAACTCCACACCGACAGTCGCCCAAGGGTGGAATCGAACCCAGGTCCCTGGCGCTGTGAGGCAGCAGTGCTAACCACTGTTTCCTTGGTTTCAATTGCCTGGAGACCAATTAGTTGCAGCTTGAAACTGAAAAAAATGGTAAAGCAAAGTAGTTGTTTCAGGTAGCACAAGGACTGGTGTTAACAGACTCCAGCCAATGAGTTGAATGAAGCCCGTATTAGTATTTGCTTAATGCAGCTGAGAAAGTTTGGAATTTAGAGAAATTTGGTGACAGCTCTATGTGGCAACTTGGTAAAAGCTGAAATTGTGTTATAATTAGACATTTGGGAACAATATTGGAATTCTGGAGAACTCGAGTTTGGAAAGGAGATTGAACAAGGCAGTGTGAGAAATCATTGATGCATGCCAAGTTGGAGAGGTTTGAGGGCATTCAGACTGGATTTTCAAAAGTGAAGACCTGTAATCCCTTGTGTGGGTGACAGAGCCTAATGATATTTGGTTACCCACATCACCACCAACATTTAGATCTGTGTTGACCACACTAGCTTTTTAAAGGCCTCACAGAGACGTATTTGACCATAGTTTGTCTGTTAACTCATATTAGCTCATGTTAATCTTGAGTGTTAGATTCTAAGTTGTGTATATATACTGTATATGGTTGAGAATCATTGCCTTATCCACTGCCAATATCTTTTTACTACTTATTGCTTATGAATGTTTTGTTCAAGTTTATATAATTAAGATTTTTTTTGGCATTTCAATTGAAGTGCGGAATCCTATAGTTTACTTTATTACCCTTGGTTCTTCCACGCATTCCGTTTTCCAGATATTATGCTTGATTAAGCTAGTTGGTGATCTGGCTTCTTAAAATTAATTCAAGGTGTACGGGCTTCACTGGCCAGAAAAGCATTTGTTGCCCTTCCCTAACTGCACATGAGAAGGTCATGGTCAGCTACCTTCCTGAACCACTGCAGTTAATTTGTTGTGCACACACATACACACATCTTAGCACATTGACACAGTGACTGTAAAGGAACAGCGATATTTTTCCAAGATAGGTTGATGAGTGACTTCAGAGAGAATTTGCAGGTGTGGCGTTCTTTGGTATCTGCTGCCCTTATCTTTCTAGATGGCAGTAGTTGTAGGTTTGGAAGGTGCTGCCTAAGGAGCCTTGGTGATTTTTACAATGTATTTTGTAGATGGTACACGCTGCTGCTACTTTGCATTTGTGATTGAGGGAGTGAATGTTGAAACTGGTGGATGTGTTGCCACTCAAACAAGCTGCTTTGTCCTGGTTGGTGGAAGACTTCTTATTGGGTCGCACTCATCCAGCAAGTGGAGAGTAGTCAATCACACTCTTGACTTGAGCTTTGCAGGTGGTGGACAGGCTTTGGAAGACAGGAGGTAAGTTGCTCACCGCAGAATTCCTAGCCTTAACCTGCTCTTGTAGCCAATGTATTTATATGGTCGTCCACTTCAGTTTCTGGTCTATGGTAACTCTCATTCCTTGATGGTAAGGCCATTGAATGTCAAGGATTGATGGCTATATTCTCTCGTTAATGTGTCATTGTCTGGGACTTGTGTGGTGCATATGTTACATACAAGTTGGCTAACTCAGATTTGTATATTGTTCATGTGCACATGGATTCAGTCTACTTCATTATCTGAGGAGTGCTGAATGGTGTTGAACATTGTGCAATCATAGGTGAACATCTCCACTTCTGACTTTGGAATATGAGGTTGGTCATTAGTGAAGCAGGTCAAGATAGATTTCCCACTAGTTCCAGAGTCTATAAATGCTAGGGCTCTTTGATATTACACTCTATCAAATGTGGCCCTAACCCTGGCAGAACCCAAATTGAGCCTTTGTGAGCAAATTATTGCTAAGCAAGTGCCACTTGATAGTTTTGTTGATGACTGCTTTGCTCACAAAAATGCAGAATGCAAATAAAATGTTGATGTATTGCTAATATTATGATTTCCTTAATTTAAGGAAGTGATATTGATTTCATACCTGGCTTTTGTGAGCTACACCAAATAGTGCATTTGGAACTCTAGTGTTATATGAACAATGTGGGATTAATGTGTGAGACAAGGAGGCAATGAGGCAGTTTCTTGAACGTTGTGGGATCGCTTTTGATGAATAATACTCTCTTTTAAAGTTTTACTTTCTAAAGAAGGTGGCACAGGGTATTTGGACCTCGGCAGGTTCTCTGGCATTGGGTCTTGTGAACTAATTTGAAGTGAAAGCTGTCAGGAAATTTTAAACACATTCAAATGGCGGGATAGATTCCCATTTGGCAAGGTGCAAAAGATTTTTTTTCAAATTGACTTGGACCAATTTCAATTTTAAAAGCATACAGAATTATTCATTCCAAAATCACCGTAAGGAAACAAATAGAGTTCAAGGGTATGCTTGTTGGACCAAAAGGCTTCTGTCCAAAATATTTTTATATGCTACTTGTTTGCTTTGGTGATCCTAGGAATTAGAGAGATGTTTTTGGGATTGAAGACATTTGTTTGGTATGTTTTGACACAGTCTAAAAGATCCCCCCACCCCCCACCCCACTTCCAAAACTTCAAGACTAGGGTAGTAACTCTTGGAGATACTGATCTGTAACAAGAATAGAGTAGCGGCTTGTCTTTGACTACTTCTAAATTCTCAATTGAGAATTACATTGTCTTGTAATGTACTGCAATTAATTATATTGGTTTGCACAATTTTGCTTTTTGTTTATGCAAGTAATATAGTTGTAAAAATTTTTTAAAGCCCAATTATATTTAAAGTATTCATGGAATGATTAAAGTGTAAACTGTAAGGTAATAATCATATTTCGCACTGCAGAATATTGCAAATAAGTGGTGGTATTAAATTATTTGCTTTCTTTCCTTCACAGACGCCTAGTCCTTGTACCTTGTGTACTTGCATTAGTTCAAACACAAGTGGAAAAGATGAAGATGATACAAAAGGGAAGAATAATGGGAAAACACAAGTCCCCAAGATATTTTTTGGGACTCGTACACACAAGCAAATAACACAAATCATTCGTGAACTGCGTCGCACTAATTATTCATATGTTCGAATGACCATCCTATCCAGCAGAGATCACACCTGTGTCCATCCTGAGGTCTCGGGTACCTGCAACAGGAATGAGAAGTGCAAGGATCTACTGGAAGGAAAAGATGTAAGTAATATTTACTCAGTTCTCTTTGTTAACCAGCTCGTCATAGGTGTGGTACAAACCCGGGAACAGGATGTAAACCATTCAGTCCTTTGTGTCTGCTCTGGCATTCAATAAGATCTTGGCTGATCTGATTGTAACCTCAAATCCACATTCCCTCCTATCTCTGATAACTTTTCAACCTTTTTTGCTTAACAGCATTCTATCTACCTCTGCCTAAAAATCATTCAGGACTCTGCTTCGACCAATTTTTCAGGAAGACAGTTCCAAAGACTCGTGACTTTCTGAGAGAGAGAGAGCAACTTTGCCTCATCCATGTTTCAAATGGTTGACCCCTGGTTTTTAAACTGTGACCCTAGTTCTAGGTTCTCCCATAAGAGGAAACATCCTCTCCATATCTACCATGTCAAACACTTCAGAATGTTTTGTATTTCAGTCAAATTACCTCACATTCTTCTAAACAACAACATGTATAGGCCTCGCCAGTCTAGTGTTCCTTTATTAACCAACCCACCCACTCCAAATATTAGTCTAGTAAACATTCTCCAACACATCGTTCCTCAAATTACTCCAGATACAGTTTCACCAGGGCCCTGGTGAAACTGTAAGTGTAGCCTTCCTACTTTCCTATTTAATTCCCTTGTGACAAATGTTAACCCTTTTAGCTTTCTTGATTGCTGCATCTGCATTCTAATCTTTTGCAATTCATGCATGAGGACACCCAGTCTTAATTAATCTCAGAGATCTACAATCTCTCACCACATTGAATATATGCTTCTATTTTATTCTTCCTTCCAAAATGGATAGCTTCACATTTTCCCACATTATCCTCCATTTGCAGATCTTTGCCCACTCACATAACTTATCAATATCTTTTTATAAACTCCTTGTGTCCAGTTCACAATTTAATTTCCTATCTATCTTTGTGTCATCAGCCAATTTGGCAACTGTATCTTCTGTCCTCTCATCGAAGTCATTTAAACAAATTATAAACATTGAGGTCCTAGCACCAATTCCTGTGGTACACCACTTGTTACATCTTGCTAACCTGAAAAACACCATTTATGCCTACTGTCTGCTGGCCAGACTTCTATCCATTCTGTGCTACTTCCTACACCATGAGCTTTAATTTTCCACTGTGGCACCTTATCAAGTGCATTATGGAAATCAAAGTATAGTGCATCCATCCATTCCCTTTTATCCACAGCATATGTTACCTTAGGATATCTTGGGCAGACTTCTTTCTTCCTCATCGATAAGTGGTGTTAGAAACTACAGATGGTTTGTTCAATACCATTGCACATCAAAAATGCAGGAATTCAGTTCTATGTTAGTTAAATAGTCCCATGCTAGTGCTTCATTTATGACTCAGTGAATATATATTAGCCCTGTTGTCTCAAATGTTTATATTTCTGACTGCAGGAACTGATAGGAGTTTTAGTATTCTGCATTTCAATTTCATGCAGGGCTTTGCCTTGTAACTATGTATAATCGCATAGACAAACAGCCACAGGTCATTATGATTGTGCAAGACAGACAAATAATTTAGTTTTGGAAAACTGGAACTAACAACATAAGCTTTGAAGCAACCATATTGATTGTTGAATTTTACAGTAAAATTGATGGAAATATATTTGTGAACACTTCAGTACCATCTTATTTCAATTTGGTAGAAACACATTGGTCCTGATTATTACTATAATATTCTGTTTGCATTTCTTGCTGCAAATAATTCCTGATTGGATAAACACAGCAGACTATCAGAAAATGTACAAGTTAAATTAGATTTTAAAGTACAAACCTGCTGGTTTAGTTGTCTGCCAACAATTCAGAGCACGTATTTAATGTGCAAAGTGGAGACAATTCTTTAAGTTAATGTTAATGACCTGCATCTAGTGGTGAAGGATCCCTTTGGTTTGCAGAGGATGCATGAACATTGGCAGTTGTGTTCTGAAGTAGCCTCAGAAAATTAACTGAATTAACTGAGAATTAACTGCTTTGAATAGATGGTAGGCTAGTGAAAGGTAGAGTCCCTGTTTGAAGATTTCTTTCATTTTAGCTGGAGCACCGCGTATCTATTGTATTTGCCAGTTTAGCTTAATCCTGTAGAGGGTTTGTTTTTGCAATTTGATAAACTTCACTTGTTTAGAACCTTTAAAAAATACAATGTATACTCATAAATACAGAAAAGGGTCAGAATCTGCAATGCTGGGGTCACAATTCAACATGATTACAAAATTTTGCTGGCTCACAGATTGATCTGAACTGGAGTCAAAAGCCACTGCTCATCTTGGATATTGATGACTGATACAGAAATGAAATACTGCAGATGCTGGAGATCTGAAACCTCAACAAAACTGCTGAACAGGCTGAGCAGGTCAAGCAACATCTGTGGAGAGAAAGTTATGTTTCGGGCTGATGACCTTGTGTCAAAGCAGAAGGAAAGGCAGTGGATGGAGTCAAGGAGTAGGAAGAACAAGGGAGAAGATTTTTGATAGGGTGCAGGCAGGGGGGGCGGGGATTAACTATTAAAAGTTTCATGATGCAACAGCCAAAAAGAGATTGCTCTGAATGTTGCCTTTTAATTGCAAAGTATCAGTCAGTGTGTCTGCTGACCGATACACTTCAATTCTGGTTAGTCACTTTGATGCCTTCCTGCTGAATTTGTTAATACTAGCTAAAAAAAAACACTGATTTTGTAAAGTATAAAGGGAAGCTGTAGATCCTTTGGTAGAATTCTGAGAGTGGTCAGGCACTCAGATGACTATCTTTTGCCTTCAGCCTCTGTAGTGAGAACGTTTTACATTGTTGGATCTTCTGAAATGAAAAGCATTGGCAGTGCTTGTCAGTAGAAATCATGTTCTTTTGAATCCTCTTGCAAGGGGTGCCACTACTTGCACAGTTTGCTTTTTACTAAGAATTCATAAAACCTAGAGTTTGGTTACTTCTAACATCATTTCCATTGTGGATATTTTCTGAAAATTTATCTTTTCAATGATCAAGTAAATTAGGCATATTCCATGACTCCTAATTGCATGAAATTGGAAAGGTTTGGCAGTGCGAAGTGATGCCAACAGTTCTGGTTCAATTCCCACATTGCTGCTCACCCCATTTCTCCCTCGCTCCCTCTCTCACTGTAATGCAAAAGCATCCATATAGTCCTCTGGGAGTAGGTGAAAATGCCTTTACTTTCATGTATGATGAGCACCATTACAGTCTCTGTTAAAACTAGAGAAATAGATTGCAAGTTGGTTATTTTTTTTGTGAGCTGGTTTATTTTCCAGTATTGACACAGCTGCAAAGTTTATATTTTTAAAAATGAAATGAATTTCTAGGCTATAGCCTTTGGGACCCAGATTCTTGTTCTGACCGAGAACCATCTATCATAAATACTTTTGCTTAGATTTGTAATTCATTCTGCTTGTTCCAGGACTTATTCCATAAACATGTTTCCATTGTGTACTTTATTTGATAAAATTAAAGTGTTTGAGTGTGTGTATGTGTAATTTTTAACATTGAATTAATAAAGAATACTGAATGCTACAGCTTTCAGGAAATAAACCTTACAACAGTTTTTTTTTACTACTGATATGTTTCTCTAATTTATTTTCTCATAGATCGTAGCATTAACAAGAACTGAGTGTACCTTGTTTTGTTATAAACAGTACAGCTAATTGCAGAAAGTTCATATGAGGTATAATTTTTAAATTCCTATGCTCTGACTCCTGGAATTTTATTAAAGAATGGAAATTGGCATAGATCGGGATAGACACTTTTAACCTAGAGTTTACACATAATAAAAAGAGAGTAGTCAGTTGACAAGGCTCCTTGGGGACTGGGTGTAATGGAAAAGTCTAGCAGGCCACTGTACAACTGAATTGTTGTGAGATATCATCAATTATTGTAACACAAACCTTGTGTCATATCTGCCTTCTAAGAAATTCTGTTACCACAGCCCTGGGTGGCAATTAACGTAAAGAATATAGCCACTCAGTCATTGAGTTTTGTTAAAGCTTTTGTCAGAATGACAGAAACAGACTTCTGCCTATCAGGTATAGCTGATCATTTATGTTGCACCTTCCACAGCCCCAGGGTAGATTGGAATTGTAATAATCAGCAATTACAGTGGCACCATTGTTATGTATGTTTAGAAACAGTGTATTGTCAGATGATAAATAGATAGTTGACAGATTGAGTGTGAACGGATGTTTAGAGACACATTTAATATATGATCACACTTCCAGTGACAATTATATCCTAACACTTGTATTACAGAATTGTAGCAGATAGTCTTTCTAATTTTGCAGTCTGTAGAGGTAACGGTGTTAAAATACCAGAGGATTGTGTATATTAGAGAATTGATCTGCAAATACTGAATCAAGTATTATACTGTAAACTAATGTCATTACCCTTTACATAAATATCATTTAAACAGTCCAAATTTATTCTTGTTTTCAGAAATGCAGAGTTCCATAATCATCCATTCTGAGTTGAACATTGTTTTATTTTAATAAAGACAATGTAATAGGAATGGTGGTGAATTCCAAGGATCCTGAGATAATTTTACCTGTTTAGATTTTTGTGCGAATAGCAGTACAAGTGAATATCTTTGATTCAGTTGTGTGGTTTTATGTCTAATGTGATTTGGAAGTTAGAAACTGCAATTTCAGTGGAATGCGATTACATTTAATTTTACATGTAGAGATTTGGATGGATTGTACTAGCAATTTGGTATCATGACAATGCAGTGAAACTGTGGAGAAGATATGGAATACTTGGTGCCCCTATTTAAGACAAGCATCTTTGAAACTCTCTGTGCAAATGTTACTTTGGCTGAGTCACAGGACCTACTCTGAGGCAGCTGCCTCTACACTAGCCACAGGGTTGTCTGTTCTCTAGCTAACTGTTCTCCTCAGCTGCTTTTATGCTTGTTTACTTGACTGGCTGGAAGGCTGATTTGTTGACAAGTTCAATGTTCTTTTGAGTTGACTTTAGTTGTAATCTAAGATCTGGTAACAGAATAGACCACACGAAGACTGTCATCATTCATGCTAATATAGTTTTAGTTTGAATTCTGGGAAACTGGAGACCATGTTGCTAAATTCAGCTTATATATCCTAATGTCTGGCCTCCAGATCAGTTTTCTGAGGATCCTTGGGTATAGAAGGTAGTATTAACAGCTTAAACTTAAAGACAGTTTTCTTGGACTATGGATTAACACAGCGCTCATGTAAAAATAATAATCATCATGGCGTTTCTGTCCTATCCAGGGAGCAAATACTTGATCAGTACTGGTGACCCATTGGTGAAAGGTTAGAAATTTTGAGTGACCGCACGCTTAGATGGGATAGGTGGAAGAAGAGGAAAAGATAGTCTGTTCTTCAATGTCATAAATGCCACTGTGCTAACATGCCATACCGTCTTGAAGATTCAGGGGTCATTTTGACAATCAGAAACAAAAGCATTACTAAGAATTTACAGTGTATGAACAGATCGTTCAGCTTAACTGATCTGTACTTGTATTTATACTCCACCTGAGCCTTCTCCAAATAATTCATCTCACCCTATCCTTCTATTCATTTGTCCCTTGTGCGTTTATCTAGCATTTCCAATAAATGCATCTGTGCTTGTGACCTTAATTACTTGTGGTAGTAAATACCCCATTCTCGTCACTCCTTGGGTAATAAGGTTTCTTCTGAATCTTTGTTAAATTTATGAGCCTCTTATATTTATGAGATGTTTTGGAGCGCAAGTGGAAGCATCTTGACATGTATCAAACCTCTTCATATTTTTAAAGCTTTTTATTGCTTTACCTTTCTTTCTAGAGTAAAAAAATCCCAGTTTGTTCAGGCTATCTTGATAACTAGACATTTTCAATATTAGCATTATGCTTGTAAATTTCTTTTTACACCTTCTCCAGGGAAGATGTAACATGGAGACAGAGCCAGGTTCAAAGTAGACGGGAGCTATGGGTGAATTCACTTCCAAAATTCACTAAAATACCCAGGAAAATTCATTAGGTTAGGATTCGTTTACCTGCCCACTTACTGACCCCGGTATCTTATAGTCCTGGCACCCTAACGCCATGTTACCTCATGCTGTCAAAAGTTGAGTACATGTATCAAAGTGGCTGTCTGTGATTCAGGACTGCTAATTATCACAATATGGCTGCTAACTGCTCTGAATAGGGAGTATGGATTTCCTTTGCCTGACAGTTCTGCACCTCGTGAGAACTGTCAGAATTGCAGTATGGTTCTGCATTTCTGAAAGAGCCCCAATCAGAATCTCCTGTTAGAAATGCAGATTTCTTTTGTGATGCAAATATTGAAAGACGAGAGTGGCAACCTGCGTGAGATTGCCATTCCTTAGAAAATCAGGATCACCATTTTGCTTTTCTATTCTTTCTACCAAAGTAAGCTATATATTCCCATCAGGCAAATTTTTTGCCCACTTAGTTAAATCCATCTATAATTCCACTTGTTTAATTAAATAATGTCATCAGATCTTTTACCTCCATCTGAACCACCAGATTGCATCTTAGTTTCTCATGTCATCTGTATTATGAAATCTCTTGACATTGCAATCCTCCTTCAGTACTGCATTGTATGTCAACTAAAACTGTGTTTCTTGAATTCTGACTCTGAGGTGAGAGCACTGCTAAAGGGATAAGCTGGTATATTAAGGCACAGATATTTTAAGTGATGCTTAATTGCATTGGGATGAATAAAGAATAATCTTAATGCTTGTTTTACTTTACCACATGTCCTTGAAGAATAAAGTTATTTCTTCTAACATATTTCATTGAACTCCATACAGGAATCTTATTGACACTAATGTTTTCTGAGCACGTTGTGCTATTAATTCTATGGAAATAACGATACTGTTATTTCTCACCGCGGGTTCAGTTGAATGACTTGAGTGTTGGTTTTATAACATCTGCAGTCATCTCAGTAGACTTGAATTAAGTTTGTGTCTCAGAACTGCTTTTTATTTCCAGGTCTTATCAATGCGATTGAACTGTGTTTACAAGTGCTACGTATGCATTTACTGAACACGGGCAGCAGGTTTCTGTAACAAGTGTATTACACCTCGCCTGGAAAAAATAAACTCACTCCAACACTCCTGAATCTAATCTCAACTGATTTTATTTCCTTGTCCTCCCGTGGTCAAGCACCATTTATGTTTGAAAAGAGTATCAATATTATTTTTCCCATGTTTCTCTCAATGTTGATCCAGGAGACCATACGACCACAAGATATCGCGGCAGAATTATACCATTCAGCCCATCGAGTCTGCTTCACCATTCGATCATGGCTAATATGTTTCTCAATCCCATTCTCCTGCCTTCTCCCCATAACTCTTGATCCCCTTATTAATCAAGAACCTATCTATCTCTGTCTTAAATACATTCAATGACTTGGCCTCCACAGCCCTCTGCAGCAGTGAGTTCTGCAGAGTCACCACCCTCTGGCTGAAGAAATTCTCCTCATTTTAGTTCTAAAGGATTGTCCCTTCACTCTGAGACTGAGCCCTGGGTCCTAGTCTCTCTTACTAGTGGAGTGTCTTCTCCACATTCACTGTACCCAGGCCATTCAATATCCTTTAAATTTCAATGAGATTTACTCTCATCCATCAAGTACAGGCCCAGAGTTCTCAACCACTCATCATATGACAAGCCCTTCATCCCCAGGATCATATCTGTAAACCTCCTATGGACTCCCTTCAATGCCTGAACATCTTTCCTTAGATACTGGGCCCAAAACTGTTCTTCATATTCCAAATGCTGTCTGACCAGAACCTTTGTATTGAAATGAATGCTAACATTGCATTTGCCTTCCCAACTGCCAACCAAATCTGCATGTTAACCTTAAGAGAATCCTGAACAAGGACTCCCAAGCCCCTTTGTGCTTTAGAATTCAGAAGTCTTTCCTCATTTAGAAAATAGTTTATGCCTCTATTCTTCCCACAAAATGTGCGACCTCATACATTGCCACGTTGTATTCCGTCTACTGCTTCTTTGCCCACTCGCCTAGCATGTCCAAGTCCATCTGTAGCTGCCTTGCTTCCTCAATACTCCCTGTCCCTCCACCTAACTTCGTGTCATCTGCAAACTGAGCGACAATGCTCTCAGTTCCTTTGTCCAGATCATTAATCTAGCACATGAATAGCTGAGGACCCAATACTGGCCGCAGTGGACCTCCTCCTGTTACTGGCTGTCATCCTGAAAATAACTCCTTTTTCCCTACTGTCTGCCTTCTGCCTGAATCCTCTTCCCCTCCGCCATTCCTGAAGAAGGGCCTGGGCCCGAAACGTCAGCTTTCCTGCTCCTCTGATGCTGGTTAGCCTGCTGTGTTCATCCAGCTGTACACCTTGTTATCCTCAGCCCTGTGTTGACTGCCTTCCTTCTCATAGTTTTCCTCTTATTTGCCATGCCTGAAGGTTATTTTCCTGACCCTTTCCATACTTTCTCTCATATTATTTGTTCTGGAAACTTTAACCTCTGCTGAGACTAAAACCTCCAACTCTTTCCGTAACTTTCCATGCAACTTAACCACATCCCACCCTTAACTATTTAGTTTAAAGCCCTCACAACAGCCCTAGTTATGTGATTTGAAGATTTTTGTGGTCCCAGCATGATTCCGGTAGAGCCTATTCCATCGGAACAGCTCCCTCCTTACCCGGTACTGATGCCAATGTCCTGTGAATTTGAACTCATTTCTCCCACACCAATCTTTGAGCCCCTTGCTTACGTCTTTGATCTTTTTGACCCTGTGCCAATTTGTTCATGCCTCCAGTAGTAATTTTGAATATTATTATCTTTTTGGTTCTGCTACTTAGTTTAGCCCCAGCTGCTCATATTCTGTTATCAGAACCTCTTTTCGTTTTCTACTGATACCATTGGTATCTACATGGACCACGGCAGTTGGACTTTTCCCCTTTCACACCAAGTTCCTCTGCAGCCCAGATGGATATCCTTAACCATCAGGGAGGCAGCACAGCCTTTGGGACTCTCAATCCTGATCGCAGAGAACAATGTCTATTCTCCTAACTATACTATCCCCAATAACTAGTACAGTTCCCTTTTCTCTCCCCTCTTGAATGGCTCCCTGTACCAGGGTGCTATGGTCAGTTTGCTCAAACTCCCTACAGACCCCACTCTCAGCCACACAGGGAGCAAAAATCTCAAACCTGTTCGATAAGCTCAAGGACGGAGGCTCCTTCAGCACTACCTCCTGGATACCTCTACCTGCCTTGCTGATAGTCACACCTTCACTGACTGAATTTGAAGTGATTAATCTAAGGGCAGTGACTGCGTCCTGAAACGCCACATCCAGGTAACTCTCTCCCTCTCTGGTGAGTCACAGTGTTTGAAGCTCAGACTTCAGCCTATTAACTCTGAGCATGAGTTCTTCAAGCAACCAACACTTGGCTACAGATGTGGTCACTATGAATCACAATGGTGTCCACCAGCTCCCACGTCATGCAGGTACAGCGCATCATCTCTCCGGCATCTCAATTTTAATGACTTGGTTCTTAATTTGAGTTTTAAAATTTTCATACTGATCTTTTAGTTTGAGCCTGAAACTATTTCCCCTATTATCAATCTGAAAATAACCTATGATAGCTAGTCAAATTAGTAACTATTTCCAATCAAGGAATTTACAGTGTGAACTTACGGAAGGTGTTATCTTTAAAACATCTGCTTCCCACCCTCCCCACACAGGATGGGGATACAGCAGCATTCTGCTTAACGTCTACTTGCAATTAACATAGAAATATGAGATTACTGAATTATTCATTAATTAGTGTTAGGAAGATGCATTTGGGCTAAAACAAGAGCCATGTCAAGATTTTAAGTTTAATGTATATTTTTATGGATCTTTACGTATTTGATCAGAGGGCATCCTTCTGAAGGTGTATATTCTGGTTAATATTATTGGATTTTAAAACAATAAAGTTTAAAAAAATGTGTATCAAAATGTTACTTTCCTCCTTTGTACAATGGAGTTTTGAAGTTCCTGCAAAAATACTTTATACTTTTCTTGAAAGAACGGTAGCATCTTGAAGTTAGGAATGATCTTTCTCCGTGTCACAAGAGGGAGTTAAACACTATATTTGTCTATGTTATACCGTTTCTCTGTTTGAACAGTGAGCACTTGATACTGGCACTGGATAAGAAATGAAAAGTTTTGCCTCTTCTCATTCTATTGTGCTCTACCTTGATGAGTACAAATGTCTATTACTTTCATTCATTCTGTTAAAATAATGGAGTGTCTGTTCCCACTTACCAATATGGGCCATCATTATGATCCATCTATATATGTACAGTTACATCTGTGAAGTAACACCAACTTTTATTTTTCTGTCCATGCAAGTTTTTAACTCAGAAGATTTAACTCACTAGTTTCATTTCAATGAAAAAAAAGGGCAACTATCTACCTATGGATTGAGTATCTGCCAGAAACATAGGTGATTTAACAAATAAGAAAACAGAAAGCACCTCTTTGCACGAAGAGAAAAAACTTGATTTGATTATTGTCACATGTACCAAGATACAGTGAAAAGTATTGTTTTGTGTACTATCCAGACAAATCATACCTTACATAAGTATATCAGGGTAATAGAACAGAATGCAGAACATAGTGTTACAGCTACAGAGAAGGTGCCAAGAAAGATCAACTCTAATATATGTGAGGTCCATTCATGGTCCTTCTATAAAAATTGTGGACATGCTGAATTTTCTTAGCCTTCTGAGGAAGTAGAGGTCTTAGTGTGCTTCTTTGACCGTAGCATTGACGTGCATAGACCAGGATAAATTGTAGGTGATATTTTCTCCTAGGAAGTTGAAGCTCTCAACTACCTCCACCTCAGCTCCATTGATACATGCGTGTCCTCTACTCCGCTTCATGAAGTCGTTGACTAGCTCCTTCGTTTTGCTGACATTGAGGGAGAGATTGTTGTCTTTACACGATGCCACTAAGCTGTCTATCTCCTTTCTGTATTCTGACTCATCATTGTTTTAAGATCCTACCCATTATGGTGAGAAAATCTGTAAGTGGAGTTAGACCTGAATTTGGCCACACAATCATGAGTGTATAAGCAGTATAGTAAGGGGCTGAGAATGCAACCTTGCGGGGCACCGATATTTCATGCTGTTGTGGAGGTGGTGTTGTTGCCTCTCCTTACTGATTGCAGTCTATGGGTCAGGAAGTTAAGAATCCAGTTGCAGAGTGGGGAACACAGTCTAGGTCTCGAAGTTTGGAGATGAGTTTTGTTGGAATTTTGGTGTTGAAAGTGGAGGTAAACTCAATACATAGGAACCTGACTTGAGTATCCTTGGTATCCAGATGTTCCAGGGATGAGTGTGGGGCCAGGGAGATGGTGTCTGCCATGGACCTATTGTGATGGTAGGCGAATTGCAGCAGATCAAGGCAATCTGGGAGGCTGGAGTTGATGTGTGCCATTACTAACTTTTCAAAGCACTTCATGGGGGCTAGTCATTAAGGTACGTTACCTGATTTTTCTTTGGCACCATGATGATAGTGGTTTTCTTGAAAGGTGGGAACCTGTCGTAAGGAGAAGTTAAAGATGTTTGCAAATATTCCCGCCACGTGGTTCGCGCAGGATTTATTCATAAACCATCAGTGCCTAATTGGGGTTTCCCAGGTAGTGGAGAGAAACCCTTCACAAAACTTCCTTACTGTGACACTTAGCTGATGTTTGATAAAATTCAGCTCTATGTTAATTCTTGATCTGTTCACAGCAAATGAGAACGTAGAAAAGTATTAACATGATTTTGAAGCTTTTGATATTATTTTACAACAAGTTTATTCTAGGTGTATGAAAAATAATTCTGTACTTTTCAACCTTTCATGAAAATTTATCATTGACATGGTGGTAGAAACAGCCTCTGAGATTAAAAAGGACAAGCCCCACTCCAGAACCTGAATATGTAATTGGGGTTCACACTTCAATGCAGACTGGAGAAGCGCACTTTATTGTATGAGATACTGACTTTTGGAAGAAAAATTAAACCATGGTCCTGTCTGCCTGCTTCGGTGGATGTAAAGATCCTCACTTGGTTATGATTTAGGTTTACTGACTTTAGCATAATGTAAATGAAAAAGCTGCAATGCAGTTTGGGAATGAAGACACATATCTGGAAGATACATCTGTTTCTTTCTTTGAGAGTTCCTGTTACTTGCAGCTAAATTTTTGTTACTTAAAATCTGATCTAACTGGAAACAATACTAACATTATTAATAAAAATGGTAGTTAATGGTGATATCTTTTAATCAAAATGAAGACTGTCATCTTCCAATACGTAATTGAAGTCCTTTCCAAGCAAAGATCCCTAGTTATATGATTGTGGAGGATAGCAGAGTTTTCTATTCGAAACCGGATGGCCAACAGGGTAAGTTTGATCTGAAATCAAAATAGAAACTTGCCATTATATCTGACATCCATCAGCTTAAGTCTTCACAGCCAACTCCAATAAACCATGCTGTGTATACTGCTTTGATTTTAGTCATCTGTTCACATTCTCAACACTTGTGTCCTCTTGTTTACTTTCATCCCATTAGCTTCCCATACATCTCTACCCTCTAGTTTCTGTAACCTGCACCAATTAACTCTGATGTAGACTGCCTTCTGTTGGCTATCTTCCAGTTGTGGCTCACAGGCTTTAGTGCTATTTTGGATCCATTTCCAGTTGTTTCAAGACCAGTAGTGATATGCCTGTGTCCTACAAGCAACATGTTTCTCCATTATAGAAGCAAAAGTTTAAAGCACTCATGTAAAGTCAGTCAGTATCAAGTGGGTTAGTTGATTTTGTGGCTCCTTTAGAAACATATCAGGATTGGTGTTCTGTAATTAGCTTTTCTGTCTGTCCCAACACATGTATTTATGCAGCATTTTAAATTTCTAATCCTCAACTAAAGCACCGTGAAGACAGCCTACCAGTAAAGTAAGAGAAGTAGAATTTTTTTTAATAAATGGTATTATCTGATGTCCTTTTAAATGATTGGCCACACGTGGACATGTTGTTTATTTTCCATGTTTAATTTTCAATTTAGCTGACTTCATCTCATTTTTAATGAGTGAACTAGTTCTTGCTGAAGTGCTGCATCTTTTTATTCTTTACTATTTGGAATGATATTTTCATTCATCTCTGAAAATTAGAATTTTGTAATTATTTTCCTAATAGGGGAAATCATGTCGTTACTATCATGGCGTCCATAAAATGAATGAACAGAAAACTTTACAGTGGATTCATGGTATGCATTTGGCTTGGGACATTGAAGAGTTGGTGAGCCTTGGAAAGAAGCTTCGTTCATGCCCATACTTTGTATCTCGTGAGTTGATGCAAGAGGCAGACATTGTATTCTGTCCATACAACTATCTAATGGACCCACAGATAAGGGAGAGTGTAAGTGTTTTTGTAAACTATTTATCAAACAATTTTATGTTCCCCATGGACCATATTGTACTAGAGCATCACTATTGCTTTTTCTGCTTTTTTCTGCTTTCCTGATAGATGAAGATCAATTTGAAAGATCAAATTGTTATCTTTGATGAAGCACATAATATTGAAGACTGTGCACGGGAGTCATCTAGCTTTAGTGTCACAGAGAAACAGCTGTTATTTGCTCGAGAAGAACTGGATTGCATGGTCAACCAAAATATCAAGAGAAATGATCATGATGCACTGCGTACAGTCTGCTATAGTTTTACCAAGTAAGTAACAAGTCTATATATTTATTTATTAATTGTACTAATTTTATTTAACTGCTTTTGCTTAATAAAATTGGATTGAGTAAGCTATGGTTGTTGAGCTTTCGGTATAGAGTATATTTTAGCTACTTGGAACATTGGAACAGTTTATCACCGTTCTTCTTAAAGCAAAAATTGAATAAAACTATTGCCACAAAATCCATAGTGTATATATTGTTCAAAACAGTATATGTTGCAGTGATTACTAGGCTCTGCTGTCTCATCCTGTGTATCAGATGATTGCATTCTGATCACTCTTAACTGTAGCAACTAATAAGTTATATAATATGATGATTATTTCATTTGTATCTATTATTCTTAAGCTGTAAGATATGCGTCGTACAGTATTGTGGATGACAAATACACCTACAGTCATTTCTTCTTATCCCCGAGGATTCCATTCTTGAGAACCCCTGCAAATGATGAAATTTGCAAGTGCAGAGCTCATTAAAAATCACAGATACACGAGCTTTGTCTGCGGATATTAATTTTTGTTGTTAATTATTTTTGGCGCGGTAGGCGAATTCGCAATTCATGATTACCTTACAGAGGATTTACTGGTATATGTTTATTACTACCTTTCTCTTCAAAAAGAAAAATAAAGTGCCAACTGTGAATTATAGATCATGGTGCCACTTTTAAGATAGCCTGCGATTCTAATCACTAGTGACACGGTCAAGTTTGCTTGCAACCAGGCTTAGTATGCCACACAAACAAAAACAAATTGCTAGAAAAACTCAGCAGGTCCAGGAGCATCTGCGGAGAGAAAGCAGAGTTAACGTTTCGGGTCCAGTGACCGAAAGAAGTGTCCTGAAGAAGAGTCGCTAGACCTGAAATATTAACTCTGCTTTCTCTTCACAGATACTGCCATACATGTTGAGTTTTTCCAGCAGTTTCTGATTTCCGGCATCTGCAGCTCTTTTTATTCTTGTTTAGTTTCCTGCACAGTTGGTTGCTGCATATGTTTCATATGCAGGGTACAATGATTACAGATGCGTTCAATATGTACTGCGTAAGTGCTTGATTAATTCAGTTAATTAACCTCACGTTCCTCTCAAGTAGAGCTCGTGTTCAGATAAGGGAGACATAAATGTCCTCCATCCACTTTGGGAGTGATTGCAGCCATTTTCCATTTCATTGTGCATTTACGATTTGCCGAAGAATAGATGGCAATACAGGTTGCGCTTGGCAGAGAGAGGCCCTGGTAATCAAGGACTCCTCCTTTCCCCCACTCCAAACCTCCGTGTTTCTTTCTTCCTTGCAATCCCTGTTGACCACTTCAGTTCTGAGCTTCCACATATTCTCACCTGATTCTTTTATGTCTCAATCACCCAACTTTACCCTGGGGCCCTGGCCCTACACCTCAGCTACGCCAACCATTGTGTTGCACCATCACTTCACCACCACCCCCCCCCCCCCCCGCCCCTGCCCCTGCCCCATCAATGCCAAGGTGATTGTGACTGATGATTAAATCCCTTCCCCTGCAGTAACCTAGGTCTTCCAAAGCACTATCGCTTCCTATCCTTACATATTGATTTGCATATCCTTCACAATTGTCCCCTCCGCATGTTGCCTTCAGTCCCCAGAATTGGTTTGCCGACATCCCTTGTACAATACTAGCATCTAATAAATCTTGACATTTATTGGGCTGACCCCAGGACTGACCGTGGCCCAATACCCTGTGAAAGCTGAATAGACAACCCCAACTATTGAGGGACCAGATCCATGACTAATTTCTGTGCAGCTCCCTGACTGACCTATTGTGAATCCCTGGACTGGTTGCACTGGAACTGTAGGCCTCCCCCATGGCCCATTCCCCGAAATGCATTGATGTAGAACCCCTGATCCTGACCACCCCAGCTGGCTGAAGGACTGTGTCCAAATCCCTGTACTGAGATTGGATGCTGCCTTTGACTGTCCATGACCGTTTGCCCGGACTAACTCCACATACAGTGTGTTTGCCACATAAACTGCTGGGACAATGGTTAATTTTGACATTGACATTGCACCTTATAACAACATGTTCATCCCTTGACTGATCACTGCTTTCAACCACGACTGGATTTGTGTCTGTGCTAGTCAGCAATGCAATGCAGAAGTACTATGAGCATTTAAGTTCTGAAGCAGGTGGCAAAGCACACAAAGGCAAGGCAAGTCCAAGATCCCCTGAGCATCCAAGCCTGAACAAAGGGAGTGAGTGCTTAATGAGGAGCCTTGGGAAGCACTCCTGCTCAATCCATGAGGTGGGTGCTTGTCTGTCCAGACAGCAGCATTGAAGTAGAGAGCTGTATTCTGAATGGGTTGGAGATGTGCAGTGGTGATGTGGTGAGGCTGGTGGGTGTCCAGTGCTAACTTTCGTGGATGGGGTTTGAGTGTTGCAGGTGGTTGCTACCATGGAATGCAATCTGAGATGTTGGGAACCTCTGCCCAAGATAGAGGCCTGGAGGAGCAAGTGACAAGCTGGTACCGCAAGAACTGCTTTGACTTTAATGTTGGGAATTGTCACCATTTAGCTTTTATCCGGTCTTTGGGAGAATACAAAACTGCATATCAGTAAGTTGCAATTAGGTTGTAATGAACACGCAAATAGGTCTTTCGCAAGATTCTCCTCTCTCCATTGAAAATCTAGTTGCAGAATCTGACATTTTTTCTTTGAAATTGAGAGCTTCATCTTTCCAGTCTCTTTGCATCTTGCCAACTGACTTGCCATTGTCCATGTTGTTCAGGGGCTAGAAAGCGTTCTCCCACAGTTTCACTTGACACTATTTTGCTTAAGTATGCTTTGGTTTCTTGCATTATTTGCACGTGATTCTGACATGACATTTTAGTCAACTGGCAGTATTTCTCTGGTTAGGATGAAAATTGTTTCAGTTTAAGATTTATAAAACATTCACATAGGTTCTACCTCATGAAAAGCTAATTATATAAATTTCTTATTTGTAGCTGGCTAAAGGAGTGTTCTGGGAATCTGGTGGAAAAGGAATATGAAACATCTTGCAGGGTCTGGAACGGGAAGGAAATGCTAAATGTTTTTCATAAATGGGGATTAACCGGTGCTACATTTTCCATTTTACAGGTAAATTGGTTATTTAATAAGAGTAACAAGGCTTCACACTTTATCTTGCTTCCCCTATGATAAACTGACTGAATGCTAGCTAGGAATTCAGTATAAAATCCAAAGGATTAAAGATTCAAGCAGTGAAGAGATGAGCTAGTTTTAGGACCACTAACGATTGGTAAAGACTTCTGAGTTTCTGTTCTACTGGAGAAACCTCCAGATAGCATCCAGGAGTTTCCCACAATGAGTAAAGAAAAAATCTGGTTAAATTGTTATGTGCCAACTGTAGTTTGTAGCTGGCAGAGAGAGCTGCAATGCAGCTATGAGCTGTATTCTGCCTACCAGAGCTCTCTGCATTGCATTCATTTTTCATTTTTAACTTGTTGATTTCCTATCACTTTGGACACATGACTTGAGATACAATATTCGCTCTAGCCAGGTTAGAAACTGAAAGAATAGTTGAACTGAGCCTGTTGATGTAATCCGGCCTCCTTATTCTTAAACATGCATTATGACTTCCAATGTTTACACCAGTCATGGAGAACCTATTACATTGTAATTGCAGCCTCCTTCCTCCCTGAAGGTGCTGCACAGAGGTTAAGGTCATAGAGTCATGGAGGTCAATAGCACAGAAAAAGGCCTTTTGGCCCATCAAGTCTGTTTTTGGCTGGCACAATCATCTAACTATTCAAATCCCATTCTTTTAGCATCAGGCCCATGGCCATGTATGCCTTGGCATCACAAGTGTACATCTAAATACTTCTTATTCTGCCTCTACCAACCCTACAAGCAGTGAATTCCAGATTCCCACCACCCTCTGATGAAAAAGGTTTTCCTCACATCTCCTCTAAACGTCCTGCCCCTAACCTTAAATGTATGCTGTCCTAGTCATTGATACCCCCACCAAGGGGGAAAGTTCCTTCCTGCGTATTGTATTTGTGCCCCTCATAATTTTATACATCTCAATCACGTATCACCTCCTTCTCCTCTGCTCCAAGGAAAACAACTCCAATCTGTGTTTCTTCACAACTAAAACTTTCCAGCCTAGGCAACATCCTGGTAAATTTCCTCTGCACCCTGTCCAATGCAATCATATCCCTCCTGTAATGTGTTCCAGAGTTGCATACAATACTTTAACTGTGGTCTAACCAACGTTTTGTACGGTTTCAGCATACCCTCACTGCTCTTAAAATCTATGCCTCAGGCAAGTACCCCATATGCCTACTTAATCATTTTAACATAGAAACATTGAAGATAGGAGCAGGAGGAGGCCATTCACCCCATGAGCCTGCTCGGTCATTCTTCACGATCACGGCTGATCGTCCAACTCAATAGCCTAATCCTGCTTTCTCCCCATGACCTTTGATCCCATTTGCCCCAAGTGCTATATGTAGTCGCCTCTTGAATACATTCAATGTTTTGGCATCAACTACTTCCTGTGGTAATGAATTCCACAGGCTCACCACTCTTTGGGTGAAGAAATGTCTCCTCATCTCAGTCCTAAATGGTCTACGCCAAATCCTCATACTGGGACCCCTGGTTCTGGACACACCCACCATGGGGAACATCCACCCACCCTGTCCAGTCCTGTTAGAATTTTATAAGTTTCTATGAGAACCCCCTCATTCGTCTGAACTCTAGTGCAAACAATCCCAACGTAGTCGATCTCTCCTCGTATCTCAGACCCACCGTTCCCTAAATCAGCCTGGTAAATCTACACTGCACTGCCTTGACAGCAAGAGCATCCTTCCTCAGAAAAGGAGACCAAAACTGCACACAATATTCTAGGTATGGCCTCACCAAGGCTCTGTGTTTCTGCAACAACACATCCCTGCTCCTGTACTCTCAACCTCTCGCAATGAAGGCCAACGTACCATTTGCCTCTTTACCGCCTGCTGCACCTGCATCTTACCTTCAGCGACTGGTGTACAAGGATGCCCAGGTCCCACTGCACACTCCCTTCTCCCAATTTAATCATTCAGATAGTAATCTGCCGCCTTGCTTTTGCTTTCAAAGTGAATAACCTCACATTTATCCAAATTATACTGCATCTGCCAACCTGTCCAGATCATGCTGCATCCTCGTCACAATTTACCATCCCACCCAACTTGGTATCATCTGCAAACTTGGAGATGTTTCGTATACTTTAAGCAACCTAAACGCGTACAGAGCCAAGAT
Source organism: Rhincodon typus (assembly GCF_021869965.1). Classification (NCBI taxonomy): domain Eukaryota; kingdom Metazoa; phylum Chordata; class Chondrichthyes; order Orectolobiformes; family Rhincodontidae; genus Rhincodon; species Rhincodon typus. The sequence goes on along the minus strand of NC_063357.1, from coordinate 4,958,381 downwards.
CCTCTGATACTTGCTGCTTCGCAGGGTCCTACTGTTCATCATGCATTCCCTTGCCTTGTTTATCATGCCCAAGTGCATCACCTCATTTATTTGGATTACATTCCATTTGCCACTCACCAGCCTGTCCATATCCTCCTGGAATGTACAGTTATCCTCCTCACTATTTACCACGCGACCAATTTTTGTATCATCTGTGAATTTACTGATCAACCCTCCTACATTAAATGTCTAAATCATTTATATATTACTGCAAACAACAGGGGCACCAATACTGATCCCTGTGGAACCCCAGTGGTTTCACGCTTCCAATCACAAAAATGCCTCTTGCTCCTTACCTTCAGCTTCCTACCATTGAGACAATTTTGAATCCAATTAGCCTAATTTCCTTGGATTCCATGGGCTCTTACCTTTGCTATGTGTTTCTCATGCAGACCTTATCAGTAGCCTTGTGAAAGTCCAAGTAGACTGCATCAAAGTACTTGATAAAAAGTAAGATGTTTACTGTATTATAGATGGTTTTAGATTTGTGTACATATGTTTTATAAAGCACTAAAAGAAATGATTTATGAAGGGCGTAAAAAAACAAATTGGTCACCTAAACACTTTTTTTCAAACCTGGCTTGAATCCACCATAGGGTTTTAGTGTTCATGACATTTGCACCTGAGAAGGTCTTGCATTTCTGCCATTTATGATCAGACCAAAAGCTGACTCGAGAGTTCAAACTGTTACTTGTATTTTAACAGCACTGCAAAGATGGATATCAAACTGCGTTCTTCAGTTATTCCTATATTTCACTTTATAGTTGATTTTGGGTATTACTATGGTTCTATGATTTGCTAAGACCTGGGATTGAGCCTATCCTGCCCCCTTTCAATTAAGTATGGAATATGAAGACCATGAAGGGAGAAGAAGAGAAACAAAATATGGCTTTGAAAATATGATTTTGTTTTAAATCTAAAACTTGGTTCAGTTTTTCTGAATAGCTTTTTTGGGTCTCAGCCATACAATTAGCATTAATGACTTGCTTCAGTATCTCCATAATTAAAGTAATAGAGCCAGCATTTCAGGTTTACTTCTGAGATTGGTAACCTCCACCCATTGAATGATTCAAGGATCTATATTCATACTACTCTACAGATGTCACTTCCTTGAATATATTTAGGAATGCAACGTCTGGAGGGAAAATTGCACGTTTGCAGTCAGCTGCAGTTGTTTAAAATGCAATTTTACAGTACTATACATTTGAAAGGACTGCACTTAATGTAGATGATTAATGGGCAAATGCCATCACTTATTCTGTAGCTGCTCTAATCTTTGTTACTTCAAGATGTATATAGTATTAAATTATATATATGAATGAGTTTTTGATATGCAGAAGCACCTGGATGCTGTACTGGAGAAAGAAGAAAAGGTAGTTATGATGAATGGACAGCAGGAGTCAGTAACAATCCCAACTGTAAGTCCACCAACACAGATGATGCTGAAAGGACTTTTCATGGTGCTTGATTTTCTCTTCAGGGACAGCAATAGGTGAGTGCTGGAATCTTTTTAAAAGAATCTATTCACTCTTTAGAAGGTGTGGTTTGAAATAAACAATTAAAATGATGTGTCGCATAATATGATTATTTGGAACTTTCCCTCTACAAACGTTTTGTGCTTTGTATAAATTCAGACTATTTGAATTTGAGTACAGCCTGATTATAAAATACAATTTCTAACCATAGTGGAACTTCCATTACATATGCTATAATCACTTGACAGTTTTGTGGGTCAATGCCTTGTATGAAAGGGCAACTCATTAAATGACAAAAATCAACCTCCTTGTCTGATATAAGTCAATGTTAGAACAGAAAAAGAATTTTAATTCAATTTGTTACTTCTTTTGTAGTTGTGTGTATTTGCATTCCTTAAGCTATTGGAGTACCCTTTTTTAAAAAACAAGGAATTTTGTTTATGTACTGTGGCATTTTCTTTTACTATGGCACATATTGAAGCATCTACCATACTTGTAACCCTGTTCTTGGGTAAATTAAAGACCAAAAGAAGTTAAGTAATTGAAGCATCTAGTTTCTAAAACTGCAAAGAAAATCATTTCCTTCACATGATGTTAATTGTGCACTTAGATGGCATCACCATACTGCATCATTTAATCCTGTGAAATTGATAATCATTGTTGCATGTTAACATTTTGTGCAAGCCTGAAATGCAAAGCTGTAATATGTCAGAATCTCAGAAGATTGTTATAGGTTAAATATTTTTGTGAAGGTAGACAAACAGGAGGCTGGAAGAACACAGAAGGCCAGGCAGCATCTGGAGGAAAGGAGCAGTCAACGTTTCCAGTATTACCTGGCCTACTATGTTCTTCCAGCCATGTGACAATCTTCCTATTGCTGCAGATGGACTGCTCCTCCAAGGTTCACAAAAATATTTAGAGACAAGAAAACTGCAGATGCTGGAAAAAGGTAGACAAGCAGGAAGCTGGAAGAACACAGAAGGCCAGGCAGCATCTGGAGGAAAGGAGCAGTCAACGTTTCAGCCTGAAACTGCATGTGCAGTTTTCTTGTCTCAAAGTATTTTTGTGAACCTTGGAAGAGCAGTCCATCTGCAGCAAGAGAAAGTTTGTCACATTTTGAACACCAGTTTTCGTTTAAGATGTTTTCTGAATTGGGGTATTAGTGGTAGTGAATTGCATTACATTATTGGCTAAGTATGGAATTATTAACTATTTCAAGGAAGTTGTTTTCATTCTTTCATGAGATGTGAGGATTGCTGGCAAGGCAAGCATTTGTTGCTCATCCCACATTGACCTTGAAAGGGAATGGTGAGCATGTTTTTTGAACTGCAACTCTGTGTCTCGTGCAAGTACATCCACAATGCTGTTAAGCGGGGATTTTCTTTTGAAGAATAAATGGTACATTAAGAACAAATAGGATTTTTGAGGGAAGGTTGCTGTGATGAGTCATATTTTTGACATAAATTGTTCCTATAGATTTATAGATGACTATAGGGTGGCAGTGCAGCAGACTTACACATGGACCAATCAGCCAGATATTCCTGATGAAAATGGTTTCTTTGCACGCCCTCGATATAGGAGAGGCTCACGGAAAAAGATAGCTGTGCTGACCCTGAGCTTTTGGTGTTTAAATCCAGCAGTGGTGAGTCCTATAACTGAATTGTATTATGCAATGTACCTCCTCGCTGCCTGCTACGTACTCTGTCATTATTTTAATACGTGCTCACTTCACAATGCCATGTGCTCTCCTTTCATCCTGTTATGCCCATGCTTGCACCTGCTCGATCCTTTTGATGCTGTGTATTCTCAATGGGGGGTATTCAAGATGTCTTCATGACTGCCTAGTATGTCTTATGTCCATCAGGTCTGCTTGACAGCCATAGTATGCTAGCTCAGTACTCTTTATGCCCCCCCCCCCATGTGAGTGTACCCAGCATCTCACTGCCCCACTTTGCGCATCTACTCAGCCCTTGATGCCCCTGTGTGCACTCACCCGTCTCTCAGATATCTGTATGTGCACTTGGTTTTCCTCCTGTCAGTGTTCATGCTCCCACCTGCTGCTTCTCTCGGTGCCCAACTCCCATGTGCTTTCTCTCTCATCTCGATGTCTTCGTCTGCATTCTCCTATCGATGTGCCCTCACCTACTCCCTTCTCTCTTGCTCCTCCACGCCCTAGGCAATTTGCTGTCCACATCTTGCCTGAGGCCTTCGTGCTCATTCTTGCACTGCCTCAAAATAAGTCATCCTGCCACTCCATTCCCACTCGTCTCCCAGCCCCCACCCCCCACGCCTACCCCACCCCATCGCTGGCACTGTTCAGTTGTCCCCTAACTGCTTGGCCCTTAACTTTCACTATCCTTTGCAAACCCCCCGTCTCAGCACTCTACTCTCATACTCTTGCTATCTCCATCTTATTTGTTTCTTCCCTGAGTCCCCCCTTTTCCGTGTATGTATGCTGCCTCCTCTTGTTAACGCCCCATCTGTGTGTACATGCGCTCAATTCTCCCTCTGCATCATTTCTGTGTGCATGTGCTCTCCTCTCACCTGTGCTGTCTCTCCTCTTGTTCTCCGCTGACCTGTGCTTCACACACCCTTCTTTTTATTTCCCCCACATCTGTGCATTCATGCTTCCTCCTCTTGCTCCATCCTCACCCGTGAGTGCACACAAGAAGAGGTGATGGCTGGTGGTATTATTGCTGAACTGTTAATCCAGAGACCCAGATAATGTTCTGGGGACCGGGGTTCGAATCCTGCCATGACAGATGGTGGAATTTGAATTTAATAAATATCTGGAATTAAGAATCTAATGATGACCATGAATCCATTGTTGATTGTAGGAAAAACCCATCTGGTTCACTAATGCCCTTTAGGGAAGGAAACTGCCATGCTAACCTGGTCTGGCCTACATGTGACTCCAGACCCACAGCAATGTGGTTGACTCTGAACTGCCCTCTGGGCAGTTAGGGATGGGCAATAAGTACTGCCTAGCCAGTGACGCCCTCATTCTGTGAATGAATAAAAAAAAACTCTCTCCTCGCACTCTCCCCTTGCGTGTGCATTCTCTCCTCTTGCTCCCTCACCTATGCGTACATGCTCTTTGCTCGTTTTGTTTTTCATCTTTCTTGCTTCCAGAATGAGAACTGTTGGCGTACTAAACTTAGAAGCTTTCTGACTGGTGGATTTAACCTGACATTATGCTATCCTACTCCTTTTACTTAAGACACCTAGCAAAGGTTTTTGCAGTTGAATTTATTAATAAAGGCTTAAATTGAAATGTGTTACGTTCATTTTCTTCTAGGCATTTTCAGATCTCAGTAGCGTCAGGACAATTGTCCTAACATCGGGAACATTGTCCCCAATGGAGTCATTCTCTTCAGAGCTGGGTGTAAAATTCAGTATTCAGCTGGAGGCTAATCATGTCATTGACAACTCTCAGGTAATGAGCTACACTATTTATTTCCCAACTAGTGATTCAATCACCAGAGGCAAACCTCAACTTATATATGCTTTTTTATTAAGTTGAGAGTATTTGTGATGAGGGCATCTACAGAAACATCCAGGTTACATTAAGCTGTTTATTTGACATAGATATTGCAGGGAAACATCTTTGCCACGAAGTGTATTTGAGATTTTTTCCCCCATACTTTTTTCTTTACATTTTCATTGCAGTTCATAAATCTTATGAATTGTTCAATCAATTAGTTCTTGTGGTAGGTGTAATTCATAACTATCTTGTCGTGCCTGAGGATGTGAGAGGCATTGTATCTGTCTTCCCCAGAAGTTAGTGACAGTTGTTTCTTTTTCAAGGCTGAATTAGGTAGTTTTTTTGATAGACAAGGGAATCAATGGTTTGGGGTACAGACGAGAAAGTGAAGATGATACCATAACCAGATCAGACATTATTTTTACCGAATAGCGGATCAAATGGCCTACCCATGCTTCTGGGTCCTATGTATATGCAAATTCTATAATTTCTTTTTCCCACTTTTTGTCCTTTTCTTAGGTAACATTTGCTACGTTACCCATTTATACTGAAATAAATGCAACTTTGATTATAAATCTGCAGTTATTAATTGACCAAACACAATGATCCCTCCCTTTTTTCTAGTTGGGAAATAAAAATTCTGAGGAAATTAATGAAAGCCTGGTGAAAATCTCCTGAACGTTTGATTTGAAATTGAATAGACAGTGAGTGCATTGTACTTGGAGTATGATGGCTCCTAATGGATAGCTTTGTTGGTTTGTTGAGGATGAGTGGTTATGAGCAGTGATCTCTTCTATAAATGTTCAGTTTTCATTAGTCAAGATGTATTTGTAAATATAAATAATATTCCAAGTAACCAATCTAGACTAACTGACATAATTTATCCAATCTGCAGAAGTATACTCCATTCTGTTTTGCTGGAGAAAGATTACTTTGGAAAATGATTATTCTTTCAATTTTATATTTTCGTATTAATCTAATAGTGGTTTATAAAAATTTAAGTGGAGACAGAAATGATTCTGCCCCTGCCTTGAACACTTGATTAAGTATAAATGCCTAACTTCATCCACTTAGAATCTATTTGACTAGGTACAGATGAGACTAGGTGGATGAAAGAGTTAAACAGTTAGAAACAAAGCATGGATATGGTCCACATACACAGCTCATTAAATCGGTTCAAAGTTCTACATTATGTAGATGCACCACAGGAATGTTTGAGGCTTCATTAGTTTTATGTTTTTAACTTGAGATTATACCATCTGGTGAGGCCTTGCTAATAATATTCTTTACTTTGGTTAACTTGAAATAATGAACAGAACCTGGGTGTACTTAACTCTTATTTAAACCTTATTAATAAATACTGCGTTAGATCAAAGAAAATCAGGGGTGAAAATTGCATTTGTCTGCAAAATGTTGGTTTTAAAAGTTGACTGGGAGACCACCAAGGTAATGAATACAGGAACAGATAGCATGGCTGGCAATAAAAGAGTGATATATGCTCTTAAAATTTACATTTAAAATGTTCTGCTTTCATTACATTACAAAACTGTGCGTAAAAAGCAAGGGCATTTTCTAAGTTTATCATTGGTGTATCCTAAAAGTATTCAATGAGAGGATCCTTTTGAATCTCCTTGCACACTTTTGATGATTATAAGATGAGGGTCACTGACATTATGCTCATGCTTCAAGAGTAGTAGTTTGGGGACACCAGCCTAAAACTCTAAAACTTTTATACCCTTAAAATTACATCTAGCTCAGATCAGAGTGGACAGTTTGCAGTGAGAGTTGATCCAATAATCACACCTGCTGGATAGGTTTTCATTTGTACAACCCTATTTATTAGTTCACTTTACGGTGAAGGGAAGAATGCAGTGATGCAATCCACTCATGTAGTCTATCACCAATAGGACAGATACACACGCTCTGATAATATATGAAATAAACAAACACATAAAAGTTTGGATCAATTTGTGGAAAAGTTATTCTGACTTCTTAAAAACTTTAATTTTCTGAAGTTTCAGATCAGTCATGATAAAGGCAAAATTGCCCTTTTTATTTAGCCAATAATCCATTAAATCTTCTCTGAAGGTGAACTGTTACAGAATATCAGTTGCTCTCAGTGGAATTAGTCTGGGTTCCTCATCACCAAACCCCAATAAATAAAGCTTTTCTTCAAAAGACAAAAATTACAATTTTAATAACACAAATATCTTAATTTAAATATATACCGTTGAGTGTATGAGGTCAGATGATTGCATCATAAAGTTTTATTTTGATTTTTCAGGGTATGTCTGTAAGGGGTGATTGTAGTAAGCTTGGTTCAGTGATGCATTGTTGAATTAGCAGATTATGGGTTCCTCCACGTGGGAAATTAGCCAGGCAGTGATTAATTATTCTGAAGGGTCACCTAGAGGAGAGAGATACTTTCACCAAAGGAGCAAAAAAAGGAAGTGTAAGTTATGCTCACTGAAATGATCAAGATTATGAATGGTTTTGATGTGGTAAATATTGAGAGATTGTTTTCTCTGGTTGGGGAATCTAGAAGAATGGAGCACAGTTTCAGGATAAGTTAAAATGTATCAAGGATACTTTTGTCTCTTTTGCTTTAAAACTATATTCAGTGTCAAAGATCATGTTGCAGCATGTTTTTGTTTTTTTTCTATGTTTTTTTGTGCTTGATGATCATGATTTACCCTGTTCTCATCGATGCTGATCTTGTGTTTCCTGGCTGTAATCTTAATCCAAAATGGTGACCAAAGCTTCATTATCTTTTACAATTGGAGCTTCAAAGCTAAATAAAAATCACACTTTGTTACAGCTCTAGTTTAAATGTCAGCAGTTGGGAAATTACCTGTACATCTGTAAATTGTCAGTCAACATCAGTGCTAGAGTACCACTTTATGACTTAACAGTGGTTATTAGCAACACAGTTAGCCTCATAATGTCTTAACTTGTCTACCATTGGATCTGTGCAATATGGTACAGAAGCTTGTGTTACACTTGTATGCTTGAAAATATATTGGCTGGTAGATACCTTAACTGTTTCATTGCTGAAAGTCCTAGCAATTTTAATGAAATTTTAGTACATATTAAGAACTTTGGAGTGCATAGATTCCTACAAACATACCTTTTAGTAGGTTTTTTTGTGCATGGAGTAAGACTTAATCTACAAGAACATTTTGTAAAGACAGATTGATTTGTTACTTATACCTCATTTGGTTTAAAAACTACTTAAAATTATAAAGCCTAGAAGTTTATGCTGTGCTGTAAATTCACAAGCAGTAACCATCTCTGTCAGATCTTCTACCCTTCCTTACAATTTTCACAACATCTTTACTAAAGATCCTGATGCATGCTTCTGTGAATTGCAGCATGTCTGTTATGTTGTTCAAGTACTTTTCTCATGGTGGACATTCTCCGACTAAGAGATTGAGCATTCAAGATTGAGATGAGGAGAAATTTCTTCAATTGAACATCGTGATTCATGAGAATTCTTAATTTTGAAAGCTGTGAATGCTCAATTATTAAGTATACTTAAGAAATCAACATTTTTAGATACAAAGGGAGCCAAGAGATGTTTGGGGAGCATGTGAACGGGTATGTGAGGTTAAATATAATTATGATCTTATTGAATGATGGAACAGGTTTGGAAGGCTGAATGAACTTCACCTGCTCCTGATGTTCTTCTGTCCATGAACTTAGACTCTTAGAAGACATCCCAGCCAAGAGTGATGTTGTCATGGCCTGACTTCCAATATGCACTATACAGTGACCTCTGCTGGAAAGCACAAAGTTAGAAGGATGAATTCTTAATGATGTCACCCCTCTTTACCTTAGTGTCACCAAAATCAATTACAGCATTTTCATTGATAATGCACAACTCAACATATTGGGGGTTTAATATAACCCAATTTGATTTGCATTGCTTAGTACACATCATGCAATGCATTTGCCTCAGAAGCTATTAGAGCAGCTTTTGAATATGTTTTAAAGAATAATAACATTTTGCTGACTCTGGCAATAATGTAGGTAATCCAAAAAAAACTGACATGACAGCGAGCAAACCTAACCAGATTATGTCTTAGATATAATGAAAAAGATGTCTTTAAGGCTAACTTGTTATGTCAGTGAAGGTTTTGTTTTATGTTTTTAACTACTCTCACTTAAGTCTTGGATTATTAACCAAGTCTTTTAACTATGAGGGAGCAAATAATTGCAACTTTTCTTTGTTTTTCATAAATGGTATGACATATTCAACATATTTAAATTTTACGAGTGACGCACAGCTGTTTCTTAAATATTATGTTCCAAATCTTTCTCATCCTCATCAAATTAGGTTTCACTGGCTTCCAGCTGAATGTCTCTTTATGATGATTATGATCTTTCTGTTTTCATCTGTTGATCTTGCGAAGTAATTTTATTCTGCTCTTCCCAGATCATGACTTTTTCTTATTTCATTACCATTCTTCCAACTTCATATTCTCCATCAGTTTTCTATTTTTAATTCTAGTGGTGCTGAAGACAGGTGTTTGAGGCACATGGTCAGCAATATGGCAACAATACAAGATGGTTCTCCAAGGAAAAGAAATAAACTTAGCAAGGAAAGACATGCGGCTTTGTTATTTGACGGGAAGACTTTGAGTAGAAGTTGAACTATGCAGTGGACAAGGTGTTAGTCCATTAATATGCAGTGTTATAGGGTGTAGTACAAATATAGTCTTCAATAAAATTCAGAGCTGAGGAAGGAAGTTGGTGGATGTGATAGAGAGAGGCTATCAACAATAAAAGTCATGCCATGTTACTTATGTACTCAAAAATGAGTCAATTATGTAATCACATCAATATAAACCAACCTGAATACCTGCATCACTGTTGTCTTTGTAACTTATTTATTTATTTTTCTTTAGGTATGGGTAGGAACAGTTGGAACAGGACCAAATGGACGAAAACTCTGTGCCACTTTCCAACACACAGAGACATTTGGGTTTCAGGATGAAGCTGGAGAAATGCTGCTGAAGATTTGTCAAGTTGTTACTCAGGGTGTACTCTGCTTTCTACCTTCATACAAGGTAATAAAATAATAACCAATATTTTACTAATCCGATGTAATAATTTTGCAGTGTGCCCTAGTCAAGCATTTCCTTTTAATGATTCCATAATGTTCAACACTTTTCGCAGCCCATCATTTACTGAAGCAGTACATGTTCAAATGCTACAAGATCTGGACAATATCCAGGCTTGGGCTGAAAAGTGGCAAGTAACTTTGTATCACACAAATGCTATTTCCAAAAAGCAACAATCTATCCAATGCCACTTGTCATTCAGTGGTGTTACCATAAGTGAATTCCCCACTATTGACATCCTTGAGGTTACCATTGATCAGAAACTCAACAGGACTCGCCTCATGAACACAGTAGCTACATGGGCAGTTCAAAGGCTAGGAATACTGCAGCAAGTAACTCCCCTCCTGACTCCCCAAAGCCTGCCTATCATCTGCAAAGCATGAGTCAGAAGTGTGATGGAATATTCCTCACTTGCCTGGTTGGGTGCAGCTCTACAAACTTTATAAAGATTTGTCAAGCCAGGACAAAACAGCCCAGATGATTGACACCACATCTACAAACATCCACCCCCTCCAGCACCGATGCTCAGCAGCAGTACTATCTACAAAATGCACTGCAGAAATTCACAGACAGCACCTTCATATCCACCACAGCTTCCATCTAGAAGGACAAGGGTGGTAGATACATGGGAACACTACCACTTGTAATTTCCCCTCCAAGCCATTCACCACCCTGACTTGGAAATATATTGCTGTTCCTTCACTGTTTCTGGGTCAAAATCCTGAAATTTCCTCCTTTTGGGCATTGTGGGTCAACCTACTGCACATGGACTGCAGCTGTTCAAGAAGGCAGCTCACCAGCACCTTCTCGAGGGCAACTTGACCGGCAATAAATGCTGGCTAGCCAGCAAAGCACATGGCCCACAACTGAATTTCTTAAAAAAATTAATGATGGATTTAAGATGTAGTTTATGATTACATCAACTGCCAGATTGCACTTATTGGATTCGGAACATTTAAAGTTATTCTAAATTGTAAAGAGACAACTGTCTTGCTATGTGTACTGTACGTTACTTGGCAAAATAGTTAGCCAGTCATGTTTTTACAAAAACAATATTGCTGAGGTACTGTATTTCCAAAAGCACTGTTTTCAAAATACCTTTTTTTATAGCTGCCAATTCAAAATCCAGTAGTTGCACTGAATGCTGCATATATTTGTTTTGTTCCAGTTTGACACCATCAAAAGTGAAGTTCTTTGCAATTGCAGATTAAAATGGTCTAAAGGTGCCTGTGAAAACAAAACTGTAGGAAAGTGATTTTGGGGTTCTGAATTTCTGTGAATAATTTTATTCATTAAAATTAGTGTCTATTTTTAAATTTGAACTCTGTGTCTAGTTTCATCCTTACAATAACTTGTGAAATAAATATAAATTCCAAATCTTCATAGGAGGAGAAATAACTTACTGGATTTTAAAATATTTTGTAATATTTAGGTAGTATAATTTCTTTTGGAAAGCAAGAGCATTTGTTGGATGTGCACTTTTCCTATTTCCATTTGTTTCTTTAAAAAACAAGGGGTATAACAAATATTACAGTTAGAACAAATAAAATGGTTAAGGAAACCAGGACTGACGTCCTAATGGATTAGATATACTTTTTTTCCACCAAAAGGACCTATTGTATTCATATCCAATGTAGTTGGAAAGGATATAAGCATACTTTCTCTGACACTCAAAAAGCCGAATCAAACTAGTTTTGAGGAGTCTTGATATAATTCCTTCCAGCTGCTCAAATTTATCATAGTTTGTGCCAATATTGCATAAATCAGAGATGAGGAGAAAACCTAGTGCAGTGGTGATACCCCTAATGCTGATTTATACCTGACCAGGTATTTGGGAAAATTATTAGTTGTTTCATGTTTAAATGTCGGTGCGAAAGAAGTACAGAAATAAACAACAAATGTTTCAAAGATTACTTTCTCTAACTTTGTATTAATTTTAGGGATTCTAGAGACCAAATTTAGTTAAATTGCAAATACTTTTTAATAATCTTTAAATTTTGCAATGAGTCTGAATTTTGAACAATCTAGTTTTCATAGTAGACTTTTACTGAACTGAAATATATTTGAGATTGATGTTTGCTTTCAATTTATGAAGTGCAGCTAAAATTAACAAGTATAATCAAACGTTTTATTATGCAACCTTTGACTTATGGTGGTCCTTTTACATGGGTGGTCATGAAATCATGATTAATTTGCTGTTGGGACAGTCAATATTGTTCACTATAAATAGGTGGTCCCTATGTACATGAGTGATCTGCAAGGCAGAATTTTACTTTAAATTATAGAATATAATGATGATTGGAATGTAGTGCTTCATATGTTGAGTGTGTAATGACATTGATATAACAGGTGATTATTTTACTAGCAAAACTATTGTAGGTGTGAACTCCTTCATTGTGTACATATGAATAATCAAAAGATGGCAGGATGGCAGGAACAAGTGGAGATATTACAGCCTAAACCATGGGATAGCCCTGTTGGTGTAATTGTGTTAATTAAAGAATTGCAAGATTTGTTAATGTTAGACTCTGATGTTGATAATCTGGATGGAATTACAAACTGTTCTTGCGATGTTATATATTTTCTTGCACGATTTTTAGATTTCTGTCTGGTGAGACGGACTCTTCATCACTGGGTGAGCAAATAACTTTCTAGTCTAGTCAGTACATGAGTTGAGATGCATAAGAGTTCAATTTGATTTTCTGTTGATTTCAGTAGTGAAGCTTTTGATCGCTGTTAAATTCCTTCTCTCAAAATATGGTTGGTAAGAGGAGCATATTCTTAAAATCAACCAGGTCTTTTGGGAAAGCAGTTAAGAAATAGTTGTTCATGGAAAAAAATTGTAGAAGTGTGGATCTCTCACCCCAGAAAGCTTTAGATATTAACTGAAGGTAATCATTTAAAATAAATTAAAACGATCAATAAATTTTTGCTATTCAGTGGTATTAAAGGATATTGGGCAATGTTCCATGTAGGCCATTTGGTTGGGCAGCAACCTAGAAGCTCTTGCATGGACCTTGTAATGTGATCCTTTAACTTAGCAGTTGTGCATTGGCCATGCAGACAAACTTAAAAAGTGTGAACTTACAGCTTCTGTGCACTACAAAAATAAATTCGAGGGACTCTTCATATAGAGTTAAGGTGGATGAATGGAGTTTCAATCAGTTAGGATTTCATTGAATGCCAGAAAGGCTGAAGGAGCTGAATGGCCTACAGCTGTTCTTTTGTTCACACAAAACATTGGTAAGGCCACGTTGGAGTACTGCGTACAACTCTGGTTGCCCTGCTATAGGAAGGATGTTATTAAACTGGAAAGGGGGCGAAGAAGACTTACAAGGATGTTACCGAGACTGGAAAGTTTGCTTAAGGAGAGGCTGAATAGGCTGGACTTGTTTCCCTGGAGTGTAGGAGGCTGAGTGGTGACCTTATAGAGGTTTATAAAGTCATGAGGGGCATAGATTAGGAGAACAGCTTTTCCCTAGGAAAGGGGAGTCCAAAACTAGAGAGCATAGGTTTAAGGTGGGAGCGGAAAGATTTAAAAGAGACCTGAACGGGAACTTATTGCACAGAGGGTGGTGCATATATGGAATGAACTGCCTGAGGAAATGATGGCGGTGGGTACAATTACGTTTGAGACATTTGGACAGGTACATGAAAAGGAAAGGATTAGAGGAATATGGGTCAAATACATTCAAGCAGGACTAGTTCAGTTTAGGAAACCTGGTTAGTGTGGATGAGTTAGGCTGAAGGATCTGTTTCTGTGCTGTATGACTATGACACTTGACGTGTATTGTGAGAAGTGAAGGCACAAACCGTTGCTTTGCCACTGGACAGCTGTGCTCTTAAAATTGTGTAAAATGTTTTGCTGCAGAAGAACCTAAACTATTTTTGAATGATTTACTGTTACATTTCAGATAAGTGAAGTTTTATTTTAATAAATTTCTAACACCAGTTTTTGTCCTTTTCTGAGAGTGTGAAATTCCTTTATATGGTTCCACAAGCAAGTGACATCCTTGGCATGGTTGTTTAAATTGTGAGTGTTGATGCATGCTTTGGTCCAGAGCAATATCACCTTCCTCTCCTTGCAAACAGTCATACTCCTGGCAATGATCTCTGGATTATGATTAGAAGTGAATACTCTGAACAACTTCTACTTTAACTCCTCCCACTTCCTACAGACTAAGAGGATGGCCATGACTGTGTCGGCACTGCCTTGTGCTCCCATGAGGAGCTTGAACAGTTCATCAACTTTACTAACACCTTTCACCCCAACCTCAAATTCATCTGGACTATCTCCAATACCTCCCTCTTCTTCCTGGTCCTCTGTCTCCATCTCTGGTGACCGCCTCAAAACTGACATCTACTTCAAGCCCATCGATTCCCACAGCTACCTGGACTATATGTCCCCTCACCCACCCTCCTGCAAGAATGCAATCCCTTACTCCCAATTCCTCCGCCACCACCGCGTCTGTTTCCAAGATGGAGCGTTCCACTCCCGAACGTCCCAGATGTCTTCCTATTTCAACGACTGTAATTTCCCCCCTCCAGTGATCGAAAATGCCCTCAACCGCATCTGTTGCATTTCCCACACTTCTGCCCTCACACCCTCTCCACCCCCACACAACAAAAATGAAGCCAGAACCCCCCTTGTCTTCACACATCACCCCACCAACCTCCGCATCCAGCATATCATTCTCTGCCACTTCCGCCACCTACAATCCGACCCCACGACCAAAGAGATATTTCCTTCCCACCCCTATCTGCCTTTCGTAGGGACCACTCTCTCCATGACTCCCTTGTCCGCTCCACATTCCCCACTAACCCCACCACATCCAGCACCTTTCCCTGCAACTGCAGGAAGTGCTACATCTGCCCCTACACCTCCCTCCTCACCTCCATTCAAGGCCCAAAACAAGCCATTCATATCAGACAGGGGTTCAGCTGTACATCCATCAACTTGGTCTACTGTATCGGCTGCTCCTGATGTGGCCTCCTCTATATTGGTGAGACCAAGCGTAGACTCGGAGACCGTTTAGTAGAGCATCTGCACTCTGTACGTGACAAACGATAACATCTTCCGGTTGCCAACCATTTTAACTCCCCCTCCCACTCCCTTGGCGACCTGTCCATCCTGGGCCTCCTCCAGTGTCACAATGACACCACCCGCAAACTGGAGGAGTAACACCTCATATTCCGCCTCGGGAGCCTACAGCCCAATGGCCTAAATGTGGAATCCACCAGTTTTAAAATCTCCCCACCCCCAGCCTCATCTCATGTTCAACCCTCCCTCTCATCCCCATCTCTTTGACCTGACACAACCTGTCCATCTTCTCTCCCACCTGGCCACCCCACCCATTCTACTGTCCAATCGCAACCATTCCTACCTGCACTCACCTATCACCATCCCACCTACCTTCCTCAGCCCCACCCCTCCTCTCTATTTATTTCCCAGCTCCCTTCCCCCTCCCCATTTTTGAAGAGGGGCCCTGACCCAAAACGTCAACTTTCCCACTCCTCTGGACTGGCCTGGCCTGCTGTGTTTCCTCAGCTCAGTCTGTGTTGTCAGCTTTCAGAGTCTTCGGACTAACACTCGGAGTAACACTCCGAAAGCTGGTGATCCTTTAACTTAGCAGGTGTGCATGGGCCATGACACCTGAAGACCTAACACCTGAAGAAGGAGTAAGACTCCGAAAGCTTGTGTTTTCAAATAAACCTATTGGAGTATAACCTGGCGTCATGTGATTTCTGACCTTGTCCACCCCAGTCCAACACCGGCACCTCCACATCATGGCTACAATTTTCCTGGATAAGCTCACAAACACTTCTTTAACCAACAGAGCCAACAGAGTGTCTTTGACTGGAAAGAGTAAAAATGGTGGGAATTATTTACCTTTTCAAACCAACTCACCAGACTGTTTAAGTTGTGATAAAATGTACAGTGAATGACTGGCAAACACTTACTTCTCCCTTGTCCCTTAATGACATAGATTTTTTGCTTAGGCTGGAACTGTCTGGGTGCTGAACATATTTGATACCTCATTCAATGGTTGTACATGACATTGTGTTTTGACAGGTCACCTGACCATAGGTATCATAGCCAGTTTCACACCTATCTCTACTTGGTCTTTGCAGGTGCACAATGAGCAAGGGTGACCAGTTAACAAATAGAATTGGATTACTTTGATGGTTCTTCCCATTTCTTAAATGATTCAAGATCAGTTGTAGTGAGATTAACCAACTCCCTAGATGACATGAACTAATATAGTATTGGTGGTGGTTCAAGCCATCTTGATATGTAAACCTCAGTTTCATGCAGCATTAACCAGTTGAGCTATCAGGAGAACCAGAATTGAGGTTGCTCTTAAATACATTTACTTGTCTCTGATGACAAGATTAACATAAATAATACTATGAAACAAAGATGAGGTTTGCATTTCGTTAGTATTGCCTACTCTGTAGAATATTAGACAATAGAATCATAGTCATAATTACACATATTGTGAATCCTTGAACTCAAGGTTGGAAGAAGCATTGGACTAAAATATTTGATTCATTAATGAATGTTAGGACTGTGTTATCTGGAAACAGGCTAGCTTTTTCAAACAGGAAATAGGATGAGAAAACTTAAGGAAATTTGAAAGTTACTTTGAAAGCTGGGAAAAATGAAATATTTAGAAATCTTAACAGCTGCAGCTTTTAATAATAGGATAAAAATTACATTACTTGAAATATATTCACACTGTCTGAGCAGAATGTTAATTTGATAAATGAATTGTTTTCACAGTGTAGTTTGAGATGTAAAAGATATGTTCTCTACTTGAAGCAGTTACTTAAAGGAATTGCATTAACAGAAATTGCTATAGAAATTTGAGAAACCTTTATTCTAAAACATGAAATTGTATTTACCTGATTTATATTTGATTACTTCATTAAAGTCAATTGACGCTGCTACATTTAATTAAATCATTAATTTTGCAGTGACCAGTGTTAGCAAATATCTCAGTTAAAGCTTTGCTTGGATTGTGGCAGAAACAGATGCCCACAAACTGTTTAAGATCTCATAAGAATAGCTTGAGACTTAAGCATACTAAATAATGTATATGTAATGTAGTTTCTGTGAAGATCCATCAGATGGCTGCAAAGGCTAAGGTTTGTAGTTGTCTTGTCGCACCTACAAAAGTTGGTGGACGGCAACTAATCCCGTTCAGATTAGGTGTCTTCACATGGTGCATCTTTACTGATGATTGTTGTTATGCTGTTGGAGTGACTGGTCATCATGGTTCTGCACGCAGCACTTGGCATGTGTTAGCGTTTTCCCCTGTCATCGAGTTAGCGACTCCCAGTGTGATACTTGAGGTTTTGGGCCTACATGTCATGCTTGCCCAGAGGAAGGGTCACCTGACCTGAACTGTTAACCCTGATTTCTCTTCACAGATGCTGCCAGACATGCTGAGCTTTTGCAGCAACTTCTGTTTTTGAATCTGAAGGGGAGGTTTGGGTGTCTCACTGGATGTCCAGCTCTGGCTACCTCACCATGCAGAAAGTCCTTGGATATGTGAATGTCTTTCATCTTCCAAATGTGTCTGAACCAACAAAGCTGCCACAGGAGCACTGTCTTTGAGAGCACTGCTGCGGTCATGATCTCGTCCTGCCAGAAAATACCCAGAATGGGCTGCAGACGGTGAAGATGGCAATTGCGAATATGGTTTCGTGATAAGATGTCATCTATGTTTCACAACTATGCAACAATGTGCTGAGCACATTGAGTCTTGTAAACCATCAGCTCTATCCTAAGGGTCAGCTTGACCTTATTCCATACTCATTTCATGAGCTGGCCAAAGGTGGTAACTGTTTTTCGTATACATGTATCAATTTGTAGCTTCAAGGGCCAGCTTGTTGCTGTAAACCTGAGGTAGCAGCATATGCTAACCAGTTGGATGTTATTTAGTTTGTTCAGAGACAGAGATGCAACCACCTTGTTCTGTGGCAGATTTCTTGATGTTTGTAATCAGGGAGACCAAGTTACAGGCGTATTAGAAACAGTCCATGAGTCTTTGTAGCTCAGTTCCCATGTAGGCAACTAGCACTAGACCATTTGCGTGTGGAGTTTTCTGAGCAGGACTAATGTGTTTTTGTCCATCTTTCTTTCTTGATAGGCTGTAGAGCTTGCTATCTGACCTAGTGCTCAAGCAGATTTCTTCCATATCTGCAGCAAGGGCAAAGGTTTGGAGCAAAGAGGAGATGATGCTGGTCAGAGTAGGGGCTGAGGCACAGCCTTATTTCACTCCACTCCTCACTCTGAAATTGTCAGAGGTGAGCTCATCACAATGCGAACAAGATGAGCTTTGGTGGACAACCAGTTTTCCCTAAAATCTTATCAAATTTTATTGTGCTGATGATATCAAATGCCATGGTGTAACCTTGGAGAGTAAGGTAATGAAGCATGCTCTGTTCTGTGTACTTCTCTTGTATGGAGAAGATCATGGCCATAATAGATCTGGAAACTGCACTTTGTTTCTGGGTATTCATGGTCTACTAGTGTATACTAAGTCGCGAAGGCCCTACCCATCACATTCAAGAGTCAAATTCGCCTGTAGTTGTAATGATCTCCTCTGTGCTTTTTTTATATAGTGTGATGATTTTTGGCTTTCTTGATGCCTGTTGAGGTTGGTTGGCTCGCCGAGCTGGTTTGTTGTTGTTCCACAGACGTTTCATTACCCTGCTGGGTAGCATCATCAGTGCAGCCTCCAATGAAGCACCGTTGTGTTTTCCCGCCTGTTTTTAAACTCTGGGGTCTATTGAGCTGGATTACCTCACTTCCGGTTTTCCTTCACAGTGGAGTGTATATGGGGTCGAGTTCTATGTGTTTGTTGATGGCTTTCTTCGTGGAGTACCAGGCTTCTAGGAACTCCCGTGCCTGTCTCTGCTTTGCTTGTCCCAGGATTTTGGTGTTGTCCCAATCGAATTGGTGGTTCTCCTTGTCCATGTGGATAGAGATGAGTGAGCATTGGTCATGTCTTTTTGTAGCCAATTGGTGTTTGTGTACTCTTGTTGTTAATTTCTTTCCTGTTTGTCCAATGTAGTGTTTGTCACAATCTCTGCAGGGAATCTTGTATATGACATTGGTCCTGTCCATAGTGGGTAGTGGATCTTTGGTTCAGGTGAGCAGTTGTCGTAGTGTTGATGTGGGTTTGTGTGCTACTCTGATGCCCGGTGTTTGTAGGAGTCATGTGGTTAGTTCTGATATGTTCCTGATGTAAGGTAGCGTGATGAGTGTGTCGGGGTGTGTAGTAGAGTGCCACAAGGATTAGCTCTGGGGCCTCAATTATTTGTAATCTATATTAATGACCTAGAGGAGGGGGCAGAGTGTTATCTGTCCATATTTGCTGATGATACAGAAGTAGTTCGCAGGGCACATTGTGATGAGGAGCTAAGGAATCGGCAAGGTGACATACATGGTTGAGTGAGTGAGCAAAAACCTCAGATGGAGTTTAATGTAGGAAAGTGAGAAGTCATGCACCTTGGGAAGAAAAATCAAAAGACAGACTATGATTTAATGGAGTCATGCTAGAAAAGAGTGCAGCACAGAGGGTTCTGGGTATTCTTGTGTATGAAACATACAATTAGCATGCAGGTACAACAAGTACAAGTCAAGTGGAATTTTGGTATTTATTGCTAGGGGTTTGGAAATGGGGAGGTCTTACTGCAGTGGTATAGGGTGTTGGTGAAGCAGCAGCTGTAGTACTGTGTACCATTTTGGTGTCTATTTCAGAAAGGATATATTGGCATGGAAAGCAGTTCAAAAGAAATTCACAAGGCTGATTCTTGGATAAAGGGGTTGACTTATAAATAGATTAGTTATTTGTTTGTTAGAGTTGTGAAGATGTTGCCACTAGTGGGGGAATCTCAAATCAGGCAACATATTCAGGGGTGTGAAGGAATTTCTTCTCTGAGTGTGGTGAATGTCTATAATTCTCTATCCCAGAGGCTTGTGGAGGCTAGATCACTGAAAGTATTTGAAAAGGAGTTAGATAGATTTTTGAAACATTGGGGTGCTGAGGGCTACGAGGAGTTGGCATGAATGAGGAGTTGAGACCTGGAGCAGATGAGCCATGATCTAACTGAATGGTGAGATATGCTTGAGTGACTGTCTATGTCTTACTCCTGCTCCTATTTATTATGTTCTTATAATATTTAACTTCTAAGTTGGGTTCTTTACAGATGTACTTTGTATTTCTAAACTATATTATAATTATTTCATGGTCCACTTGGGAAACTGCGCTAATGCTCAAGCCCCAGTACTCCCAGGGTCATCACAAAAGTCAAAGATTTGATCAAGTTATGCAAAGTTTCCAGTTTTCTCACCTGATAAATTCGGGTTAACAGAAAATGCAGCCCAAGTTTCTGCACTTAACAAGAACCTATTATTTATTACAAATAAGTCAGTTTTAAACACAAACAAAATGTGAATGATCAATTTATAACTCCCCACCTTAAACTCTACCCTTTCTTGAACCTCTGTATGTATGTATGCAGGCAGACATAGGAAAACAAAAAAATACAGATGTTATGGGTGAAGAAATGTATATTAGAGGAGCAATGTTTAATAGTAGCAGTCCAGAAGATTCAGTGAGGTGTCCTTTTACTTCTTCCGAGTCTTTCTGATTTGACCTTCTTCATTCCAAGTCTCTTCACTTCTTTAGTGAACACTCAGAGCAGTTGGTACACTAATTGTTTAGCCTCTCAGTCGCTGGTTGGAGGCAGCAGCTTACAGGAAAATGATGAGTGAGAATAGCTGGCTGTCTTCCAACTTTTTGTTACTTCCCTGTAAGGAGAGAGAGATACTGTTCTTTTAGAGTCTATAAACTTTGTGCTACTGTACCGTTTAACACAGGCTGTCTACTTGCCCACGAGCCAGTCAGAGTTTTTGCCACACTGAACACTCCTGACTCTCACAACTGGTCCTGGTTGAGAAATCAAGTAACAGGCTATCTCTGGTCAATATGGCCCCAGAACATAGACCCGTAGTGCCAATGAGTCCATAAATCCTTCCCAAAGCTTGATAAAGGCAACAGTGTAAATACAGCTTGCATTGAGTTATAATAACTTGTTTTAAAGCTGCAATATCTCCTTCCATATTTTCCTTGGTTTTAGACAATATCCTTTTCCCATTTTGATCTACAATCCAAAAATGAAATAATGTGTTCACAATTCGTCATCTAGCATACAGAGGAATCATTCAGCCAGAGTATCCTTCTATAATTTTTGTGCCATTTGTTTCTGTTCAAGTGTTTCACAGTCATGTCCTCTGCAGCAAAATATTTTTCACAACTGAAAAGCTTGAAGAGAATTTGCCTAGTATTGTGTTATAATAATTAAGAGTTTTTGCCTTTTGGAGCTCTCTGTGAGAAAAGTGCAGTTCAGTGATAGAGGTGAAATAATGCATTATCCGAAAGATTCACCGCAGGTACAGTAAGATGACTAAAGATATTTTATGCAAATCCTTAATTTTGTTCAAGTGACGTTCTTAATTCTTCATCTAGTCTATTTTGTATACAAACTATTTTAATTGATTCCAGAATCTAATCATGGAGGAAGGGATCTTTTATCAGCTTCTGAGATGCCAATATCTAAAAAGTGTGAAAAATAGTTTTCAAACAAATTGCAGAATGATGTGAAAAGGAGTTTGCAATTTGTAAAAGTTCTACTCTTGTAAACTGAGCGATGTGTGAGAAACTGTTTTACCCTCCCTTCAATTAAAGAATGTTTAATATCAAAAGACTTGTATTGATGGTGTTGCAGTTAATTCATTGTTATCATGTGACTGTTTTCTCCTATTCAATCACTTGATTTGCTGACTATTTCCTATTCCAGGGGCAAATGGAGGTGATGTATACTATACCAAACGAAAAAAAAGAAAGGATTTCAGTAGTGTATGGATTCCTTGCTAGTTTTGGTGTTCTGACTTTTGCATACAGTGGCCCCAAACCCACCCATACTATGTGCATTTCTGCACTGAATCCAAACCATTTGTTCTTCATGTCATGTTTTTCTGTTTAATTTATTGCTGTTAAGTATATAATGTATTTTCAGCTCTGTTTACATACTCAGCAGCCCATGTATTAATAAAAAATAGTTAAAGGCATGTGATAGTGGAAGAAAGCTTTATTTCGAGAAACCAAGGATACATTTCAGGTCTTGGTGAGATACCGGATTTATACAATCAGTGTACTTGACTATATAGCTCATACAAAGGATAATGTCATGAGCATGTTTGGGCAGAGTCTAGTGATTGAGTCTGTTGTGCACCGTAACTAACATTTATTGTTTCCAGTACATGTAGTGTGACGTGGGTCATGAACTAGTTTATTGTGTAAGTAAAGTTTATATTGACAAAAGGATGGTTTGAATTACTTAAGACATTTTAAATGATAGTTCCATTGGTTAGGTTCTATTAATGGATAACATAGCATTTGCAGTATTTAATTGGGGTATGGTCTATGGTGCTGAAGATTGTGTGCTTACAAGCCTTTATTATTAAATGCATAACTGAATAAACTACCACAAATTAACAGAAAAGAAAAAATGAATTCTGCAAAATATATTCATACCCAGTATCACTTTGTGGTGGTGTACATTTGAAGACAATGTGGGTTGAAAACAATGATTTCTTCATAAGTTATTTGGCAAAGATTCTGAGTTAATTCTAAACAAAGATTATATGTATCCTTATTGGAAGAAGAGAATTCAAAATTGAGCTGCTTTGGACTTTTTCTTGCTTCCTGAGATGTAGGCAGTGCCTTAAATTTATTGCCCAGAGAATGTCAAGAAGGACCTTAGCAAGAACGTTTGCAATCCTTGTAATGGTATTCGATTTTTCTTTAGTGTTTTTTTTGGTGGTACAGACCGATAGGTAGAAGAGCTTCTTCCGTAGTGTATGATTCTGTGATTTGTGATTCTACATTGTCATTCCAACCATGGTTCAAGCTGTTTTGGATCTATTAATGTATAATGATGCAGGTTTAATGAATTATCTTGAGTAAAACATCCCCTAGAAAACAGTAATTCATGTCATTGTCAAGCAATCAGTTTGAAAGTGAAACTTAAATGAAGGTAATTACAACGGAATGAGGGCAGAGCTGGCTGGAGTGGACTTCAGAGATGGTTGAAGAACAATGGTAGCAGACGTGTAAAGAAATTTTTCCTAATTCTCAACAAAAACGTATCCCTGTGAGAAAGAAATGTCCTCGGAGGTTGACCAAGGGAGTTAAGGACGTTATCAAATTGAAAGAAAACACACAATGTGGCGAAGATTAGTTGTAAACCAGAGGATTGGGAAAGTTTTAAAAACCAACAACAAGATGACCAAAAAAAGGGTGAAAATAAAATTTGAGGGTAAATATGCATGTATTATTAAGATCCTCAGCAAGAGTTTTTTAACATGTATAAAAAAAAGAGAGGCCAAAGTGAACATAGGTTTCTTGAAGGATGATGCTGGGGAAATAATAATGGGGAACTCGGAAATGGCAGAACAGTTGAATAAAAAATTTGCATCAGCCTTCACAGTAGAAGACACAAATAACATCCCAAAAATACTAAGTAATCTAAGGCAAACTGAGAAGGGAACTAAACACAGTAACTATCACTAAAGAAGAAGTACTGAGAAAACTGTAGAACTAAAGGCCACTAAGTCCCCTGGACCTGAAGCATCCTAGCATATTAAAGGAAGTAGCTACAAAGATATTGGGTACACTGGTAGTAATCTTCCAGGAATCCTTAGATTCTGGAAAAGTGAGAGGATTGGAGAACTGCCCATTTAACATGAGTATTCAAAAAAAGGAGACAGCAAAAAAGTGGCTCTAGGCCAGTTAACTTAAAATCTGTTATTGGGAAAATCTTCTAGCCTATTATAAGGGATAAAATAGGAGAACATTTAGGAATACATAATATACTCAGCGGAGGCAGCATGGCTTCATTAAGTGGAAATTATGCCTGAAATATTTATTAGAATTATTTGACGAGGTAACAAGTGACATGGAAGGGGAATTATATGTATATTTCCAAAAGGCTTTGATAAAGTGCCACGCATTATGCAACTTAATAAGATAAGAGCCCATGGTGTTGGTGATATGTTAGCATGGAATGAAGATTGGCTAAGTAGTAGAAGTTGGATAAGAGTGGCATTTTCAGGATTGCAACCTGTAACTAGTGGAGTACCACAGGAGTGCTGGTGCCAATTATTCATGCGATATATGAATGAATTAAATGAGGGAAGTAAATGGACGAGTTGTTAAGTTTGTGGATGACACAAAAGTAGGTATGAAGACAAGTGATGAGACTGACACAAAGAGTGTGTAGAGCATTGGCAAGTTGCATGAGTGGACCAAAACTTGGCAGATGAATGATAATGTGGGAAAATTATTTACTTTGGTAGGAAGAATAGAGGAGTTGAATGTTATTTAAATGGAGAAAGACTGCAAAAGACAACAGCAGAAAGGGAGTTGGGAGTCCTCGTGTTTAAATCTCAAGAAGCTGGCTGTCAAGTTCAGCAAGTAATAGGGAAGGCAAACGGAATGTTAAACAAAAAAGTGTGCTGGAAAAACACAGCAGGTCTGGCAACATCTGTAGAGAGGAAAATAATGTTAATATTTCAAGTCCAATGATCCTTCATCAGAATTGAAAATAGCTAGGAAAGAGTGGTATTATGATATAGGGATTCAGTGATCCTATGATTTGAATGCTGATGATGGGATTGGCAGGTTGGGGGTGAGTAAATGAAGTACATGGAGCTAGAGCTGAGAGAGAAAAAAAGAGAGATTTGCATGCGAAGAAATAAGCCAATAAGATGATAAGCCAAGAGAAAGATAAATGCTAGGCAGGGTGCTAATGAGAAGTGTGAATAATTGAAAATAGCTTGGCTGCGCAGGTGGCAACCGATACAACATAGGACCTAAGGGTGTGGGGAAGTGTAATTGACATCGAGGAGGTGATCACATTCTGAAATTGTTAAACTCAATGTTAAGTCCTGAAGGTTGTAAGGTGTCTTGGTAGAAGATGTGATGAATTGGTAGATGAATTCAGAAGATTGAGGGGGGATCTTATAGAAACACATAAAATTATGAAGGGAATAGATAAGATAGAAGTAGAGAGGATGTTTCCACTGGCAGGTGAAGCTAGGACAAGAGGGCATAGCCTCAAGATTAGAGGGAGCAGATTTAGGACTGAATTGAGAAGGAACTTCTTCACCCAGAGGGTTGTTAATGTATGGAATTCCTTGCCCAGTGAATTAGTTGACGCTACTTCAGTAAACGTTTTTAAAGATAAGGTAGATTTTTTTTGAACAATAAAGGAATTAAGGGATACGGTGAGAAAGCGGTTAAGTGGATCTGAGTCCACGAAAAGATCAGCCATGATCTTATTGAATGGCGGAGCAGGCTCGAAGGGCCGGACAGCCTACTCCTGCTCCTAGTTCTTATGAATCTTATGTGTTGTTGTTCCTCCAGCTTGTGTTGAACCTCGCTGGAGCACTGCAGCAGGCCTGAGACAGAAACGTTGACATGTTGAAGTGGCAGGCAACTGGAACCTCAGGGTCATTTTTATGGACTGAGCATAAGTGTTTGGCAAAGTGGTCATCCAATCTGAGTTTCATCAACCCCACATACAGGACACCACATTGTGAGCAGCGAATACAGTAGATCAAACTGAAGTGCAGGTCGATCACTTCCTCACCTAGAAGGTGTGCCTGTGGCCTTAGATATTGAGGAGGGCAGAGCTAGATGGCCAGTTAACATTCATGCCACCCAAATGCCAGGCAGTGACCATCTCCAATTAGAGACGTTCTAAACACTGTCCCCTCATATTCAATGGCTTTACCATCACTGAATTCCTCATTATCAAAATCCAGTCCGTTACCATTGACCAGGAATGGACTTGCCATATAAATACAGTAGCTACAAGAGCAGGTAAGAGGCTAGAAATACTACAGCAACTACTTGCCTCCTGACTTCCCAGAGTATATCTGCCATGTACACAAGGCACGAGTCAGGGCTGTGATGGAATACTCTGTGTAATTATTGACACCACATCCACAAACACCCATTCCTTATACCACTGACGCATAGGAGCAACAGTATGTACCATTTACAAGGTGCATTCAGAATTTTATCAAGCACCTTCCAAACCCATGATCCCTTTTGTTTAGAAGGTCAATGGCAGCAGATGCAAGGGAACACCACCATGTGCAAGTTCCCTACCAAGCTACTCCCTATCTTGCCTTGGAAATATATTGCCATTGTTTCACTGTCGCTGGATCAAGATCTGGAATTCCCTCCCTAACTGCGTTGTGGGTCTACTTACAGCACATGGGCTGCAGCAGATCAAGTAGGCAGCTTGCCACCCCCCTCTCAAGGGCACCTAGAGACAGGCAATAAATGATGGCCCAGCCAGTGATACCCATGTCCCACGAATGAATAAAAAATAATTATGTTTTCTGCGATTGCGCGGGAAGGTGCTGCAGGGATGTTGGGACTGGAGGAGGAGTTGACCAAGGTGTACTGGTGGGAACGTTCCCTGCAGAATGCTGACGAAGGAGTGGAAACGATATATCTGGTGGTGACCTCCTGCAGGAGGTAGTGGAAATAGCAGCTTATGACCATTTGAATACAAAAGGTACTGGGGTTTGGGGTGGGGTGGGGAGTGGTGTGGAGAGAGAGGGGTGTGTGAAATGTTAACCTTTTTTTATCCGAAAGGGATTGGAGTGTATAAAAAGGAAGGCACTAGTTAGACCACACATGGAATATTGTGAATAGTTTTTGGTCCGCTTATCTAAGGAAAGGTATGTTGGCATTGGAGGCACTCAGGAGAAGTTTCACTGTATCATCAGCAAGGAAACAGACCTTTCGGTCCAACTAATCCACGCTGACCTTCTTCCCAAATTAAACTACTTCCAGTTGCCCACATTTGGCCCATATCCCTCCAAACTTTTCCCATCCATGAACTTATCCAAATGTCTTTGAAATGTTGTAACAGTACCTGCATCCATTACTTCCTCTGTCAGTTCGTTCCACAAATGAACCACTCTCTGTGTAAAAAAAGTTGCCAGTCATGTCCTTTCAAAATCTTTCTCCTCTTACCTTAAAAATATGTCCTCTAGTTTTGAACTCCCCCACCCTAGGGAAAAGTCCCTTGCTTGCTGTTCACCTCATCAATGCCCCTCATGATTTTATAAACCTCTAAGGTCACGTCTGAACCTCCTACGCTGCAGTGAAAAACATCCTACTCTATCCAGCCTCTCCTTATAACTGAAACCCTCCGGTCCCAGCAACATCCTGGTAAATCTTTTCTGAACCCTCTCCAATTTAATAACATCCTTCCTGTAGTAGGGCGACCAGAATTGTACACAGTACTCCAGAAGAAGCCTCACCAATATTCTGTACAACCTCAACTTGATGTCCCAACTCCTATACACAATGAGCAATGAAGGCAAGCGTGCTAAACGTCTTCTTAACCACCCTGTCTACCTGTGACATAAATTTCAAAGAAATATGTACCTGAACCCTCGGGTCTTTCTGTTCTACAACACTATCTAGGGCCCTACCATTAATTGTATAAATCCTGCCCCTGTTTGTTTTACCAAAATGTAATACCTCATATTTATCCATATTAACTTCCATCTGCCACTCCTCAGCCCATTGACCCAATTGACCAAGATCTCTTTGTAGTCTTAGATAATCTTCTTCACTGTCTACTAAACCGCCAATTTTGGTGTCATCTGCACACTTACTAACCATGCCTCCTATATTCTCATCCATGGGTTGATCCCATGTATGGAGACACTGTCTTATAAGGAGAGTTGGAGTAGATTGGAGCTTTGGAAGAATGAGGGGTGACCTAATTGAAAGATGCAAGGTTCTTAGAGGACATGTTTGGGTAGACATGGAGAAGTTGTTTCTTCTTATTTCAGAGTCTAGGAGCATTGGGCATAATCTCAGAGTATGGGGCTGCCCGTATATGACAGATGAGGAGGATTTTTTTTCTCAGAGGGTTGTGAATCTCTGAATTCTTTACTGCAGCGGGCTGTTGAGGCTACGTCATTAAGCATGTCTGTTTCAGCATTGCACAGACTTTTAATCAAAGGTTATGGGGGAAAGGCAGGAAAATGGAGTTGAGGATTATTAGATCAGCCATAATCTCATTGATTGACAGAACTCACTGGGCCAAATAGTTGCCTTCTGCTCTACATCTTATGGTCTTTTTTTTCAAGAAAATATAACTTTAAATGTCATGTTATAGCCCAAATCAGAAAGAAGGTTTTATATGTACGTCAAGTCTATACTGTAAACTACAATTAATTATCTCTCTGGGCAATTCCAAATGCAGTCATTTAATTATAATGTTAACTTTTTGGGCTGTCTAATCGTACTTACAAACAAAAAAAACTTGTTACAATTTCAGAATTCTGAAAGTACTCAGTTTGTGTAAGCTTCATTCATCATATTGACAGATTTACCAAAATAATTTATTAACTGTCAGAACTGTTACTTTTTTCTGGGTGTTTTTGGTTTGGGTGATTCCTAGATATCTTGATGTTGTTTCGCAGTTGTCACTCAAGAGACTAGTCTATGGGATATAGTCTATTACTACTTCCAGCTGCTAGTTTACACTTGTCATCGACCTTCCAGTGAGAATTGATAATTCTCTGCAGATGTATGACAACCTAAGCACATTTTCAAAATTGTTAATGACAATTAGTGCTGATGATGTGTGTTTAGAATGATCAGAAAGTGAAAATCAATAAATGTACTTTTCATACAAATTAACAGCTTAAGTAGTTTGCTAGTAAACCTATGAAGGCTTTTATTTTTCTGAGTAAGAGAAGTAAAGTAAGAGTAGAAGAGTTATCAAAATGTGATGAACTGCTATGTTATGCTACATTTCTGAATTCTTTACATAGCAATTAAAGTCAAATCAAAACTAAAGCCAGAAGTTTTTGATGGTCATACGAGTGCTTTATACTGATCCATTGGTCAGTTCTGTGCGTGAGCTGTTTGGACTCGAGCTAGGTATTTGTATTCATCTGAATAGCTTGGAGGAGTTATTTTATCTTATTTGTATTTGTCATTTTTGTTTATCATACTGTGTCTTGATTTTGAGGTTTGAAGGTAAAATCTAGAGTTGCCATCCTTTTTGAGTGGAAAAGGGAGGCATGTTTTATTTACATGTTTTATTTATCATTCCAAATCTGCAGATGTTTAAGTGTTTTGCCAGTTACAATGTATTTTCGCACCTATAATTCAAATAAGCATGATATATTTTCTTAAATATATTGTGATAGAGAATAATGGCCCCTTGTTCTCCCTCTTCCACAAATCACTTAAGCCTTTTCTATATCATTTTTCAAACAATTGTGTGCTTATGTTACCTTTGAGAAATACATTATCCTGCTATGTTTATTATGCACTTTGTATGAATTATTTATTTGCATTTAAAACGTCTGTCGGCATTAGAGTTAAATGGGTTTCATAACATCCTCAAGTAACATTCTCAAGTAGGAATCAATAAAGAGGCTGAAACACTTGCAGTGGCAACTGCACTGTGTGATAAACCATATAATCAAAAATTTGTTAATTGTATTCTCTATATAACTTCTTTGATGTGTAGGTCTATTGAGGAGTTGAATAGGAACATATTTGCAGTAATATACATCTCTTCCCCTCATATTTTAAATAACTGGATACTCTTTTGAGGATTGGTACATGAAATTTAACTGAAGCTCCCTTGCGAACTTGTCCCCTCAGCAGCACAATCTGTGTGCACCCCATGATCAGCAGTGGCTCACCTCTGCTTAGTGGCTGAATGTACTAATTTGTAGATATTTAATTCTAGGGAAAAATATTAATGGTCTTAAGGTATAATTATGTTTCTGAGAAATTGTTCTGTTTGTTATCACATATGATTATATAAATTGTATTTTTTCATAAATAGGCATGAAAATGCTTTTCTTGAATTCCATGAACAGAAAAAAACAAGTTTTTAATGGAAAAGTTATAATTGATGTTTCATTTACAGGTGAAGTGTCCCTTCACTTTCCTTCTGCTTCCCTGTATTTCAGAGTTGAAAGAGTTGACAAAATAATTTGTTAACAGTGTAGGACGTGAAGTATCCAAACATTCTGCAGCAGACAGACTTGCATTCCTTGTTACTTAAAGGTCTAACTAACAGATTACAGATTGTCCAACCTTTTTCTCAAATGTTTTCAGCTGTAATTGACAAACCACTGACAAAATTGCAGGCAAACATAGCTTTGAAGTGTATAGTTCCTGGAATTGCATTTTTTTTTCATTTGTTAATGACTTAAAAATATGGTAGAAAACCTTAACCTCAGTACAGAATAAAGTAAATATTAAATAATTCTGATCAAAGTATTAAAAAGAAGTAAATACATTGAAGATACATATCCTGGTTACTTGTGTGACAAAGTGTGTAGGGGTGGATGGGATGTGCTGATGGTAAAGCATTACTGTCAATAGACAAGTAATACAGAGACACAGCTTAATGCTGTGGGGACATGCATTCAAACTGTTAACTGTTGAAATTTAAGTTTTTGTTTCTAAACCTGCGATTGATAGCTAATCTTGGTAACAGTGGCCATGAAATTATCTCTTGTCATTTAAAAACAACGCCCATCTGGTTCACTAATATCCTTTAGAAGGGGAGATTTGCCCTTTCTATCTACTGTGGATCTACATGTGACTGCAGATCCACAGTAGTGTGGTTTACTGTTAACTGCCCTCTGAAATGTTCCACCAAGCTATTCGGTTCTAGGGCAGTTAGGGATTGACAACAACTGTTAGCCTTGCCATGAAACAATGAAAATTATTGCCTCTTAAATCTCCAAATATGATATAATTATGTATTCATTCATATCCTGATAATTAAGCCTTTAAATTTTTAGAATGTCTGAATTTGGCTTACATAATGAGCTCTCCTATTAACTTGCTAATCCAATGTTTTAATGTATAATGCAAACTTAAAAAGAAGATATTGGATAGAATGTTGGAATTGCAAATGTTTAATTATTTAATTGAAGGCATTTGTGATGAGCACAGTAATAATAAGTGTAATAATGTGATTAGGTTCTGGCAAATATCTTCCTGCACATAGATTTGAATGTTCTACAATGCTTGGAATTGAGTGCAAAACCACAGATCTGTAAATTTTATGGTACTAGGACATTATAAAAATTCTGATCTCTCACAGTCAATAGTTAAATATGTGGGAGAAAAGAGATTCAATTGTTAATTGTACTCCTATTGAAGGTGTAAGGAGAAAATCTTAAAACTTCACCAACTGTTATGGGAATGCAAAGTCTGTCTGGCAGCAGAAATCTCCGATCACTATTATTGCTTTCATTACAATTTCAGGAGTGATCAGGGAATGGGCCATTTTTTTTCCCAAAACTAATACAGGTTTTTTCTTAGAAGAGAAACTTTGCAAAATATTAACCTAATAAAATTCAATTTTTGAGATTGAAACTTTATTCCTTGAAAGTTATTAAACAAAGTATTAATTGTGTGTTGATTCTTTTGTACTCTTAAATTGTATTAGAAGTTCTTGAGGTTTCAGTGTTTTTAAAACATTGTCAGGAAATTATTCTTGGTCCATTTTATGTTGTTCAGATAAAATATTGTAATGTCCCTTATTACAAAATTGCCTTTACCATCTGCAGTGTTAGAAAGGGAGTGTCAGAAACTAGAAGGATCACTCAGAAATCCAAGATGCTTTTACACAAGATCAAGATAAGGACCATTAGGGTCTGTGTCGCCGTGCTGTCTGCATTAAGATAAAAACTGGCCTGGCGCCTAGCACTAGGATGATCCATTCAATATGTGTCATATCAAAGTGGAAACCTTCAGCAGACATGGAAAAAATGCTGCCCTGCATAAATTTTAACAGTGCCTTGCTGCGCTCTTAATTTTCTTCTGCCTTGGCTTTGTTCTGCAACAAAGCATACAACCTAGTAATCTGTTCAAATATATACTCTTGATTTATGGGATAATGAGCTAAAAGAATTCTCTTTATACTGGGGTTTTAACTCATAACACTTAATATTTATTATTAATGTTGTGCCCAAAAATGCTTACAGGTTTAAGTTTCACATCTGTATATTATTCCAGAATCTTTGTTTATAGATTAGTTGATGATTAAGACTCTTGGGACATTGAACTTTACATTTCATGCCAGGAAGTCCATTACTATTTGCAATATTTCTTTAACAATGCAGCAGTAAAAATTGAATAGTTTTTGTTGCATGCATGTTTGTAATTTTTTTGCTTTATGTGGCTTTGGCTTGAGTTTGGTAATCTATCTAGTTCAGACTTTAAAGTCTTCCACACCTGTGTGCTAGCAAGTTGCTAGTGGCCAATATTAATACATATGGTGCAGGATTAAGTAAATTAGTGAGGCAAGCAGGAAATCTTTAATTATTGTTTAAGGAGCATTCAAGTATTCAACAAAGGAAGTTGCATACTATGATAATTTTGTGAATGAATATTGCCTAGCATTACCAAACCGTTACTCCATAATACCTTGGGATTAGTGCATGTGGGAAACTGAGTGTTCTTGGCTGTTAAGTACCAACTCTCTTCTAGTATTATCACTTTCAATGCAATACTGTTAATTACTTCCGAAACAATTCATAAGAACCATTACCACACTTCTGTTGAATACTGGTTTATAATGAAAATATTATGTAAGGATCTAGCTGCTGTCTTTCTAATCCAGCTTGGACTTCGGCATTTATGTCCATTCACAGGGCCTGTCAGGCCTTTAAGCCTCTTCAAATAGGTCATAGCTAACCTCTACCAAAATTCAATTTATCCATGCTTGTTCCATTGGCCTAAGTATCCTTGTCTAACAAAAGTCTATTTTTCTCAAGCTTGGAAACTGTTAGTCGACTCAACTTCCACAGCCATTTGGGGAAAACCTGATGTGGAAAAAGTTCTTCCTGATTTCAGTCCTAAATGACCTAGCTTTAATTTTAAGATTATGCTCCATTGTTATTCATTCATCCTTGAGTTCCACCAATGGGTTAGAAGTCGATAGATGGGAATGCACAGTGATGTAGTTATGATGTTTATATGTGCAGTTGTCATTTTAAATCAGGCGAAATGGAAAAAGTTGACAAGATACTTTCAAATGTAAGCGGGGGGGCATCTGTCCTTCAAGGTCGAGTTAAAGGATCCCAGATAATAATTCAAACGGTAGAAGAGGAAGCTATTCCTGGTGTTCTAGACAATATATATCACTCAATCAACCTCACAAATGGATTGCTAGGTTATTGTCACATTGCTTTTAGTAGGAGCTTTTTGTCCACAAATTGACTGCTGCTTTTCCTACCTTAAAATGTGATAACATTCAACAATTGATCCTGAATATTGAGGGAAATTTGATAGTCAAGAAGAAAAGGAAGTTAAGTAAAGGTGGAGGGATAGCCCTACTCATCAAGGTGTTTGTGCAGTTGGTAGAGATTACCTTAAGTTTAGGAAATCAGGAAATCAAATTAGTTTGGGTGGAGATAGTCGGAACTGCAGATGCTGGAGAATCTGAGATAACAAGCTGTAGAGCTGGATGAACACTTCTGAAGAAGGGTCTAGGCCCGAAACGTCAGCTTTCCTGCTCCTCTAATGCTGCTTGGCCTGCTGTGTTCATCCAGCTCTACACCTTGTTATCTCAGATTCTCCAGTATCTGCAGTTCCTACTATCTCTGAAACAATTTTAAGCCCACTGTGAAGCCATTTTCTGAAGAAGGGTCTCGGCCCGAAACGTCAGCTTTCCTGCTCCTCTGATGCTGCTTGGCCTGCTGTGTTCGGCCAGCTCTACACCTTGTTATCTTAGTTTGGGTGGAGATGAATAATAGTGGAAAGGATTCACTAGTGAAAGTTGTCTATAAGTCCCTAACAGCAGCCACTGTGTAGGATGAAGTAAACAAGAATCTGGGTG
This sequence comes from Rhincodon typus, assembly GCF_021869965.1. Lineage (NCBI taxonomy): Eukaryota > Metazoa > Chordata > Chondrichthyes > Orectolobiformes > Rhincodontidae > Rhincodon > Rhincodon typus. The sequence goes on along the minus strand of NC_063357.1, from coordinate 4,924,260 downwards.
CTTATGATAAAGGAATGGTAATAATCCTGGTTGACTTTATTCCATATATAAACTCAAATCAGATTGATGGTGATGGTGGCTTGGATGAGAAGTTCATAGAATGCTTTTGAGATAATTTAAGATAGCATGTTCTGGAACTGAGTGGAAAACAGGTTGTATTACACTTGGTATTGTATAATGTGACAGGATAAAGTCAAGGCCTTAGAGTAAAAATACTTCTAGATAGGCAGCAATTACAATGTAACTGAAATTTTCATCCTGTTTGGAAAGGAGAGTGTGAGGTATGACACTAGTATTTTGCACTTAAATAAGGACAACTATATAGGCAGAAAAGCTGAGTTAGCTGAAGTGAACTGCCATATTAGCCTAGGGGATAGATCAGAGAGAGATATTGCCAAACGTTTAAGGGATATTTCAGAATGTTCAGAATAAATATGTTCATACTATAAAACTTCTAAAAGGAGGATCCATCATCTGTGATTAACTAAAGAAGATAAGTAAAACATTAAACTTGAGGACAAAAACCTATAGCTGTGCAATGATTAGTGGCAGAATATAAATTATGGCTGAAGGTTAATCAAGAGAAAGAAATGAGAGTATGAGAGGTATCTTGCTAGGAATGTAAAAACTGGTCATAGGAGTTTCTACAGGTATTTAAAAAGGAAATTAGTAAAGTTAATGTTGGTCCTTTAGAGAATGAGTATGTGGAGTTAACAGTAGAAAATAAGGAAATGTTGGATGAAGTGAGCAAATATTTTATCTTCACTATAGAGAATACAAAAAAATTTCCAGAAATAGCTATAAATAAGGACGTGGAAGAGAACGAGGAACCTAGCAAAATTGCAATAGCAAGAGAAGTGATACTAAGCAAACTGATGGAGTTGTAAGGTGACAAGTCTCCAGATCCACTGTAGGGGTTTAAAAGACATGGCTCATGAGGCAGTAGATATGTTGCTGTTAATTTTCCAAAATTTCCTATATTTGGAAAGTACTCCATCTTATAGGAAAGTAGCAAATATAACCCCTCTATTCAAGAAGGGAAGGAGGCAAAAAACAGGAAACTATGCCAGTTAGCTTGATGTCTGTTATAGAAAAAGTGGTAAAATTGATCATTGAAAACATTGCATGTGCACTTAAAAAAAAAATTCAAGGTAATTGGGACGAGTCAGCATGGAATTCTTAAGGGGAAGTCATATTTAATCAATATTTTAGACTTGTTTGAAAGAGTAACATGCTGTGGATAAAGGAGACCTTATAGATAATATAGGATTATAGATATATATATAACTCAGATGGAGGAACAAAAACAAAGTTGCTGGAAAGGATCAGTGGGTCTGGCAGTATCTGTGAAGGAGAAAACAGAGTTA
>NC_063357.1:4831590-4917893 GCF_021869965.1 Rhincodon typus | reverse complement strand
TCTTCTTGGGGCCTGGGATGGGGGTGAGGGAGGAGGTATGGGGGCAGGTGTAGCACTTCCTGCGGTTGCAGGGAAAAGTGCCGGGTGTGGTGGAGCTGGAGGGGAGTGTGGAGCGGACAAGGGAGTCACGGAGAGAGTTGTCTCTCCGGAAAGCAGATAAGGGTGGGGAGGGAAAGATGTCTTTGGTGGTGGGGTCGGATTGCAGATGGCGGAAGTGTCGGAGGATGATGCGTTGGATCCGGAGGTTGGTGGGGTGGTACGTGAGGACGAGGGGGATTCTTTTTTGGTTTTTATTGCGTGGACGGGGTGTGAGGGATGAGGTGCGGGAGATATGGGAGACACGGTTGAGGGCGTTCTCGACCGGGTCTAGGCCCGAAACGTCAGCCTCTCTGCTCCTATGATGCTGCTTGGCCTGCTGTGTTCATCCAGCCCTGCACCTTGTTGTCTTGGATTCTCCAGCATCTGCAGTTCCTACTATCTCTGATTCGATCTACTTCTGCACCTGCTTTGAATCTTTGTATGGAAGAGTGCTCACTGGCTGTAATGTGTTGTCAGATGCCCTGGGGTTATGCAGAATACTATTTAAATGCAAGTTTTTAAGAATTTGTTCTTGAGATGCGAATATTATTGACATTGCCAGCATTTTTTACCCATTCCTCATTACATTTGAGAAGATGCTGTTGAGTTGTCCCTTGAACTGGTGCAGTCCATGTCTTATAGATACATCCACAGCATTGTTATGGATAGAGTTCCAGAATTTTAGTTCAGAGAAGGAAAGATGGCATGTATCCAAGTCAGGGTGATATGTGAGTTAGAGAGAATGTGAAGGTGATGGCATTGCATGCTCCTTACATTTCTAGGTGATTAGAGATTGTGGACTTGGAAGGTGCTATTGAAGGACCCCTGGCAAGTTGCTGCAGTGTAATGTGTAAATGGTACTCACTGCTGCCCATTTTGTATATATGTTGGAAGGAGTGAATGTTTAAAGTGCTGGATGATTTTTGATGGTTGGGCCTAGAACTGCCCTAAGGAACTCTTGTGGAGATATCCTGGAGTGGAAATGACTGACAAATTGCAACCATATTATTTTCCTTTATGCTGGTATGACTGCAACCAGCGGAGAGTTTTCCCTGTGATTCCGCTTGATGCCATTTTTGCTAGTATTCCTTGACATCACATTCAGTCACCTGCTGAATCGTTGTCAAGGGAATTCAGTTTCATCTCACCTGTGGAGTTTGCCTCTTTTATCCAGGTTTGAACAAAGACTGTAACGATGTCAGGGTCTGAGTGGCACTGACAGAACCCAAAATAATTGTCAACGAGCAGGTTACTGGTCAGCAAGTTTTGTTCAATAGCAATGTTGATAACACCTTCTATCGCTTTATTGATGATTGAGAGTAGACTGATGGGGCAGTTATTGGCCAGGTTAGTTTTTCCTCGTGTTTTGTGTATTGGACATATCTGGGCATTTTTTCACATTGTTAGATATAGTCGGTTCTGCTATAACACAATAGTTGTGTTCCTGCACAACATTGCATTATAGAAAATCATGCTATAGACGTAACGGGGCCTATGGGAAATGTGGGGTTATGGGCAGACTACCAAAAAAATCGCTCAAAAATCACTTAAAAGTCTAACACAAAGGGTAGCACAGTTTAAATAAATGTTTAATTCATACCTAATAATGAAATAAAAGTAATTTTAACATCTTACCTTGAAAAACTGTCAAGACGAGTTGATGGGGGAGGAGATTTTGAGGTTGTTCTGTTGTTAATTCAGGGGCTGAGAGTCGTCATCATCATCATCATCATCATCATCATCATCATCATCACCACCACCACCACCACCACCACCACCACCACCATCATCAGCACCTTTAGGTGCAGTTGTGGTTGCAGAGTTCAGGCAAAAAATAGTTAATCCAGAAGGGGATGGCTGTGGTTCATTGTCTTCCAACTGTTTCTGGGGTTGGCTTACAAAAGACATCCAGTTTTTGCTGGTGTGCCCTTTTTCTTCTTCCATGAAGAAGCTGTTCATAGTTCCACGAACTACTACCCTGCTGCGTTCTGCATTGTAATTGTTGTCCTCTAAGAGCTACAACTGCTTCTCAATTTCCCTTAGGATAGAAGTCAAAATAGAAGTGGAAAGCTCTTGTGGTGCTGCATCCTGGACTACTACTACTTTATCTCCAGCTTCCACTTCCACCCCCACCAGCGACAAGTCATTATAGGTTAACTATAGAGAAATCTTCACAATGTGACTCAAGCAGCTCTTCAACATCCTCAGTCTCCACTTCTTCAAATCCAACTTGCTTTGCAAAATCCACACAACAATCATGTGATGCCAGGGCAGAGATTCTTTCAGTGCTAACATTGCGCATACTCAAGACAAAGCCTGCAAGATGATCATGTGATTTAGACACGTACTCCTCCGGGCACTGATGGAATCGCATTATAGCCAACACAATTTCGCGTTTTAGAAATAGCGTTCCCTTATTCGTCAGTCATGTTGTAGCTAATTCGCGTTGTCAGAACATGTGTTATAGCTGAACCGACTGTAAGATTGGGGCCGGTCAAGGACAGTAGTGGGAAGTTGTGCGTGGAGTCCGAAGAGATAGGAGAGGTGCTAAATGAATATTTTTCGTCAGTATTCACACAGGAAAAAGACAATGTAGTCGAGGAGAATACTGAGATACAGTCTATTAGACTAGACGGGATTGATGTTCATAAGGAGGAGGTGTTAGCAATTCTGGAAGGTGTGAAAATAGATAAGTCCCCTGGGCCGGATGGGATTTATCCTAGGATTCTCTGGGAAGCTAGAGAGGAGATTGCAGAGCCTTTGGCTTTGATCTTTATGTCGTCATTATCTTCAGGAATAGTGCCAGAAGACTGGAGACTAGCAAATGTTGTCCCCTTGTTCAAGAAGGGGAGTAGAGACAACCCTGGTAATTATAGACCAGTGAGCCTTACTTCGGTTGTGGGTAAAGTGTTGGAAAGGATTATAAGAGATAGGATTTATAATCATCTAGAAAGGAATAATTTGATTAGGGATAGTCAACACGGGGTTTTGTGAAGGGTAGGTCGTGCCTCACAAACCTTATTGAGTTCTTTGAGAAGGTGAAAAAACAGGTGGATGAGGGTAAAGCGGTTGATGTGGTGTATCTGGATTTCAGTAAAGCGTTTGATAAGGTTCCCCATGGTAGGCTATTGCAGAAAATACGGAGGCATGGGATTGAGGGTGATTTAGCGGTTTGGATCAGAAATTGGCTAGCTGTAAGAAGACAGAGGGTGGTGGTTGACGGGAAATGTTCATCCTGGAGTTCAGTTACTAGTGGTGTACCTCAAGGATCTGTTTTGGGGCTACTGCTGTTTGTCATTTTTATAAATGACCTGGATGAGGGCGTAGAAGGATGGGTTAGTAAATTTGCGGATGACACCAAAGTCGGTGGAGTTGTGGATAGTGCGGAAGGATGTTGCAGGTTACAGAGGGACATAGATAAGCTGCAGAGCTGGGCTGAGAGGTGGCAAATGGAGTTTAATACGGAAAAGTGTGAGGTGATTCACTTTGGAAGGAGTAACAGGAATACAGAGTATTGGGCTAATGGTAAGATTCTTGGTAGTGTGGATGAGCAGAAAGATCTCGGTGTCCATGTGCATAGATCACTGAAAGTTGCCACCCAGGTTGATAGCGTTGTTAAGAAGGCGTACAGTATGTTAGGTTTTATTGGTAGAGGGATTGAGTTTCGGAGCCATGAGGTCATGTTGCAGCTGTACAAAACTCTGGTGCGGCCGCACTTGGAGTATTGCGTACTGTTCTGGTCACCGCATTATAGGAAGGATGTGGAAGCATTGGAAAGGGTGCAGAGGAGATTTACCAGGATGTTGCCTGGTATGGAGGGAAGGTCTTGTGAGGAAAGGCTGAGGGTCTTGAGGCTGTTTTCGTTAGAGAGAAGAAGGTTAAGAGGTGACTTGATAGAGACATACAAGATGATCAGAGGATTAGATAGGGTGGACAGTGGGAGCCTTTTTCCTCGGATGGTGATGGCGAGCACGAGGGGACATAGCTTTAAATTGAGGGGTGATAGATATAGGACAGATGTCAGAGGTAGGTTCTTTACTCAGAGAGTAGTAAGGGCGTGGAATGCCCTGCCTGCAAAAATAGTAGACTCGCCCACTTTAAGGGCATTTAAATGGTCATTGGATAAACGTATGGATGATAATGGAATAGTTTAGGTTAGATGGGCTTCAGATTGGTTTCACAGGTCGGCGCAACATCGAGGGCCGAAGGGCTTGTACTGCGCTGTAATGTTCTATGTTCTATGTTCTATGTTGTCAGAGCCTATTGCCTGTGCAGTATCCAGCATCTTCAGTTGTTTCTTGATATCAGGTGGAGTGAATAGAATTGGCTGAAGACTGGTGTCTGTGACGCTGGGGACCTGTTTGAAGGTTTTTGTTCATGTTTCAGCCTTATTTTTTGCACTCTTATCCTGGGCTCCCCTATCATGGATATTTGTGGAACCTCCTCCTTCATTGAGTTCTGCAGTTGCTCGCTAGTATGGCTGGATGTGCCAGGACATTAGAGCTTAGATCAGGTTTGTTTGTTGTGGAATCACTTAGCCCTGACTATCACTTCCATGCCAAAAGCATAAGAAGCAAGTAGTCCTGTGTGGTAGCCTTGCCAGGTTTCCTGATGCTGCTCCTGGCGTGTCCTCCTGCACTCTGGCTTCGTTGTAATGGTGGAGTGGGGGATATGTCAGACCATGAAGTTGCAAATTATGGTTGAATACAATTCTGTTGCAGCGAAGTAGATTGCCTCAGAGTGCAACGGGATCTTGATCAGGTGGGCCAACAGGCTGAGGAGCGGCAGATGGAGTTTAATTTAGATAAATGTGGAGGTACTGCATTTTGCAAAGGCAAATCAGGGCAGGACTTATACAGTTAATGGTAAGGTCCTGAGGAGTGTTGCTGAGTAAAGAGACCCAGTGCAGGTTCATAGTTCCTTAAAAGTGGAGACGCAGGTAGGAAGGATAGTGAAGAAGATATTTGATATGCTTGCCTTTATTTAGTCAGTGCATTGAGCATAGCCATGGGATGTCATGTTGTGGCTGTACAGGACATTGGTTAGACCACTTCTGGAATACTGCGTGAAATTTTAGTCTTTCTGCTATAAGAAGGATACTGTGAAGCTTGAAAAGATTCAGAAAAGATTTAAAAGGATGTTGCCAGGTTTGGAGGGTTTGATCTATAGGGAAAGGCTGAATAGGCTAGGGCTATTTTCCCTGGAGCATCAGAGGAGTGACCTTATAGAGATTTATAAAATCATGAGGGGCATGGATAGGGTATATAAACAAGGTTCAGACGGATTTCTCAAAGTGAAGACAGGATTTGGTTATTATGTGGTAATCTCTCTTACCAATAATGTCATGAACAGATGTATCTGCTGCAGGCAAATTCATAAGGACAAGATGGAGTATGTTTTGTTGGTTGTGTAGTTACCCACCAGTATTTATGACTGATGTGGCAGGACTGCAGAGCTCAGATCTATTACTTTCCTCATCACCTACTACAGACCCATTCTAGAAAATTTGTCCTTTAGGACCTGACCAGCTTGTTCACTTGTGCGGACAGCCACTGTTGGTGATTGAAGTCCCTAAGGCACAGTGCATCCTTGGCATCCTCCATGCCTCCTTGAAGTGATGATCAGGATGGTTCATTATTGACTCATCAGACAAGATGGCGACGGTGTTATGTGGTAATCAGGGGTGGTGGGGGAATGTGGATAACTTACCTATGTTTACCTGAGACTTCATGGGGTCCACAGTCAATGTCGAGGACTCTCAGGGCATTCCCTGCTGACTGTATAGCTACTGTGATGGCGATGATATTATCTGGGACATCATGGGTCGAGTAAATTTCCGTTCATGTGACGATATCAGGCAGTTGCTTGAGTAGTGTGTGAGACAGCTCTCCCGATTATAACATTTGCCCATATGTTTGTACAGAGGATTTGCGGGGTCTACCGGGCTGAGTTTGCATGTCATTTCTGGTGCCTAGGTTGATGCCAGATGATCCATACAATTTGTTTCCTTGTTTGAGACTTTTTGTAGGTTGATACAACCAAATGTCTTGCTAGGCCATTTCAGAGGGTGTATGGAGGTGACCACATTATTGTGGATCTGGAGTGACATGTAGGCCAGATCAGATAAGGATGGCAGTTTACATTCCAGGAAACCAGATGAGTTTTTATGACAATTGACCATGGTTTCATGGTCGTCATTAGCCTTTTAAGTTCAAATTTTTTATTGAATTAAAATTCCACTATTGGCCATGGTGGAGTTTGTATTCATGTCCCCAAAACATTAGCCAGGTCTCTGGATTACCATTCCAACATTAATACCACCAGGCCATTGCCTCCCCATATACATTAATACATTTTATATTTTTATTGTGAAAACTGTCATATTTAAACTTTTATTTTTGCTTTAAATTCATTTCATTTTTAGATATTGTTTTCTGGGCACAGAAAAATTGAATGAGTATTTAAACATTGAATTTTACACTAGAAAACAGATCAATAACTAAACACTGTAACAGCAGAAAAAAGGATACATAGTCGGAAGTATAGGAGACATAATAGCAACTAATCTACAGTTGTCAGTATAGCACAGATGCGTTGCTTGTCAGATGCATTGTCTTTTGGGTGATATGTTTATCTTGAGTGAATGTAAAATACTTTTATGGTACTATTCAAGAACAGTGGAGTGAGTACTGGTGTTCTTTACTCATGCGTTTGGGCTGCTTGATTTCTGTCTCATATAGTACCATACTGCACAATGCAGGGAAGACCAGATTATTTCTTTACGAGGATTGTCTAGTCAGTAAACCTACCAATATAATCATGGGTTTATCTATAATAGCTCTGTTAGTGATAGTGAGATTATATAAATAAATTTTTGTATGTTATTTTCCTCATCGACTAATACAGGTATTGTCTAGCAGCCCCGTCCCTCAGGCCTCAGCCAGCTTGTTTAGCGCTGGTGCTTCTGAGCTACTTGTGATAAAGTTTATTGAAAACCTCCACCAGTGCTCTAGCCGAGTAGTGTTCAGCGTGGAGGAGTACTTCATTGATTGAGTTGACTTTGGTCAGTGGTGCAAGGCGGAGGACATGGGACAAAGGAAGTGGAAGGTGGCTGCCTTTATTTGACCTCAACCCAAAATCAATATTAGCATTTGCTAGATTGTACCCACCTGATTGTACAACTAATTCTGGTCTCAGAATCACAGAATTGTTTTGATGCAGGAAAAGGTCAATCGGCCCATTGTTTACAATTGAGCATGATTACATAGTAGCCTTCTCCTGTAAGCCTGCAATTATTCCCATTTAAATAACCATCTGGTGCCCTCTTGAATGACTTTTTTTTTAATTGAACCAGCCTCAACAACATTTTCAGAAGTACATTCCACATCCAAATTATTTGCTGCGTGAAAATATTTTGTTTTGCATCGCATTTAATTCTTTTACAAAGTACTTCAAATCTGTGCTCTCTCATTCTTGATACTTTTACAAGCAGGAATATTTTCTCCCTGACTACTCTATCCAGACCTCTCATGATTTTGCAAACTTCCATCAAATTTCCTCGGCCTTCTGTCCCAAGTTCTGCAATCTGTCGTCATAGCTGAAGTTTCTCATCCCTGGAACCATTCTTGTAAGCTTCATCTGCACTCTCTGCAAGGCATTCACATCCTTCTTGAAGTTTTTCTGAAGAAGGGTCCAGACCCAAAACGCCAGCTTTCCTGCTCCTCTGCTGCTACTTGGCCTGCTGTGTTCCTCCAGCTCCACACCTTGTTATCTCAGACTCCAGTATCGGTAGTTCCTACTATCTCCTTCTTGAAGTGTGGTGCCCATACTTGTACAAAATATTGCAGCTGAAGCCTAACTAGTGTCTTGTACAGATACATCACAACTTCCCTGCTCTTGTACTCTCTGCCACTATTACTGAATCGTCAGATACTGTATTCTTCATTAATCACTCTCTCCATCTGTCATGTCAACCTTTACAGCCATTTTTCTGATGGTAACCTACAAATAACCAAATATATTAAATTCAGTTTCATAACATACTTTGCTAGGATTTGAACACCCCATTTCTGGATGATTAACCCTGCACCTCAAGCAATGGGCTGCTATACATACATATATGTAACATGAAGAAACATTAACTAGAAAATACTTAAGCTTAATTAAATTTCAGTGCTTTATATTGGAAATATTTCTTTCTGCTGTTTATTATTAGATGCCTCTGTGCCATGAGAGATTTAATCCAGAGGTACATGCTTTCCTCGACTTTTCTTTCTGAATGAATTTAAGAGCATTGCTGGGTACAATTTCTAGCATCATCTGTGACAAGACTAGATTTTTTAGTAATTGATGTCAAGATTGATTCACAGAAAATATGTATATGTGAAGGGAATTGACAGGATTTGACCAGGAATAGTTTGGAATGAGATTTATTTTTCTGTATAAAACACAGGTTGTGTTTAATTTGTGTACTGTTGTATGTCACAAAAAAAAATGATTCTTGTAACCAATATAAGTTCTAGATGTACTCTGTACAATATTTAACATTTATGAACACACAGGTTATGAACACAACTCCTGAAAGTAAACTTATTTCTTTAAACCAATCCTAACACTTGCGTTGGCCAAGATCTTTGCTATGAGAGGACAGATACAGATCAGTTTAATCTTTTCTTAATTTTAATTCTTTCACCTTTAATTTTTGAGTAAAAATGCATTCTTAGTTGTTGAACAGTATGCACGCTGCTTGTATGCACTTACATGCAAGGATTTTATTACAGAAATACAGAATTACAGCACAACAAGCACATTTATTTGTCCACTTACGTTGGTTTGAGAAAAATTGATTCTCCAACAATAAATTAAAAATAGCTGCCTTTATGGAGATCTCTAACAAGCTCTTTTCCAAATCGTTTGAAATAATATTGGCTGTTGATTATTGAAGAGTGGGAAAAGAAATTGATGAATTGTACAATTGATCAGAAATTACATGTCCATGTATTAGTGGTGCTTGACATCATGGTTATTGATGACTGGCAGACCATTGGAACATCCTATTAAGAATACAAGATCTAAAAGGATTAAAAACTGCACATTTTTGGACTGTGGCAGGAAACCGGAGTACCCAGCAGATACCCGTGCAGACACAGGCAGAATGTGTGGAGTTTGCACAACCAGTCCCCTGAGGCTCGATTCGAACCTGGGTCTCTGGCACTGTGCGGCAGCAGTGCTAACCACTGAGCCAAATATTACATCTTCTTTTCTTGTTTCATTCGTGTATTCCTGATTTCCTAAGTATCCAAAAATCAATTGATCTCAGTTTTGAGTATAATTAGCAACTGAGCATCTGTAGCTCTTTGGAGTAGAGAATCAAGTAAATTCCAACCCATTTTGTGAAGTAATTTCTGTTCATCTCTTAAACGGCCAATCCTTTATCCTGACACTGTGAAACTTGGTTATAGACTTTGCAGCCAGAGGAAACAGCCTCTCAGCTTCTTCCCTGTGAAACCTACTAAGAATTTCATATGCTTTGTGATGACAATTTATAATTGTTTAAACTCTCAAACTGAAACAATATGTGCAGTGATGGTTCGATGCACCTATTGAATTGATAAACTATTGACTAAGACACATCAGTACTATTTTTACCCTTCTATGTTTTTTCTTTCTTTGACAGCATAGTCTTGTGTCAAGGTACAAAATTATAGTCGTCTATGTACAGTACTTGCTGTAAAATCTACATAAATTAACAAACACTTGCCACCTGTAATGTGTTTAGTTATAGTGTTTATTACCTATGAAATATTAACTGATTTACCAGCTGGAAGTGAGGTTTGGAAACTTTGTAAATATGAAAACTAATTGAAAGGTTGTCCGTTGGCCTCCCTCTCTCTGATTTAAACAGTGACTACCGTATAATGATTGGAGTTTACTAACGGTTCATAAATTTGGACAGACTTGCATAGTCAAAAGGAAATTTTATTGGAAGCAGACAGCCAGTAAAATTCATCTCCAAATTTCTTGCAACAGAATTAATCTGGCTGTGAAAGTATTGATCAAATTAAGACATTTAACAAACAAAGTTTAAAATGCTTTTTCCAGTAATAGGGGATTGACCGATTTCCTTAATGAGGTGAAATAGGTTTTTTAAAAAATGTATATCAGCTATCCTAAGATTGCAGAAAAGAGATTAGATTTGATGCAGTAGTAACATTTGAAACATCTGGAAGTTGAGCAAATGCAGTCTGTCATCTGATCTAATGCTGTTTGACTTCCTCCTTACTGAGATTACTGTGTTACAAGGTAAAGGACAGTTGAATGAAATTATCCAGACCACCACAATGTTTTTATATTTTGTTCACACCATGTGCAATGCATAATATACTCTTTGAGTTCCATTTTAATTATTTTATGAAGTTTTATTCAAAGCACATTATTCAAATGTGGTTGAACTTGATCAGAAAAATATTTATAGTTTCCTGACCATCAAGTTTACTAAAAAAGAAATTAATTGCTATTAATTACTACGAGTGAATCAAACTCGAAGAGTTTTTGTTTTAATCAATTATTTGTTTTTGTCCATAAATCCCAATCAGACTATCCTGCAGCTTGAGTTTATGAGCTTCCAGTAAATAAATGCTCACTAAAGTGCTACAAACAGATGCAGCAATATGGTGGTAATTATATTCTGATAAATAATTTAAATCTTTGGTGTCAGGAAGGTTGAAGAATAATGGAATGCTTTCCACACCCCTCCTGAACCATTCTCCAAATGTGAACACCAGGAATTGAGCCTGCAATTAAAATTAAAACAGGCGAATGAAAATACGGAGGAAATTTACTGCAGCTAACCTTTTGCCTTTGTTGCATTTGAACTATGCTATTACTGTCATCTGGGTTGTGTTCTTGGTGGTTTCGACTTAACAATTTAGACCTTGTGTGCTTCTCTCTGGGAGAGGCAGTGATAAACTTATCCTCTTCACAGTGTGCTTATGCTTGTCCCAGACAGACAAGCCAAGTGGTTATTTTGAAGTCTTGATTCTCTGCTGTCTATTGCTTTTACAAGAAGTTATTAATTTTACAACTGTTTAGGGCTGGAATTTAGTTGAAGTGCACAATGTATAATTTAATGAAAGCAGAGTTTATTTTTCTTAAAGGTTTATGGGCAGTGGCTTAGCAAAAATGTTAAAGTGCACTGCATTTCTATGGGGATGTAACTTTTTGACCTGTTCTTCATCCATGAAGCACTTTTGAAACATCCTGCAGGCATGTCAGGTGCTACATAAATGCAAGTTTTATTTTCCTTTTTATTGCATAAACATTATAGGCTGAAGTATTATGACCTCAGGATTTTGATTTGCAGGTTCTTTTAGTCTGTGATAGTATGGATTTGCTGATATGTTTTTGAGAAGATGTGTGAACCTCCATAACAAACATAACTTGTTTAAGAATTACATTGGACAACAACAATAGAATTTAGTAATGTGTTATTTCAGCTTTTGCCAATTTTATTCTACACTTGAAGTCGAATTACAAATAGAGAGTGAATTAGGACACTTCATGAAGTCTGGATGCTGGACAATATTCAGTTAGCCATATACTATATTGAATATAATCATTTGCTTTACATTGTTGTTAACAGAAAACAAGAGTTAAATTAATTTTGTATTTTAGTATCAGTGATGTTAAACTGTGCACAACTTAAGGAGAGTTGGAAGTAGGCTAACACCCATCATTTCGCACGTTGTAAATTCCCAGTCTTGACCCATTTGGTCAGGGTGAATCATTTGACACAGGAGCTATTTCACCAGAAAGATAGAGGAGAAAAAGCTACAGGCCTCAAAATTACCTTTTTTCTTTGCATAATCTATGAAAGAAAGCGATTGATATGTAACTTGTTAAATATTCCATGATTGTACAAATAACTACTTATAAGGCAAAACGTAGGCTAATCCAGTGATTCATCGAAACATAAAATTACAAGAAAAGTGTCAACTGGTAATCCATAACAGTCTTTGGTTCTTCTGCATTTCAGATATTTTAGTTAGTAGATTGATACTTTGCTAAATTAGGAAATACTTATTTAATTTAAGCACTTAAGGGTAAAACTGGAAAATTAGAATATTTATTTGCATTCACTCATGATCAAACATGCAAGGACCAGGAGTAAACCGTACTGACACTCGAAACTGCTTCACCATTCAGTCCGTTGAACCTGCTGTGCCATTCAATGAGATCATGGCTGATTTGATAATACCTCCATTCCATATATCCATATTCCTGCCTACCCCTGATAACCTTTCACCCCCTCATTTAACAAGAAGAACAAAGAACAAAAGAGAAGTACGGCATAGGAACAGGACCTTCAGCTCTCCAAGCCTGTGCTGATCATCATGCCCTAACTAAACTTAAAAAAAAAACCTTCTTCCCTTATTCGGTTGGTATTCCTCTATTCTCTCCTTATTCATGTAACCATCCAGATGCCTCTTATATGTCGCCAATGTGCCTGCTTCCACCACCACCTGTGGCAGTGAATTCCAGGCTCCTACCACTCTCTGCGTGAAAAACTTTCCTCGCACATCTCCCTTAAACTTTTGCCTTCTCACCTTGAACGTGTGCCCCGTTGTGATTGAAACATCAATCCTGGGAAAAAGCCTCTGACTATCCACCCTTTCTGTGCTTTCATAATTTTGTAGACCTCTATCAGGTCTCCTCTCAGCTGCTGTCTTTCCAATGAAAACAATCCTAGTCTGGTTAATCTTTCCTCATAGCCAATGCCCTCAAGACCAGGCAACATCCTGACGAACCTTCTCTGCACTCTCTCAAAAGCTTCCACGTCCTTCTGGTAATGTGGCAACCAAACTGCACACACTACTCCAAATGTGGCATAACAGGGGTTTTATCTCGCTGCAACATGTTTTACCAACTTTTGTACTCTATGCCCCTGCTGATGAAGTTGTCTACTTCTGGCTTAAAAATACTCAAGAACTCTGCTTACACCATCTTTTCAAGAAGAGAATTCCAAAGACTCAAGGTCCTCTGAGAGACAGAATTTTGCCTGATCTCTCTAAATGAGTGAGCCTGATTTTTGAATGTTGATCCCTATTTCGAGACAACCTACTCGCATTAGAGATTAGGCTTATAAGCTTTCTCTAGGCTGCTTTCGATACATTTACATACTGAAGATAGAATTTAAATATGATTGAGGGTAGCTGTTTCGTATTCATTGTTTTGAAGACTGAAATCCTTGTGAAGGAAATTTTAAAGGTGGTAACCAAACATCTCTGTACCAAGGTCAAGTTAGATGATTTAAAATTAAATATCCAATTTTATTTTAGAGCTCACTGAAATTTTCTTCCCTACACTGAGAAACCAAAGTGAAAATATTATGTAGGTAAGAGTCAACTAAATGATCAACTAAATCATAAAGTACTGGTTAGAAGATGACAAGCTAGTGGAGTAGAGGCCAAGATATGATCAATCATTATCGTATAAAATGGCAGAGCGGGGTTGAGGGGCTGAATTACCTAGTTCTGCTCCTAGTTCTTATGTTCTTATTGGGTTCAAAACACCTGGAGAATGGGAAAACTGAGGAAGTTACAAAGTTTTCACATTTTGAAAGATGAGTAGAAATGTGAGATGTTGTGAAGCCTTTTGTTTTCAATACAGTGGTGATTGTATGAAACTGTAGAATATACAGGTGTTTCAGAGAAGTAAACAATATAAATTCAGAAATAACCCAGTGTGGAGCTGGAGGAACACAGTTGGCCAGACAGCATCAGAGGAGCAGGAAAGTTGACGTTTCGGATTGGGACCCTTTTTCAGAAAAATGCTGCCTGGCCTGCTGTGTTCCTCCAGCTCCACACTGGGTTATCTCTGACTCCAGCATCTGCAGTTCTTGCTATCTCAAAGTAAATTCAGAAAATCATTTGTCCACAATAAGAAATAAAAGTTGAGAGAAAGGAATAGAGCAAGGGATAGTGAAAGGAGTAAAGAGGAAGGTATTGGAGGTCACTAGTGAGAGGAATAGGATGGGCGGGGGGCAACTCTCCATTGGTTGGAGCCATAATTAGCACATAGCAAGACGATTATGCTTGTTGGTGATCAGTCGTCTCAGCTCCAGGACATCTCTACAGGAGTTCCAATTATCTTCAGTTGCTTTATTAATGATCTTTCCTCCAATGGAAAGTCAGAAGTGGGAATGTTCAGCGAAGACTGCATAATGTTCAGCACCATTCATGACTCCTCAGATGCTGAAGCAATCCTTGTTCAAATGTGACAAGACCTGGATAAAATCCAGGCTTACTCTGACGAGTGGCAAGTACCATTCACCCTACACAAATGCCAGGCAATGACCATCACCAATAAGAGACAATCTAACCACTTTCCCTTGACATTTAGTGGTGTTACCATCACTGAATCCTCCACTGTCAACACTCTGGGAGTTACCATTGACCAGAAACTCAGCTGGACTCACCAAATAAATACAGTGGCTGCAAGGGCAGTTCAGAGGCTAGGAATATTTCAGCAAATAATTCATCTCCTGACTCCCCAAAGCCCGTCCACCATCTACAAGACATTAGTCAGGAGTGTGATGGAATACTCCCCACTTGCCTGGATGAGTGCAGCCCCAACAACACTCAAGAAGCTTGACACCATCCAGGACAAAGCATTCCACTTGATTGGCATCACATCCACAAGCTTCCACTTTCTCCACCACCAAAGTTAGTAACAGCTGTGTGTACTATCTGCAAGATGCAATGCAGAAATTCACCAAAGATCCTTAGACAGCACCTTCTAAATCCACAACCACTTCCATCTAGGAGGACAAGGGCGGCAGATATATAGGAAGGCCACCACCTGCAAGCTCCCTTCCAAGTCACTCACCATCTTGACTTGGAAATATAACACTATTCCTTCACTGTCACTGGATAAGAATCCTGGAATTGCCTCCCAAACAGGAGTCTACCTACAGCACTTGAACTGCAGTGGTTCAAGAAGACAGCTCATCATCACCTTATGGAGGACATATAGGAGTGGGCAGTAATGCTGGCCAGCCAACAATGCTCACATCCCATGAGTGAGTAAAAAAAAAACTGAGAACTTTATCTTCTTGTATAAGATGTGTAGTTAGCACTGTTATTTGTCTTATTTGTTATAGAAGTATATTCACAAGTAAATGGGACATACTTTCTATTTATTTGCAACACTTATGCCAGATGGAAGTAATAAATATTTGGTACAAAGCACACATTGTGACATAATGATGGCATTTTTAACTGTCGCTTTGTTCTACTGTGTGAAACATTTCATGTTGTATTATTGAGATTTACGTTAATGTCATTCATTATTCAGGTAGTCTGATTTAAAAAAGATGCTTTGTTTGTTCTGAGGAGACATTCTGCAGACTGCAGTGTAGATTTATGGCACAGAATGCAGTTCACTGCTGTAATCTTTATGTTTCCAAGTATTACCATGTCCCTCAAGAAAAATCACACCAATGAACTTGCAAATGTAGAACTAATGCATATACTCTTATCCATCCAGAAAATCTGATGATTTAACTTCTTTGTATCCTTTTGTTTTATCAACATCATTACTAAAGTAAATTTGATTAATATGAGCTGGAACACTATCAGTTTTGTTATCTGAGCACTATTTTGTGCTTTTCTTAATATGTCCAATTGTAAATTATATTGTAAATATGAGGTTCAATACAAAAACAACTTTGATTTATACGGCATTTTAATGTGATTAAAAATTCCAAGGATTTTCTCAGGAATATTCATAAAACAAAGTGTGATTCTGAACCAGATAAAGAAATGTTAGGTCAGATGTCCAACAGCTTGGTCAAAGAGGTGAATTTTAAGGAGAAAAGCAAGGTAAACAAGGTGGAAAGGTGTAAGGTCCAGAACTTGTACATAGGAAACCAAAAGCATAGCCACACAGCTAAAATTCAAAGTTTTGGCAAAGATCTGTAGCTGGGTTGTGGGTGAGGTTGTTGACTTGCTCGCCGAGCTGGCTTGTTCTCGTTCAGACGTTTCGTCAACAAGCTAGGTGACATCATCAATGGAGCCTCTGATGAAGCTGTGTGATTCTACTCTGCTCGGAATTTATACTGTTTTGTCCATTATGGTGAGTAGTGTCATTTCTGGTTTTGATTTGCATGGGTTTGTATATGGGGTCCAATTCTGTGTTTGTTGATTGCATTATGGGTGGAGAACCATGCCTGTAGGAATTCCCGTGTGTTTCTATGTTTGGCTTGGGCTACTATGGTTACCTTGTTCCAGTTAAACTGATGGCCTTCATTGTGTGCTTGTACTGATATTATGGAGAGTTTGTTGTAACCATGTAGGAATTCCTAGAGCAAGTCAACAACCTCCCGCAGCTAAAATTGAGGATGTGCAAGAGCCAGAATTAGAAGAATGAAGATAATCGCTGACTGTTGTGGACCTGGAGGAGATTGCATCAATCGAGAAGAGCAAGGTCATGAAATGATTTGAAAACCAGAATGAGAATTTTAAAATCAACACTTTATTTGAGTAGAAGCCAGTGCGGGTTAGTAAACACAAGCATGATAGAGGAACAGGACTTGCTGTGAGTTAAGACATGGCAGATTTTTTGAGTTTATGCTGGGTAGAATGTGGGAAATCATTCAGGCATGCATTGAAATAGTTGAGCCTAGACATAAGCAAAAGCACAAATGTGCCTTTGTTTTTTTTTCCTTTATTCATTAATGGGATGAGGACATCGCTGGCTAGGCAGCATTTATTGTCCATCCCTAATTGCCCACAGGGCAGTTAAGAGTCAACCACATTGCTGTGGTTCTGGAGTCACATGTAGGCCAGACCAGGTAAGGATGGCAGTTTCCTTTCCTAAGGACATTAGTGAACCAGATGGGTTTTTCTGACAATCGACAATGGATTCACGGTCATCATTGGACTCTTAATTCCAGATATATTTTATATGAATTCAAGTTCCACCATCTGCCGTAGCAGGATTTGAACCTGGGTCCTCAGAATGTTATCCGGGTCTCTGGATTAACACTCCAGCGATAATACCACTAGGCCATTGCCTCCCCTGATGTTGATGTTGATGTTGCTGATGCTGAGGAGCTTCATACAGATGAGAAAGAGGGAGCATCCATGAACAGATTCCTGAAGCATACCAGGGTGTGGAAGCAGGAAATGAAGCTATTGCAAATGATTCCCTGGTGAAGGTTAAATTATTAAGAATGCAACTAGATTGAGAGCATTTCCACCAAGTGGACACTAGTCAAAAAAAAACCAGTATGTGTGAGGACTGTCTCATATTTTATAATTCCCAACTTTTATACACATTATTTAATGTAACGTACCAGAGGGGACAACTGATTCATCTCCTACAAATATACCTATTAGAGACTGTCAAGTGTTACTGAAAGTAATTAGTATCTTTATCCATATTTTAAAGCAATTTGTTTATGGTGCTACCAGTTTAGTTTGACTTTCTTCACTGAAGATTTCGGTTAGTAGATAAGATGACTTACTGATGTGAATCAATAGGCTGAATGTCAACTCGCCCAAAAATGGGTGAAGAGGAACTGAACCTTGTTTTAACCCACCACTTCTAGTTTTAGCAAAGATGAGGTAAAGGGCAGGTGAACTACCAATCCAATTCAATTATTATAATCAGGTTGTATATCTTCATTTTGAAAGTTATCTATTTTTACTCAAGTCAGCTGAATTTCCTGGGCTCCAGGAAACTTATCAGCTTACAGAAGGTGAGAAGGGCTGAATCGATGAGGTAAGTTTGCTCCTAGCAGCACTGGTGGGTCAAGAATGTTTCATTCAGGCCCCAATTATCAAACAACAAGAATCTGTCTGCGATAGTAGGAACTGCAGATGCTGGAGAATCCGAGACAACAAGGTGCAGGGCTGGATGAACACAGCAAGCCAAGCAGCATCATAGGAGCAGAGAGGCTGACGTTTCGGGCCTAGACCCTTCATCAGAAGGGCCTGCTTGGCCTGCTGTGTTCATCCAGCCCTGCACCTTGTTGTCTAAGAATCGGTCTGCTCTTGCTTGGACCACTGTCTCGCCCAGTGATTTGAAATGTCTAAAAGATCCTGGGATCTTTGCTTTATGATTAGGAGCCTTGTCCTCTCAATAATCTTCCTTGTACACCTAACTGTCTGTGTAACTTTTAACCTTGCGAAAAGGGCTTCCTGTCCGAAAGTCCTGCAGCTGGTAATTAGGCTATTTGTGATGGGAACCTCATGGGAAAAAAAATCAAGCAGCCCTGCGGCACATTGTTTAGGAAAGACATTCTTATAGACCACAACAGTCTCAAATCACCCCTACATGCATTCAAACAGAAAATCCATCCCCTGCCCCAGTCCAAAATGCCAGGCTAAATTCTAAGCATGGCTCTCTGTTGAGAGTACTAGACCACAATTTTTAGAGAGAGTTTGAATTTTAACAGGCTGCAGTCATGTCCAAATTGGTGGCTGGCAGCCAGTTCAGTTAATTTAAAGCAACCTTCTGTACTTGAATAAGGCTACTATCCAACTTGCAACATACCATTACAAATGAAACTGATCACCAAAGTTGAATTAACGCCAGTTACTGTTTGTTTCTAAACTAGCTTCTTGTATTTTTTTAAAAGCATCTTTAGTCATTATGCAGTGTACTTGCCAAGCACAACAGGTATGACAGCCATGTTCATGTTGCTTAACCTTTGAGCTGAGGCCCAGGCTTGTCAGCAAGACTTATAGCCCTCAAGATATGCATAAATAAGTCAGTTATATTTTTTGAAAAGCTTATTTGTATATATACGTTAATTCCCAGACTAGGATCAAGCTGGGTTTAAAATATAATAGACTGAGAACTGAAACAGGTGAACAATTGCTATATTGTATTTTCATTACTTCTTCATTGGCGACTTTGCTTCAGTTGCCTGGATCCTAAACAGTTGAATTTCTACCTAAACCTCATTGCTTCTCAATCTGCTCTCCTCCTTTAAGATGCCTCTTCAAAACTACCTCTTTGGTCAAGCTTTTGGTCAGCTCACCTAATATTTTCAAATGTGACTTGGTGTCGCGTTATCTTTGGCACTGTCGTGAACAGTTTTGGTACTCTAAAGGTGCAATATACATACAGGTTGGTGATAAGTGTAAAGACTATCTTTTTGTATTTTTGATTGTGGATATAAATTTGAAAAGAATTGTTTTGCAGGAAAGGAAGAAATGGCCGTATTTTAACAAACAAGTTGCTGAAATTCTTTGTAAGTCATATTCACACTGTTCTATTTGTTCAAGTAGTGTGGGGACGCTGTTTGTAGATAGGCCCACACTGGGGGTGAGATTCGGTCAGCAACAGATCACTGGTTTGTGGAGTTATAACCAGTTATGAATAACAAAGGCCATCAATCTGATAACAACTTTCTCCTTGGCTCCTGAGCAGCTGAACAGCTTGAGGGTATGAACGATACCGGCAGAAACTTTGGGACTGCTTGAGGTCAAACGGTTGGCCTTTCTCTCCAGTAAAACACACAAATCCTGTTTTCCCTCACCAGTTGCTCTAAGCTGTGGTCTTTAACCAGTAACTAAGAGGCTTTGCAGTTAGTGTACCAACCAAGTATGCCTCCTGTGAAGAAGTGAAAGATCTTGGAGAAAAGAGATTGAAGAACAATTGAACCAAAAAGATCACCTCAGTGAACCCTGTGGACTGGGGACACTGAACTGCCTCTCTAGATATTTAATTTCAACATGCAAAACTTTTTTTTGTTTATTTGTGCTTCAGGGTATTTCACAGAGGGTTCAGAGTTTTAACTAGCAGCATTATATATCGTCAGTTCATAGATTCTAACCATACATAAACAATTTGTTTATAATAAATAGTAGTTCTGGATAGGTACAGAAACCTGGTCCGTGTTTTCTATTAGCCTGGGTCTATCCATCAGGTAAATTGGGTACTTTGTGTACATTGATAACATTTTTAACTTTTGTGACAACACTGGAAATAGTGGGGCTTGATTTCTAGCGTGTTACCCCAGTAAGCTGTGACATAATTTATCTTCTGTTTAACTCATTTAACAATTTTAGACAGTAAGTATTGAAGAGACGCATTGATAAATGAAAAAAAATCCTAAGAATCCTAAATTCTGTCCAAGATCATCGCCACCTGGGTCAGATGTGCTCTGGGATTAGTGGTTCACCTCAATCAAACTTGTGCTGTGCCAGGCATGAAGATTTTGTGAGCCTCGCACTCTTCAGGGATACGATCACCTGTGTGGAGGATAAGGGGTGTTGGACACCTGCCTCATCAGCCTGGACCAGGAGAAGACCTTTGACAGGATATCACACACCTACCTGTGGGATGTGCAGTCCCAAATGAGCAATGGGAAGGGAATCTAACTGATTCTGACTGTTCTACACCAACATCATTAGTGCAATCTCAATCAATAGGTAGGAATCAGAAAGTTTCCCAATCAGATCTGGAGTCAGGCAAGGTTGCTCTCTGCTACCTTGTTTGTGTGTTGTACAGAATATTTTGCTGAGTCCATCAGTGAGCCTGAGAAGGTTCTGGGCAGTGGAGGCCTGCAAGTTAAAACCTCCTGTGCTTCAATGACATCACCATTTTCTGCTCTGATCCACTGCCAGTGCACAGACTCATGAGCATCTGTGACCAATTCAAAGTGGCCTCAGGAGCCACGGTAAAACAAGGCAAGAGCGAGGACATGTTCTTTAGGAGTTGGCTGACTGATCCTTTATCCCCTTATCCATTAGATCAGATTACCTGTAGGTGCTGGGCATATGATTCATAGGGTCTGAGGCATGCGCAAAAGCCTGGATGGAGCGTATTGCCTAGGTGAGGCAGAAACTGGACTAATGGGAGCACCACTGCCCTTCAATTGCACGTAAAAACCTGGTAATCAGGTGTGAGGTACTGATGGTATTGCTGCAATTGAGCAGGTCTGGCCTATTTTCTGAACCTGTGCCATTCCAGTAATCCAAACCATCTTCCACTTCATCTGGAGATCAAAGATCGGCCGTGTCTGCGTGGACACTTTGTATAAACCGTTGTATAAGGGAGGAGGGCTGAACTCAAAGCTACCCTCATTCCGTTGGCCACCTTTTGTGTGTGGCTGCATGCAACTGTACATAGACCCTCAGTACACAAACACTAAGTGTCACTACATACTGAGGTTCTACCTGTCCCTGGTGTTGCGAAGGTTGGGCCTGGCCTCATTGCCACGGAATGCTCCAAGTAGTAGGACCATTCCGTACCACCTGTCCATCATGGAAGAATTTGTAACGGGAAATACCTTTGACCACAAGTGAAAGTGGTTCCCTGAACAGACAGTAAAGTCATTTGGCAGAATGCCTGATTGCCAGAACTTTCCAACAAGCACCAAGACATAGCTTAGCTGGTTGTGAGAAGGGCACTGCCCATGAGATTGTTCATGTACACCCGGACTCTGTCACCGCACAATGCCCTCAAAACAGCTTTGGTGGGGAAGAGACTGTCACACATCTCCTTCTGGAATGTGCTCATACAAAGAAGGTTTGGAGAGCAATGCAGTGGCTTTTGTTGAGATTTGTCCCAAGCAGCCCTGTGATGCAGGACTCTGCTGTGTGGGCTGTTTTCTGGGATGCACACTGAGACAAACGTCAACTGCACCCGGTGGACCATCAACTCGGTGAAAAGCTCCTCGGTCTGCTCAGAACCTGTTGGTCTTCCAGTGCAAAGAGTTGACCTCAACCAAGTGTTGCAGACTGACACATTCCAAGGTCCAAGACTATGTATAGAGGGGACGCACTAAAGCTTGGGGCAGCTGCCATAAAAGCACAGTGGGGAAAGACCACCGTCTAAGGTCTTTCTGCTAAAGTACAACAAAGGTGCTTTCGGTTATCTGACCCTCTGTTTGTCTCACATGTACATAAATAGTGGCCTCCTTGACATTTGGTTTTGCAATTGCAAGAAATTTCAAATTTCAATATTTGTTCTTTCTTTATATGCAAAGACTCTACAGGACTGCTTTAGTACCTGGCATTGTGGGGAGGTGGGGTATTATTGCTGGACTGTTAATCCAGAGACCAAGATAACATTCTAGGTTCGAATCCCGCCACGGCAGATGGTGGAATTTGAATTCAATATTAAAAAAATCTGAAATTAGGAACCTAATAACCATAAATCCGTTGCTGATTGTCGGAAAAACCCATCTGGTTCACTGATGTCCTTTAGGGAAGGAAACTGCCATCCTTACCTGGTCTGGCCTACATGTGACCCACCACAATGTGGTTGACTGTCAACTGCCCTCTGGGCAACTGGGATGGGCAATAAATGCTGGACCATCCAGCGACGCCCTCATCCCATGAATGAATAAAGAATAAACAGTGTACAAAATATAATTTTTATGAATAAAATATATTTTTGCAATAAATGAAAAGACAGACCCAAAGAGAGACCAATGGTGGATCTGAGTGGGAATCCGGACATAAACAAGGACAAGAGATAGTAGGAACTGCAGATGCTGGAGAATCCGAGACAACAAGGTGCAGAGCTGGATGAACACAGCAGGCCAAGCAGCATCATAGGAGCAGAAAGGCTGACGTTTCGGGCCTAGACCCTTCATCAGAAATGGGGGAGGGGAAGGGGGTTCTGAAATAAATTCTGAGAGAGGGGGAGGCGGATAGAAGATGGATAGAGGAGAGGAGAGGATAGGTGGAGGGGAAACAGACATGTCGAAGAGGCGGGGATGGAGCCAGTAAAGGTGAGTGTAGGTGGGGAGTTAGGGAGGGGATAGGTCAGTCCAGGGAGGACGGACAGGTCAAGGGGGCGGGATGAGGTTGGTCGGTAGGAGATGGGGGTGCGGCTTGAGGTGGGAGGAGGGGATAGTTGGGAGGAAGAACAGGTTAGGGAGGCGAGGACGAGCTGGACTGGTTTTGGGATGCGGTAGTGGGAGGGGAGATTTTGAAGCTTGTGAAATCCACATTGATACCATTGGGCTGCAGGGTTCCCAAGCGGAATATGAGTTGCTGTTCCTGCAACCTTCGGGTGGCATCGTTGTGGCACTGCAGGAGGCCCAGGATGGACATGTCGTCTGAGGAATGGGAGGGGGAGTTGAAATGCCTTGCGACTGGGAGGTGCAGTTGTTTATTGCGAACCGAGCGTAGGTGTTCTGCAGAGCGGTCCCCGAGCCTCCGCTTGGTTTCCCCGATGTAGAGGAGGCCACAACGGGTACAGCGGACAAGATTTTTCTAATCGTAGAAACAGAAATTCGGAGCAGCACTAGGCCATTCAGCCCTTCAAGTCTGCTCTGCCGTTCAATGTGGTCATGGCTGATCATCCAGCTGAATACCCCGTTCCTGCTTTCTCTCCATACTCTTTATCCCCTTGCCCTAAGGACTGTGTTTTGGCCTCAACTGCTTTCTGAGGCAGAGAATTCCACAGCTTCAAAATCCACTGGATGAAGATATTTCTCCTCATCTCAATCTTAAATGGACCACCCAATATCCTTAATTTGTGACCTTGTCGATACTTAAGTACGAGTAAAGGTAAAGGCAAGGGACTATATTCAGTTTAGTTGAGGTATGTCTGGGGACCTCACGCCTATGATTTGCACGTCCTTCACTATGTGGGAAATGCGTCACTGCTCCAGGCAATATGGATGACCATATGTGCAGGGCATGCCTCCAACTGGAGGAACTTGACCTCCAGGTTTTTGAATTTGAACAGCAGCTTAGGGGCATTATGATGCATTCATGAGACTGAAGAGTTCAGGAATAGCACATTTCAGGACATGGTTACACTGCAGCTAAAGGAACAGAGTACATGGAGTATTTGTAACCACCAAAGAGAAGAAGGGGACCAGACAGGTAGTGAGGGAACCTGTGAATGCCTCTCGTAAACTATTTTCCTGCCCTGGAAACCAGTGAGAGTGGCAATTCCTCTCTGGAGAAATCTCCGATTACACCCAGTGCAATGCAGGACTGAGTATAGGAAGAGAAGGAAAGAACAGATGAATAGATTGCTGGATGTCAAAGGCATTGTGACCATTTCTGAGGGAGGTGGGGGACTGTACAAGTTGATAGAATTACATCTGAACAGGACCCTCGCGGGGAGGTTGCTAATGTTTTTGAGGAGGAATTACGCCATATTGGGAGGTGCTTGGAATCCTGACAAGTGGGTCAGATGGGAGAGAAGCCAAGATGGAATCAGGAGTTAAAATGTGAATAAGTGAATCTGGAAGACAGAGGAAACATAGGCTAGATAAGAAAAAAGTGATTTTAGCAAGGATAAATTAAATATTTTTTATGCAAAGAGCCTAAGGAATAAGATAGTCAAGTGGAGAGCACTAATACGTATGTGAGAGTATGATATCTTGGAAGAAAGATAGGCTGAAAGTTATGGAAAAGGATAAGAATGGGCTGGGAATAAAAGATCTAAACTGGGGAAAGGTTAATTTTACTGAGATAAGATACAATTTAGTCCAAGGGGACTGGGGAGCAGCTACTTGCAGATAAAACTGTCAGAGCAGTGGGCAGCTTTCAGAGAGAAAATCGCAAGATTAGGAAAAATATGTTCCTGAAAGACCCCTAGATGTCAAGGAACATAAAGGTTAGTATTAAGACAAAAAAGAGAAGTTTGTACTAGATAAATTTGGATAAATACGAGGTATTGCATTTTGGTAAAAGAAACAAGAGCAGAACTTACGCAATTAATGGTAGGGCCCTGGTAGTGTTGTAGTACAGAGAGACCCAAGGGTTCAGGTACATAATATTTTGAAATTTATGTCACAAGTAGACAGGGTGGTTAAGAAGGTATTTGGAATGCTCACCTACATTGCTGAGACCTTTGAGTACAGGAGTTGGGACATCATGTTGAGGTTGTGCAGGATGTTGGTGAGGCCTCT
Source organism: Rhincodon typus (assembly GCF_021869965.1). NCBI lineage: Eukaryota > Metazoa > Chordata > Chondrichthyes > Orectolobiformes > Rhincodontidae > Rhincodon > Rhincodon typus. Next base: position 4,892,920 of record NC_063357.1, on the reverse strand, counting down.
TCCAGTGTGCTGTATGTAGTTCTGGTTGCCCTGCTATAGGAAGAATATTACTAAATTGGAGAGGGTTCAGAAAAAAATTAGTAGGATGTTGCTGGGAATGGAGGGTTTGAGTTATAAGGTGCGGCTGGATAGGCTGGAACTTTTTTCAGTGGACCATATGAGGTTGAGAGGTGACCTTATAGAGATTTATAAAATCATGAGGGGCATAGCTAAGATAAATAGCAAAGATCTTTTCCCTAAGGTGGAGGAATTCAAAACAAGGGGTCATATTTTTAAGGTGAGAGGAGAAAGTTTTACAAAGGACGTGAATGGCAACTTTTATACACAGAGAGTGGTTCGTTTGTGGAATGAATGCCAGAGGCAGTGGTGTACGCAGGTACAGTTAGAACATTTAAAAGATATTTGGATAAGTACATGAATATGAAGGTTTGGAGGGATGTGGGTCAAGCGCAGACAAGTGGGACTAGTTTAGTTTCGGAACATAGTTGGCGTGGACTAGTTGGACTGAAGGGTGCGTTTCCATGCTGTGTGACTCTATGACTAGATGCTGAAGGCTCAGTATAACACAGTCCCTATAAGACTATAAAAATTGAAGAGGGGAACTTCAAAAGGAAATTAGGAAAACTAAGATAGTGCAAAAGAAAGCACTGGTCAATAGAACAAAGGAAAACCCAAAAGGCTTTTTAAAATATATAAAGAGCAAGAGAAAACTAGGGAAAGAGATAGGACCCCTTAGGGACCATCGATGTAATTGCATATGAACCCAGAGGACATGGCCACAGTTGTCAATGAATATTTTGCATCAGTTTTCACAATGGAAAAAGGCAACGTGAGTATGGATATCATGGTGCAGGACTGAGAAATGTTAGAAAAAAAAACGTAAAGAGAGAGAAGGCACTAGAGGGAGTAGCAGCCTTAAAAGTGGATAAAATCTTTGAGCCCTGATAAAATGTATCCTAGTCCATTGTGGGAGGCGATTATCAGAGGCCTTAGCAGTAATTTTTAAATCCTCTCTGACCACAAACGAGTGCCAGAGGACTGTTAAAATTGTCTATTATTAATAAAGTTGGTAAGATAAATAATGAGGAAGATAGCCATACAATGCAGGATAATATTAATGGACTAGTCAGCAATGCAGAGCAATGGCATATGGAATCCAACCCAGAATAGTTTGAGGTAATGCACTTGGGGAGGCCTAACAGGGCAAACATTCACACTATGAGTAATAGGATCTTGGAAAGTGCTGGCGATCAGAGTGATGTTGGTGCGCATATCCACAGATCCCCTGAAGTTAGCGAGACAAGTGGCGAAGAAGGCAGGTGGAATATTTGCCTTTATTAGCAAAGGCATTGAATACAAGAGCAAGGAGGTTGGAATTGTGTAGAGCACTTTTTAGGCCACAATTGGAGTACTGTGACTGGTGAGGATGCAGAGGAGATTTACCAAGATAAAAGCTACGTAGAAGCGAGAAATCTAAAACATACACAGAATGCTAGAGGAACTCCATTGATCTGGCAGCATCAGTGGAGAGTGAAATAGAGAATGTTTCAAGTCTATTACTACCAAGATGTTGCCTAGGAAAATTAATGTCTGTTCACTACTGTAAAATATAAGAGTATTTGCCTTGTATAAAGAGTAAAAATGAAAATAAAATTAAAAAGTTGTAAGTAAAAAGGGGAATTTGGAATGACATCACACGACACATAATAAATTCAAGGATCGTTTTCTTTTGAGCAGCAGAGTTTAGACAAAGGAAATTGACAAACTGAAGAGACAACTCCGTATGGAGCTGGAGTAACACAGCAGGTCAGGCAGCATCAGAGGAGCAGAAAAGTTGATGTTTCAGGTCGGTACCCTTCTTCAGAAATGGAGAGGGGCAAGGGAGCCGGGAAATAAATAGAGAGAGGAGGGGTGGGGCTGGGGAAGGTAGGTGGGATGGCAGTACGTGAGTGCAGGTAGGGAGTGGTGGGGATTGGTCAGTGGGATGGGTGGGGTGGTTAGGTGGGAGAGAAGATGGATAAGTTGTGTCAGGTCAAGAAGGCGGGGATGAGAGGGAGGGTTGGATATGGGATGAGGCTGGGGTTGAGGAGATTTTAAAACTGGTGAATTCCATGTTTAGGCCATTGGGCTGTAGGCTCCCGAAGCGGAAGATGAGGTGTTGCTCCTCCAGTTTGTTGGTGGTGTCGTTGTGACACTGGAGGAGGCCCAGGTTGGACATGTCACCCAGGGAGTGAAAGAGGGAGTTAAAATGGTTGGCGACTGGAAGGTGTTGTTTGTCGCGTGCAGAACGCACATGCTGTACAAAACGGTCTCCGAGTCTACGCTTGGTCTCACCAATGTAGAGGAGGCCACATCAGGAGCAGCGGATACAGTAGATCAAGTTGTACAGCTGAACCACTGTCTGATATGAAAGGTTTGTTTTGGGCCTTGAATGGAGAGAGTGGAGCGGATGAGGGAGTTGCAGGGAGAGCAGTTCCTACGAAAGGCAGATTATGGTGAGGAGGGAAATAGCTCTTCTGTTTTGGGGTCGGATTGTAGGTGGCAGAAGTGGCGGAGGATGAAACGTTGGATGCGGAGGTTGGTGGGGTGATATGTGAGGACAAGGGGGAATTTGTCTTAATTTTGTTGGGGGGAGGGTATGTTAGGGCACAAGAGCAGGAAATGGAAGAGATGCGGTTGAGGGCATTTTTGATCAAACTGAAGGCCATTTTGAAAGCTCAACCAGCGGCAAAAACCTAAGGCCTCCACTGAAACATCGTTTTGAGTTTGCCATCTTCTAGTGCGTCACAAGAAATTATTCATAGATGACAAAGCAATTTAAGAAGCAATGACTGGCAGTTGTTTCTTTATTCAGACACTTTAAAAACACAGAAAAAATAATATCAGCAATCCAGAGTATGTTACCTAGTCCTTCCAAAGTTTGAAAAAATTTGAAGATGACATGTCAGACTTAAAGGCGCTATCAGATATTTTGCAGTCACAGTTGTCACACTGAGACTTGGTGAACAGAGGGCAAAATATGTTATATATTGTTGATTTTAGATCCTGGGTCGCATTTGCATTCAAAAAGTGATACTGTGCTTACAAAAGTTGGAGACTATTGCACTAGGGCTATGGGCCAAATGCTGAAAAATGGGAATAGTGTAGTCAAATCATTTTTGACTGACACAGACACAATGTGCCAAATGTCCACCTCCTATGGTGTAAACGTCCACGGATCCCATTGTGCTATTTTATGTTTGGCATTCTAATAAACTGCTTTTGTCACTTACTCTGTTAGTTGTTTCACTGTATTTAAAGCTATATTTATGATTATAGTGGTAAAAATAACAACAAATTACACACCCCCCACTCCCCCTCTGGATTTCCGTGAAATGTCCTCTCAATCTGTTCCAGTAGGAGATAGAACAAAAGAGAAGTACAGCACAGGAACAGGCCCTTCAGCCTCCAAGCCTGTGCCAATCATCATGCCCTGACTAAACTAAAAAACAAACCTTCTGCCCTTATTCGCTCTGTATCCCTCTATTCCCACCCTATTCATGTAACCATCCAGATGCCTCTTAAATGTTGAAATGTCACCCTATCGGTTGTAAACCTCACTTTTTCACTCCTGTAATGTGATCTTATCATAGCAGAAAAAACTTCAGGGCATCATTATCTCAGTACGGGAATCTGCCATTTATGTTGTACGTTGGACGTCAGTATGTCGAATAGGTACAAGACAAGTTTTGAAAGAACTTCATTTCTAAAAATAAATCAGATTTCCAGCAGCTCTGGTATTTTTGTTTTTGTGTTTGAAAAGAAAATATTATTTGTACAATGTGTGGCATAAATTGATTCAGTATAGACCATGACTATAAGTATATTCATAGAATCATCATTGATGTAAGCAATCCATAACCAGATCAAAGTGAAAATAAATTGTTAGCGTTAAATATGAATGGAATGGCTTTTCCAGCTTTTCAAAAATTGTTTTTGCTGTGATCATAAAACAAATCGTTCCAATGTTCTGTGCAAATATTTTGCTACTCTTTTGCGTATGCTCCCCACTCCGTCACTTCTTAGAATTTTGTAATAGAGTGTTGAATTAATGGATGAATAAAAAAAAAACTGGCCAAATCAGTGGAATTCCAAACTTAATTCTGTGCAAGAAAACAAAAAGTACTGGAGAAATTTAACAGGTAGAGCATAGAACAATACAGTACAGTACAGGAATAGACCCTTCAGCCTGCCATATCTGTGCCGACCGTGATGCCATTCTAAACTAATCCCATCTGCGTGCACATTGTCCTTATCCCCCTGTTCCCTGCGTGATCATCTGTCTGTTTAAATGCATCTCAAACATTGTTGTAGACATCAAAGAAGGTATTATTCTGGGACCTGGTTTTGAAATTCACTAACAGATGGTGGAATTTGAATTCCATAACAAACCTGGAATTAAGAGTTTAATGATGACCGTGAAAATGTTTTCAAATGTCAGAGAAACCCATAGGGAGGAAACCTGCCATCCTTACTAGGTCTGCCATACATGTGACACCAGGCCCCCAGAATTGTGGTTGACTGCTAACAGCCCTTTGGGTAATTAGGATACGCCCACACCCCGTGAATGTATTTTAAAAATGCAAATAAGCGTTGGAAAGAATGTTTAATGGAATTACATACAGTACTCATTTAATGCACATTTAATTAGTTAAGATCTTGGATGCTTTCAAAATCATGGGGTATCAAGTGTGCGGATCATACTGATCACTGTGTTTTCCCAATCTGAGAAAAGAATGTGAATGTAGTTATATAATCTATGCTGATTAACAACATAAAGTTGACCCTTTGTGACCCACTTCAAGCATAGTGGAAGTACCCCATGATTTTGTTGTTATCTTATTCATGGGGAAAATCCAGAAGCAAAAACTGAAAGTCTGGCAGGTGGGATGGGGCTTTCAGATCAATGTTTGCCCCAAAGGATTATTTTAACTGATTGATCGAACACTGAGGCAGTAATATTAGGGCAGATTTAAAGTTGAATGCGTAATACAGGCTCCCAATAGCAGGAATGGAAAGAAAAATAGCATTGTTGCAATTTTTCAACTGTTAGGTGAGTTTTAAGATTTTGGATTTGGCTATCATTTGAAAGTGCACATCTATGGTAAGAATCATTGTAAAATGATAAACAAAATGGCTGAATTCACTTAATTTAATTCACACAATGACTAATTGCAGTGAGGCTAACGTTTTACAAACAAGACTGCTGTTGCAAAGTCACACTTGACTATTCTGCACGATTTCCAATTGAATATTCTTAAAAGCCTGAGAAGCATGACTTCCAAGTTTGAATTCTGCTTTAAGACTGTTTATGACAATGTTTTCAAATTCACTGGTCCCACTCCACAAATATCATCTATATCCAAGCCCACACTTTAGTTGATGCTTTTTTCCGTTAACCAAACTCTTTTTTAAAAAAAAAACTCACTCAAATTATTACTATCTCCCTGCATTTAAACAACCAATTCATACCCAATTAACTCTTAATTAATAAATTCATCACCTCTTTCCTCATTCCATTAGATCTCAGGCTTTAGATCATTTTAGATAGTAACAGTTGTTAATGTAATATTTGGCATGATTCTGTGATTGGGTAGCACTTTCTGGGCAATTTGGAATGTGCCAGAAATTGTATCAACAACTAAATTTAAGATTATCAGTTGAGTTCGTAACATGACACACTTAGGCTTGCAATAAGCTGCATATTCACACACAGGGCCTGATCCTCTGAAAAGGCATAAAACATAAATAAATTCTTCAATTAAAGAAAAGCTTAGGCCACAATATTCCTTGATGTTGTCTCTGTGGCACAGCTTGACCAATCAGAGCCTACTTGCCAACCAATCAGCACCCTGTTACTCATACAATATAAATCGTTAACTTTAAACTTTATGATTTTTGCATGTGTTGTGATGAGTGCGAGCTGAAAAGTTTTGGCAGCTTCTTTTACACCAATGATCTTACCAAGTGATTATTCCTTTTCTTTGCTTCTTGGATGGCAGCTATTTGTGATCCTGTGATTTATATGGCCTATGCACATCTGTTGTTTGTTCAATTGTCTCATTACTACTCCCTTTGTCCTTGCACCGTGGAATCTTTTATCATTTAATTTATCCTGCCACCCACTCTGTCAAGGATCTTTTTGTTCCTTTTCCAAACCGTGTTTCACATGTCTATAATGTTTAACATTTTTTTCCATTTTGCTGAAAGGTCACTGATCTGAAATGTTAACTCTGTTTTCTGTCCCCAGATACTGCTATACCTGGTGAGTATGTCCAGCACTTTCTGGTTTTGGTTTGAATTTGCAACTCCTACAGTGTTTTGCAAATTTATCTTTCTGTTAAATCTGTGTTGTACCCTATTCAGATCCTCAGTCATTCCAATAATGTATACCCTAAAAGCGATTCTCAGTCCTGTTGAGGATTTAGATGGATTCATCATTACATGTAATCTTCAGCATTTTGTTGTGCTCATGAGAGGACCTATGATTCCATTCACATTTTTATAACTTCATCAGTCTGTACGTATCTTTAGCTATTCTGCTCTTTCATGATAGTGAGTCTACTGCCATTTTATTTAATAGAGACTGATTTAAAGTACTTATTAAACACTTCTGCCAATTTTAATCATAATCTTTAAATAAATAATCCTTTCATAAAATCATAGAATCCCTACAGTGTGGAAGCAGGCTATTCAGCCCATCAAGTCCACGCCAACCCTCCAAAGAGCATCTCACCCAGACCCATCCCCTTACCCCGTCCCTGTAACCCTACCTTACCCATGGCGAATCCGTCTAACCTACACATCTTTGGACTGCACCTGGAGGAAACCCATGCAGACATGGGGAGAATGTGCAAACTGCACACAGACAATAACCTGGATCCCTGGTGCTGTGAGGCAGTAGTGCTAATCAATGAGTTACTGTGCCACCCTTTCCTCTCTACTTTCTCAGCTTGCTTTTGCTAGTATTTTTATTTGGATCATTGGGAGTTGTGCATCATTCCTATTGATTTTTTTAAAAAATCCTGCTAGTTTTGGCGTTCTTAGTGTTCCCCTTAACCACTTTTATTATTTTCTCTCATTCTCCATTAGTTGTTTCAATATTCATGTAATTATCATATGCCCAAATTTCAATTTTGGATTGGTTTCTAACCAATTTTATTTAACTAGGCACCTTAAACTAATTGTAGCTGAATTGTTCAATGCAGTATTATTGTTCTACTGATTATTGCGCCAAATCCTCCTTCCACCTCACCTCAGGAAGTTTGCTCCTCAATTTTCTTGAATGTATCCTGTTCTAATCTGGTGTTCTAGTTTTTTTAGTGATTTTTTTGGTTTCTATGTTTTAGTTGGATCTTAAACTTGCATTTTTGGCTTAACTTTGAAGGTTCTCACCCATCGATTTGATTACTCATAATCCATCTCGCAATTGTTACAACACAGGGATAGCAAGTCAAACCGAGTCAGCCTCCATGTCTCTGGATTTACAGCACAATGAACTTAAAACATTCAATGTCCCTCAAAATTTCTCAATTGTTCCTAAATAAACTTTACAAATAATAGATCTTGAATATCAAGTTTATAACTTAAACAAGAGTTAACAGTAAAAGTAAAAAGTTATTTATTAGTAATAATGTAACATTAGCAGAACACAGATGAACAACAAGGCAATCTAATTAATATTTACAATTTAAGCCAAATATTCCTTCGCTAGAAATCCCCACTCTCTCACCAATGACTGTGTTAAGGGATAACTTTTTAAAAAAATTCATAAATTGCCAATTTGATAACAGTTTCAGTGATGAATACAAGGCCTTCATGAAATCCTTGGATGATTTGTATTATAAGCATCTCAGTGCCAAATCATCTTAAGCGTTCTTAGAGCAGTAATTAACCTGCATTATCTTTCCAGGCTTGTTCTCAACGGCAACTGTCAGTGTTTTGTTCTCCATTTTTTTTAAAACCAGCTGCTGTTCAAAGTTCAGTACTCAACTTCACCTCTCAGTTCCAAGCTAAAATGAGAAAAATAAAAGAAAAATAGTGATGGTGTCAACACAGTATCTTTGCCTAACTAATTTCTTGCTTGAGGAAAAAGGAGCACACTTGTTAGTGAATTCTGTTCCATTTTCTCCATTTAACTGTGCTCTGCCCCAACAGTAAATGTGAATCATTCGAATCTTGCAGATTGATAATTTTGGTATTCATTTCTTAAATCTGACTACAGGTCTCCCTTCCAAACCCTTTTTATCTTTTGAGTTCCAGCCAGGTTGTGTCTGTACTCCTTTTCTTGTGCAGACCATAAGAAGTATGAACAGGCGTAGATCATTTGGCCCTTCAAGCTTGTTCCACCATTCTAGGATCACAGCTGATCTGATACTCCTTGCATCCATTTTCCTATCTTTTCCCACAACCTTAGATTCTTGAACAGGAAGGGAATTAATCTATCTCAACTTCAAAAATACACAAGCGCACTACACCCACAGCTGTCTGTGGCAAGAAGTTCTAATGACTCTCAACCCTCTCTGAGAAGAAATTCCTTCTTATCTCAGTGCAATGAAATGCTTTTTCTCGCATTCGATTCAGAGCGGTGCCAATATGTTTATAGGACCTGAAATCAAACCAATACATATGGTGGCATAAAATGACACAAAACAAAGCAATTTTGAAAAATAGTGATGCAACACAATACAAAGCAGCACATAAGAGTGACATGTGGCAACAGTGCAAAACAGCATAACATTGGAACAGATTACACAAATTAAGAATTCAGGCCCTAAAATGTGCGTGAATTTAAAATAAGATTGCTAAATCCAGCAGCTTATTAATGTACTGTTAAATTGAAAATAAAAGAGACCTTACATTACAAAGCTAATTGTTGTGAATGGGGAAAAAGCTTCTTGCTATCCACCCTATCTATACCTCTCATGATTTTGTAGACCTCAATCAGGTCCCCCCTCAACCTCTGTCTTTCTGATGTAAATAATCCTAATCTACTCAACCTCTCTTCATAGCTAACGCCCTCCATACCAGGCAACATCCTGGTGAACCTCTTCTGCACCCTCTCCAAAGCATCCACATCCTTTTGGTAATGTGGCGACCAGAACTGTAGCGCAGTATTCCAAATGTGGTCGAACCAAAGCCCTATACAACTGCAACATGACCTGCCAACTCTTGTACTCAATACCCTGTCCGGTGAATGAAATCATGCCATATGCCTTCTTCACCACTCTATTGACCTGCGTTGCCACCTTCAGGGTACAGTGGACCTGAACACCCAGATCTCTCTGTGCATCAATTTTCCCCAGGGCTTTTCCATTTACCGTATAGTTCGCTCTTGAATTGGATCTTCCAAAATGCATCACCTCGCATTTGCCTGGATTGAACTCCATCTGCCATTTTTCCACCCAACTCTCCAACCTATCTATATTCTGCTGCATTCTCTGACAGTCCCCTTCACTATCTGCTACTCCACCAATCTTAGTGTAGGAGGTTAAATTTCTAATTGACTTCGTTGATTGATTAAAGTCAGACTAACAAGTCAGCATTGGTCAGGGCCTTGCCAGGGGAAGCATGTATACAGCATGCTCAATCAGCCAATGTTGACAAAGCTCAGAATAGTGCCCAGCATTAATTATGGTGCTGCTATTGGACAATATTTGCTAAATAATACCAACTTTGATGAGAATTATAGCAAAAACTAATTTAAGATTGTCCATTGGGCTCAAGCAATGATTAATTTGCACGTGCTAGAAGCTACATTTATTCACACACAAGTCTCTGTTCCTGATAAGGCAAAAAGACTATGTCTCCATTTTGCACCTTGTTTGCTGGGGAACCAAGGTCCCTGTGGCCGTTCCGCTCAATAACAAGTATACTTCTTTGGATACTGTTGAGGGGATGACCTACCAGGCGAAAGCCATAGTGGCCATGTCCTGGCACTGAGCCTGGTTCTGTGGCTCAGAAGGGAATGGGGGAGAATAGGAGAGTGATAGTGATAGGAGATACAATGACTAGGGGAACAGACCGGAGATTCTGTGGTCGCGATCGAGACTCTCGGATGGTATGTTGCCTCCTGGGTGTCAGGGTCATGGATGTCTCGGATCAAGTCTACAGGATTCTTAAGGGGGAAGGTGAGCAACCAGAAGTCGTGGCACACGTCGGTACCAATGACATAACTCAGAAAAGGGATAAGGACCTGAAAAGTGAATGTAGGGAGTTAGGTTGGAAGCTAAAAGGCAAGATGAGCAGAGTAGTAATCTCAGGATTACTACCGGTGCCACAGGCTAATGAGGCTAGGAATAGAGAGCGAGTGCAGTAGAACGCGTGGCCACAGAGCTGGTGTAGGAGGCAGGGCTTCAGATATGTGGATCATTGGGATACCTTCTGGGGAAGGTGGGACCTGTACAAAAAGGACGGGTTGCATCCGAACTGGCGGGGGAGCAATACCCTGGGCAGGAGGTTTGCTAGAGCTCTCCAGGAGGGTTTAAACTAGTTTGGCAGGGGAATGGGAACCGGAGCTATGGATCAGAGGATGGGGTAGCTGGTGTACAGGCAGATACAGCATGCAGAGAGTCTGTGAGGAAGAACAGACAGTTGATAGGGGCAAAGTTGCAGTCAGTGTGCTGGGTTGAAATGTGTCTATTTTAACGCAAGAAGTGTCAGAAATAAGGGTGATGAACTTAGAGCATGGATCAGTACTTGGAGCTGGCTATTGTGTGATGTTGTGGCTGTTACGGAGACTTGGATAACACAGGGGCAGGAATGGTTGTTGGATGTTCTGGGATTTAGATGTTTCAAAAGAAATAGGGAGGGAGGTAAAAGAGGTGGGGGAGTGACATTGCTAATCAGGGATAGTATCACAGCTGCAGAAAGGGAGGTCATCAAGGAGCGTTTGTCTACTCAGCCAGAATGGGTCGAAGTCAGAAACAGGAAAGGAGCAGTCACTTTATTGGGAGTTTTCTATAGACCCCCCTAATAGTAATAGAGACACTGAGGAACAGCTTGGGAGGCAGAGTTTGGAAAGGTGCAGAAGTAATAGGGTTGTTGTCATGGGTAACTTTGACTTCCCTAATATTGACTGGAACCTCCTTAGTGCAAATAGTTTGGATGGAGCAGATTTTGTCAGGTGTGTCCAGGAAGGATTCCTGACTTGATATGTAGATAGGCTGACTAAAGGGAGGCCACATTGGATTTGGTGCTTGGCAACGAACCAGGCCAGGTGTCAGATCTCTCGGTGGGAGAGCATTTTGGTGAGAGTGATCCCAACTCCCTGACCTTTACTATAGCTATGGAGAGGAATAGGAGCAGATGGTATGGGCAAGTATTTAATTGGGGGAGAGGGAATTACAATACTATTAGGCAGGAACTGTGGAGCATAAATTGGGAACAGATGTTCTCACGGAAGTGCATGACAGAAATGTGGAGGTTGTTTAGGGAGCACTTCCTGAGGGTGTTGGATAGGTTTGCCCCACTGAGGCAAGGAAGGGATGGTAAGGAGAAGGAACCTTGAATGACAAGACATGTGGAACATCTGGTCAAGAGGAAGAAGGAAGCTTACTTAAGGTTGAGGGAGCAAGGATCGGACAGGCCTTTAGAGGGTTGCAAGGTAGCTAGGAAGCAACTGAAGAATAGACTTGGGAGAGCTAGAAGGGGGCATGAAAAAGATTTGGAGGGTAGGATTAAGGAAAACCCCAAGGTGTTCTATACTTATGTGAGGAACAAGAGGATGGCCAGAGTGAGGGTACGGCTGATCAGGGATAGTGGAGGGAACTTGTGTCAGGAGTCAGAGGAAGTAGGGGAGGTCCTTAATGAATACTTTGCTTCAGTATTCACTAGTGAGAGGGACCTTGTCGTTTGTGAGGATAGCGTAAAACAGGCTGATATGCTCAAACAGGTTGATGTTAGGAAGGAGGATGTGCTAGAAATTGTGAAAATCATGAAGATAGATAAGTCCCCTGGGCCAGATGGGATATACCCAAGGTTTCTATGGGAAGCGAGGGAAGAGATTGCTGCTCCTTTGGTGATGGTCTTTGCGTCCTCACTGTCCACTGGAGTAGTACCAGATGATTGGAGGGTGGCAAATGTTATTCTCTTGTTCAAGAAAGGGAATAGGGATAACCCTGGGAATTACAGACTGGTCAGCCTTCCTTCAGTGGTGGCCAAATTATTGGAGAGGATTCTGAGAGACAGTATTTATGATTATTTGGAAAAGCATAGTTGGATTAGAAATAGCATGGTTTGTGAGGGGCAGGTCATGCCTCACAAGGCTTATTGAATCCTTTGAGGATGGTAGGCTCGTTCAGAAATTAAGGATGCACGGGAATCAGGGAAATTTGGCTGTTTGGATACAGAATTGGCTGTTCAATAGAAGACAGAGGGTATTAGTAGATGGAAAGTATTCAGCCTGGAGCTTGGTGACCAGTGGTGTTCTACAGGGATCTGTTCTGGGACCTCTGCTGTTTATTATCTTTATAAATGACTTGGATGAGGAAGTGGAAGGGTGGGTTAGTAAGTTTGCCAATAACACGAAAGATGGTGGAGTTGTGGATAGTGTGGAGGGCTGTTGTAGGTTGCAACGGAACATTGACAGGATGCAGAGCTGGGCAAAGAGGTGGCAGATGGAATTCAATCCAGAAAAGTGTGAAGTGATTCATTTTGGAAGGTTGAATTTGAATGCAGAATACAGGGTTAGTGGCAGGATTCTTGGCAGTGTGGAGGAACAGAGGGATCTTGGGGTCCATGTCCTTAGATCCCTCAAAGTTGCCACACAAGTTGATAGGGTTGTTAAGAAGGCGTATGGTGTGTTGGCTTTCATTAGCAGGGGATCGAGTTTAAGAGCTCGAGGTTATGCTACAGCTCTATAAAACCCTGGTTAGACCACACTTGGAATATTGTGTTCAGTTCTCGTCGCTTCATTATAGGAAGGATGTGGAAGCTTTAGAGAGGGTGCAGAGGAGATTTATCAGGATGCTGCCAGGACTGGAGGGCAGGTCTTATGAGGAAAGGTTGAGGGAGCTATGGCTTTTCTCATTGGAGCGAAGAAGGATGACAGGTGACTTGATAGAGGTTTACAAGATAATAAGAGGCATAGACAGAGTGGATAGCCAGAGACTTTTTCCGAGGGCGGAAATGGCTATCACAAGGGGGCATATTTTAAGATGATTGGAGGAACGTATAGGGGAAATGTCAGAGCTAGCTTCTTTTCACAGAGAGTGGTAGGTGCATGGAATGCACTGCCAGTGGTAGTAGTAGAATCAGACACATTAGGGACATTAAAGCAACTCTTGGATAGGCACATGGATGATAGTAAAATGAAGGGAATGCAGGTTAGTTTGATCTTAGAGTAGGATAATAGGTTGGCACAACATCGTGGGCCCAACGGCCTGTACTGTGGTGTACTGCTCTATGTTCTAAGAAAGAGGCATTAAATTATATCCAAATCCTAATGCCCTGCCCATTCAGCATCAACTTAGTTTGAATTTTATAACTTGATGAGATAGTAATCATGAGTACATTATGCATGTCCTCAGTATGTTCTGTGACCTCTGAATTCCTTTAATCTCCTTTTTGTATTTTGAGTATTACGATCTGAAAATAACTAGCAGCAAATCTTTAGTTTTAAACAAACAAAGTTTACTTTATTGCACCACTTCACTGTTGAAAGTTACTGATTTTAGAAGTGGTGATAATTATTAGATTAAATACATATACAAAGATTATAAGCAGATATGGATAAAAGATGTATGTAAAAGAAAGTTTATTATAGATATAGGCCTGCTACTTGCTTGAAGATTCTTTTTCTGAAATGAAGATGGTGGAAATCTTGAAAAGCACTTTGAGCAACTGTGATATATCCTAGAGTTGAATAATCAGAGTTTATCGCACAATTAGACTGAGCAGACCAGGTTCTATAGAGAATTAAGGCTTCTCTAGTTTGCATTTTTGGCACTGTGACCATTGGTAACCTGGTTGAGCGCAGCATTCCTCACCTGGTTGGCTGTTTTGCCCTCTTCATGTTAAGAACCCTGCTCTCTGCTGTCTCTTTGTTCAGCGTCAATAGTGTCTCAGTTTTGCATTTTCTGGAACTAAATTATATAAACAGGAAACTAATCGATCCTCCAACTGATTGGAGCATCACAAAAGAATATGTTGGACTTTATCAGTATTTTCATAATACATACTGCTGGTGAAACTGTAAAGATATTTACAATCCTAAATACAAGGAATCTTAAGCTGAAATTTGATTGCGGTATCATTTTGCCAATTTTTGCCATTTCTGCAAAGCAAAATCCACAGAAAAGTGGTACAGTATATGTAGTCCAGATAACTCTAATTTCAGGGAGGTGATGGCCTTGTGGTATTATTGCTAACCTATTAATCCAGAGACCCTGGTAATGTTCTCGGGACACAGGTTCAAATCCTGCCATGGCAGATAGTAGAAATAGAGTTCAATACATATCTGGAATTAGGAGTCTAATGCTGACCATGATGATCATTGTGGATTGCCAGTAAATCCTATCTGGTTTATTAATGCTGTTTAGGGGAGGAATCTGCAGTCCTTACCTGGTCTGGCCTACACATGACTCCAGATGCACAGCAAAGTCGTTGACACAGGGATGGGTAATAAATGCTGGCCTGGCCAATGACACCTACATCCCATGAATGAATAAAAGAAAACATTAACTGTTGGGTCTTTTCCCCATTTTCTGACTATTATTTCTAATTTTATGTTCTTTCAATATCTCTTCATTTATCTTTCATTCCTATTTTTCCTATCTTATAATTTAAAATCTGTGTCCAAAAGTAGTAGTGTTTGAAAGTGAAATAATGTAGTTTTCATTTGTGTTCCTTTTATTTATGTTCAGTTCTTGGTGATAAAAGGTCTTGGGAATTTCAGCTAAGGTTTTTTTGAAGTCGGGCATTCTTTGTTTCCCTCATTCGTGTTCACATTCCTTAATGTATATTCAACATCAAGGTGATTTTTTAAAAAAAAAAGTTACTGTTTATGAATTTGACATAGTTGAGACAAGTCTTATTTGTACCTTACTAATGATTTTAATAATTGTGAAACCATGTGCTTTAGACAGTAACACAGCTGAATATCTGTACTTAGCATTCCTCAGGAGAAATAATAATGCAACCACAGTACATTGTTGTTGGGCCCAGTTGGTGTTAAATCCTTTGGGGGTTACTCAATATTGACATTTAAATTTTTGACTTTTCAGTCATTGAAAATATGTACAACCTGCTAATTGGAATTTTGCATGAGTGAAACCATAAAGTGCAAGCACTTTCCATGTTGGTAAATGGAGAATACTTTAGGGAATTATTGCTAACAGTAAGTATGTAAACGTTAGATTTCCTAGCCAATTGATGGAATGAACATTATCAATTGAATGTAAGCTTTTACCTGCAATAATAAAGCAAGGCTGGCATCTGGAAAACTGGGTTTAGAATCTAAAAGCTACTTTTCTTTAACTCATGATAACCAATTTTCATGTTAACAGGATGATATGTTTTTACACAGCTAAATAAACCCCACAGCACCCAAGTTTCAAAAACATAAACTCTTTTGAATATTTTGGAAATGCTTCCCATGCTAACCTATAATCATTGAATACACATTCTGTCAGCTGGTTCTGTAATAAATTCCCACGTCTATATTCTAATGAAAGCTGCCTGTGTAAACTTATCCCCCAGAATTATATCCACTAATTGATAAATACTCTGCCATTCACCAATGGCAAATGTGGATAATTACACTGTAACAGTCTTGTATTGGCAGTTTCTATTTTAAATGTGAAGGAAAGAAATTATGAATGAAATAATAAAGATTGAATGTACTACTTGAAAAACTGAAGGATGTTTGCATCTTCTGATCTAAATAATTAATTGCTATTTCATTCAAATTAATAAGAATACTATACGAGTCTTCATTCCCTGTCAATATTTTATGAGATTTTGAGGTGAATAATTCTTTGGAAATGAAATTCATTAACTTGATTTTGAGATTTTCAACCCTCCTTAAACAATGTTTTCCTCCTGTTTGCAGATGCTGGACAAGCTGCAGAATCGTTGGATGCTCACAGGTTTATGGGAAAAACTGGAGGAGATCAAAGCCATTATTGTTGAGCCAAAAGGGGGTGACAAAAGTGACTTTGATACATTGATGCAGTTCTACTATAAGGTCATAAAGGATAAAGAAAGCAAAGGTACACCGTTGAGAAAATATCAGTCATTATAATCTACAAAAATATTTACATTTCAATATTTGCACTGAAAAACAAATGGTCTATGTGAATTAAAAGTCAAATTAGGACTTGCATTCATAACCTGAAGTGAGGCATTTTCAGACAGTGTCAACATTAAGTTTGGTAGAGCACAATCAGAGGTATATAAGCAACTCCATGTTAAAATCATTTTCAAAACAAAAGTTAATATGATGCAAGAAATCATGTATATTAATTGAGGTGAGTACAGTTACAACATGTAAAATACATTTGAACTGGTACATGGATTGGAAAGGTTTAAAGGGATATGGGTCAAACACAGACAAGTGGGACTAGTTTAGTTTAGGAAATCTGGTTGGCATGAACAAGTATGGCCAAAAGGTCTGTTTCCATGCTGTATGACTCTATGACTGTAGAATTTAACTAAGAAATATTATCTATTAAATCATTTATGGATGTGAGGAAATCTACATTTAGTGATATATTCATTATTTGGAGCTCTGGGCCAGAAGGTTCATATCCCACCTGCCCCAGGCATGGTTGATTTAATAATGTCTGTACTGGTGTCCTGTTTCATTTTATTAAAATACCTGTATTCATTATTGAGTAGAACCAGAGCTAATTCTAGTTCTAATGACAACTGCTTTGATCCATGTAGAAACTATTAATTGTTTTTAAAAGTTGAATTCTTAGTGACCAACTTAATAACTTAAATTATTTCAAGTTTTGAGATTTTCAAAAGCAACATTAATTAAACATTACTTCATAAGCAGCAAGTATTCTAAACTACAGCAAAGTCATCCTTTGTTAGTGTATGAACACACATAAATAATCCAGATCCACATACTTTATGCAGCACACGCACTGTGGAATGATAGTCTTTACAGGAAACAGTTTCATTTTAGGCACACCTTTGAATCACTCACTTCTCCTTGATTTGCTACATGGTAACAAGCAATGATCATTGAAGATTATTTACCTTCAGCATACTCATTCCACTGGTTGCTTCTTTGGTTGTGACGGAATACATTTTCCAGTGTCTTTAAATTTCTACAGATTTCTGTCTCTTCGACTGGAAAATGTCTTACCACCCCATTCTGTCTGGTAGCTGATCGAGAAAAATATTCTTTTTTTCCTCTTCTGACCACAGTGTCTGCTCTTCCTGATTCTCTTCAAGACTCCCTCACTCCTCTCTCTCTTTCTCTGTGTCTACAGTTTTTTGTAATCTGTCTGCTTGGGAACCCTGTAAGTCTCCACAAAGTGAAATCAGGTGCCTCTCATTTTGTGTCCAGGAATGAAATATGGCATTGGCCCTCTTGTGGCACCGTGGTACCATCCCTACCCCTGGATTGGGGGGTTAAGGACACTACCACTGCAACACAAGAGCCCCCTAAATGCCATATTGCATTGTTTTCTTTATGTTTGTTTTATATTGTCCAACCTATGCCCATTTTAGCCCTTTTCTGGGTTTCTTATTTTAATTTAACCTTACTGCCCAATTTTGGGAATGTCAGGCTAAGCCTAGTCCAAATATGTCAGCCTGTCAATAGTTCCATCAGGGTACTCCCATTGTCATGTGTGGCATTGTCCTATCAAGAGGAAATGTACAAGCAGCTTGCTTTTGCATACAACTTTTAAATACCTGGACTGCCCACTCAGCCAGACCTTGAGGACAGATGGTAGGGTGCCATGTGGATGTGCCTCACCCCCTTTGTCTTCATAAAGGTATGAAACTCCCCATTGATAAATGGGGCCCAGTTGTTTGTTAGAAGAACCCCAAATATACCACGCATATTAAAAGATTAGAAGAGTTTTCCTGTGGTGTTGTATGAGGTACTGGAGGCCATTCTGTGCATCTGAATCCATTTTTAATGGGTGTCGATGAAAATGACAAATATAGAGCCCATTAATGGCCTTCAGCACTTTAATCCTATCAACTTCACAGTTGCTCATTCAGTGTAAACAGCTAACATGCACAAAAGCTCAGTGGTTAGATCTGCTGCCCCACAGCACCAGGGATCTGGTTCAATTCCAGTGTTAGGTGACTTTCTGTGCGTAGTTTGCATGTTCTCCCCATGTCTGCGTGTGTTTCAGCCGGTGCTCTGGTTTCCTGCATGAGAAAGCTGTCTGGGTTCAGAGAATCTAGATCTGGGGGAACAATGTAAAGGACGTGATATGCCCAAAGTTTTTGAGAAGATTTGTAGCTCAGGTTGTGGATGAGATTGTAGACTTGTTCGCCGAGCAGGTGTGTTTGATTACAGACGTTGCGTCACCCTGCTAGGTAACATCATCAGTGTACCTCCAGGAAGCATTGGTCTTCTGTCCTCCTTGTTTTTTATATGCGTTTGTTTGCTGGGAGTGGTTGGCATCACTTCGGTTCTGTTTTTCAGTGGTTTGTCTATCAGATCCAGTTCAATCTGTTTGTTAATGGAATTCCGGTTGGAATGCCAACCTCCAGGAATTCCTTGACATGTCTGTTTGGCTTGTCCTATTATGAATGTGTTGTCCCAGGCGAATTCGTATCCTTCTTTGTATTGAGACCAGTGAGAACTGGTCGTGTCTCTTGATGGCTAGCTGGTGTTCCTGCATCCTTATTGTGAGTTTTCTTCCAGCTTGGCCTATGTAATGTTTCTCACAGTCCTTGCATGGTATTTTGTATATTATGTTAGTTTTGTTGGTTGTGGGTATGGGATCCTATACGTTCATCAGTCGCCGTTGCAGGTTGGTTGTTGGTTGTTGGTTTGTGGGCTACCCTGATACCTGGGGGTCTGAGTAGTTTTGTGGCCATCTCTGATATGTATCTGATGTACGGTAGGGTGACTGGTGTGTGTCTGTCCGTATTGTGTCTTCTTGTTGTGGTCTGTCGCGGAGGTAATGGTGGATTGTGCTTTTTGGGTATCCATTTCTTTTAAAAACTCAGTATAAGTGCTCCTGTTCTGCTGTGCATAATTCCAGGTCGCTGCAGTGTGTTATGGCTCATTTGAACAATGTCCTGATGCAGCTCCATTTATGGGTGTTGGGGTGGTTGCTGGTGTAATTAAGTATCTGGTCCATATGTGTGGTCTTTCTGTGTACGCTGGTCTGGAGTTCCCTGTTGTTCTTGCATTCCACCATTACATTCAGGAAGGGGAGTCAGTTATTGTTCCCTTCTTCTTTTGTGAATTTTATTCCGATGAGGATATTGTTTATGTGTCATTGAGTTTCTTCTAGTCTTGTGCATTTGTTAATCACGAAGGTATCATCTAAATAGCGGACCCAGAGTTTGGGTTATATAGTTGGGAGCATTGTCCGTTGTAACCTTTGCATCACCGCGTCTGCAATCAACCCTGATATCTGGAATACATTTGATGTTCTGTTGATTTGTTTGAATATATGGGCATTGAAGGTGAAGTGGGTTGTAAGGTACAGATCCAGAAGTTTCAGGGTGCTGTCCTTGTTGATGCTGTTGGTGCTGTGAGGTGTTTGCCTTCCTGATTCATCCAGCAGTGTGGCAATTGTCTCTTTGGCTAGGTCAGTGTTTATGGATGTAAATAGTGCTGTTATGTAGAAGGATATCATTATCTCGTCCTCTTCTATTCTGGTGCCCCTGGTGATGTTGAGGAATTCTTGGGAGGACTGGATGGAGTGGGTAGTGTTGTTTACTAAGTATTTCAGTTTCTGTTGTAGTTCTTTGGCTAGTCTATATATTGGTGTACCTGGTAGTGAGACAATAGGTCTGAGGCGGACCCCTGGCGTGTGTACCTTAGAGAGTCCATAGAAGCAGGGTGTGTTGGATCCCTCTGGCTTCATTTTTTGTTAGTCTGTCTTGGTGTTAGCTCCTGAATTGTGTAATTTCTTCAATTGTTATAATCCGATTCTCTAACTGTGATATGCCATTTAGGACCAAGATGAAGAGAAATCTTTTGACTCAGACAGTTGTGAATCTTTGGAATTTTCTATTGCAGATGGCTGTGGAAGCTCAGTCTTTGAGTATATTTAAAGTAGAGGTTGATTTTTTTTTATTAGCAATGGAATAAGGGATTAAGGGGTTAATGTGGGTAAAAGGCGTTGAAGTGTTCAGTTAGCCATGATCATATTAAGGGATGGAGCAGGCTCAAAAGGTAAATGGCCTTCTTGTGTTCCTATGTTTTTATGTTAACCAGGTCCCGCAGTCTCAGTGATAGTCATTATCTGACTTGTTGGTGAGTTGCATTCAATGTTGCTTCACAACCTCTCCATTTTCCAGGGTAATTTGTTTTACTTTAAGTTCAAAGGACAGCCAAAGACGTTGCCATCTTAAAACATCTCTTATTTGTAGCCCAGCATTCTGTGAAACATCCAGTGCCTTACCTTCTGTTCCGATTAGACCCAATACATTCATCTTATTAATTATCCTGAATAGTTCGCACATGTGCAGCAATAAGACTTGCCTGCACAAATACATATTGTGGCTGCATAAGGTGAATTCTGAAAAAAGACTTGCGCAAATTCTTGAGCTGCCCATTTGTGAACATAAACGGAATGTGCTGTAATGACCAAAGCCACTACAGACTAAGCTGCATATATGATACACTGAAATGACTGATGTTTGCTGGACCTTTTAGCCCAGCTCAAAATGTTTACATATCTATGGCTAGTAATCTTTTGCAAGCTGATTTATCTTTACCCTTTTAACTGTCCTTTTGGTGCAGTGCCTTGATTTTTCTTTCTGTTTTTGTTCTTAGGTGGAGCTCTCTTGGTAGCTGTTTGCAGGGGAAAAGTCAGTGAAGGACTTGATTTCACTGATGATAATGCCCGTGCCGTGGTTACAATAGGCATTCCTTTTCCAAATGTCAAAGACCTCCAGGCAAGTAATTAAAACTAAGAAAGGATGGGCTGCTGAAACCTTTCCACTTGCAAAATAACCCATAAAAACATATAAGGTAGAATGAAAATGCCTGCAGGATCACATTAAAAATGTTTAGTTGAAGCGCCTGTGTTATTGTGCAGCTTGTGGAGCAACACATCTGTGCCACACTTTGTCCCCGTAGTCTGCTGGCAGAAATGTAATACTAAACTAATTTATCGTTTAAAAAGAAAACTGGTCAACAGTATATCCAACTAAAAACTTCACTTGTTTTTTTTTTATAGCCTTCCAGAGTAATATCTAGTGATTTATATAAGAAATGGCAGGACAGTTAGAGTAATATACACGGAAACAGACCCTTTGGTCCAACTTGTCCATGTTGACCAGGCTTCTGGCCCATATACTTGTAAACCTTTCCCATTCATATACATATCCAACTGTCTTTTAAATGTTGCAACTGTATCGGCATTTACCACTTCCTTTGGGAGTTCATTCCATATACTCACCACCCTCTGTATAAAGAAGTTGCCCCTCAGGTCCCTTTTAAATCTTTTCCCCACTCACCTTAAACCTATGCCCTCTAGATTTGAATGCACCCTACCCTACGGAGAAGACTTCTGCTATTCACTTTATCTATGTCCCTCATGATCTTACAAACCTCTCTAAGATCACCCCTCAACTTCCTACGCTTCAGGGAAAAAATGTCCCAGCCTATCCAGCCTCTCCTTATAACTCAAACCCTCCAGTTTCGGTAACATCCTCTGCAAAATGATCAGATTGGCTGAAATTTGCTACAGCTATGTTCAGAATTACTTGGAGAAAATGTTCATTGTTTGTTCCACAAAGTTTTTAAGGATCTAATAGGATTGAGGAATTAGTTGATAAATGTTATTATACAGAAACCTATTACAGTAGGATATATGGAGGGTAGTCAAAAAATGACCTATTGTAAATGAGGCACAGACATTAAAAGGCCAAGACATTTCACTTCTTTTCTACATATTTTCAGGCTTATTTCCACTTTTCACATCTCCAATAACCCGTAAGTAAATGACAACAATGAGTAAATATCATGCCGAATTCACTGCTGTGTATTTGTGTCTGCCTCTCAGATCACCTTAACTTGAGTTGTTCACTGAGCGTTCTTCCACTCCAGATACTTCCCATTATTCCATTGATTTGTGAAAGCATGAAATATTTTTGTTAGAGCCCTAGATTCTTTTATACAATGTGGCAAAGTCTAATGAGAAAAGTTTTTGTGCCTCTTACATACCACCTGTCTTACAAAATAAATATCTTATATTCTAATCAAAAAGCAGGGTACTGCATATCTGAAATAAAAACAAAATGTTGGAAATACTCAGCAAGTCAGGCAGCAACAAAAACAAAGTTGCTGGAAAAGTTCATCAGGTCTGGCAGTATCTGTGAAGGAAAAAAAGAGTTAACGTTTCGGGTTCGGTGACCCTTCCTCAGAAATGATGGTGGCTGGGAAAACGTCAGTTTATATGCAGAAAATAGGGAGGTGGGTGGGGTAGGGAGTAAACAATAGGATAGAGCCTAAAGAGAGAGAAAGACAGTTGGACAGAGAAAGGAGTTGCTAACGATCAGGCTGGGAGGGTGAATAGTTGTTAAAGGGGACTGTTAGTGACTAACAGCAGGGGGTGTGTAATGGCAGGTAACAAGGCCTGGTGTGTGGGGTACGGGGCTGGGACAAGGGAGAGTTTAGGCCCTAAAATTATTGAACTCAATATTGAGCCCGGAGGGCTGTAGTATCCTTAAGTGGAAAATGAGGTGTTGTTCCTCCAGTTTGTGTTGGGCCTTGCTGGAACACTGCAGCAAGCCAGAGACCGAGATATTAGCCAGGGAGCAGGGTGGTACATTAAAGTGGCAGGCAACAGGTAGTTCAGGGTGCTTTTTGCGAGCAGAACGTAGATGTTTTGTGAAGCGGTCGCCAAGTCTACGCTTCGTTTCCCCAGTGTAGAGGAGACCACATTGTGAGCAGCGAATGCAATAGACCAGATTCTGTTGCTTCATCTGGAAAGTATATTTGGCCCTTGGATACTGGGGAGGGAGGAGGTAAATGGGCTGGTGTTGCACCTTCGCCGGTTGCAGGGAAAGGTGCCGTAGGACTGTGGGGATGTGTTGGAGGTGAAGGCGGTGTGGACCAGGGTGTCCCGGAGGGAACGGTCCCTGCGGAAGGCGGACAAGGGAGGAGACAGGAATATGTGTCTGGTGGTGGCATCTCGCTGGAGGTGGCGGAAATGGCGTCTGATGATCTTCTGGATGTGGGTGCTGGTGGGTTGGTAGGGGAGGATAAGGGGAACCCTATTGCTGTTGCAAGGAGGAAAGAAAAGGGGTGAGGGCAGAAGTGCGGGAGATGGGTCAGACCTGATTGAGGGCCCTGTCGACAACGGAGGTGGGGAATCCTTGGTTGAGGAAGAAGGTGGACATTTCGGAGGCTCGCTTGTCAAAGTTGGCCTCATCTGAGCATATGCGACGGAGACGGAGGAACTGAGAGAATGGGATGGAGTCTTTACAGGAAGCAGGGTGTGAGGATGTATAGTCCAGATAGCTGTGGGAGTCAGTGGGTTTGTAGTGGATATTAGTGGCCAGTCCATCCCCAGAAATGGAAGCAGAAATGTTGAGGAAGGGAAGGGAGGAGTCAGAGATAGACAAGGTGAACGTAATGGCAGGGTGGAAATTGGAGGCGAGATTGATGAAAATTTCCAATTCCAGACGAGAGAGGGAAGCAGCACCGACGATATTATTGATGTATCGGAGAAAGAGTTGTGAGTGGGGGCCGGAATAGGACTGGAACAAGGAATGTTCCACGTACCCCATGAAGAGACAGGCATTTGTAGGGCCCATGCGGGTACCCATGGCAACCCCTCTTACCTGAAGAAAATGAGAGGAGCTGAAAGAGAAGTTGTTGAGGGTGAGGACAAGCTCAGCCAAGCGGAGGAGGGTGATGGTGGGTGGGGATGGTTCAGGTCTTTGCTCCAGGAAGAAGCGGAGAGCCCTAAGACCCTCCTGGTGGGGAATGGACATGTAAAGGGATTGCACATCCATGCTAAAGAGGAGGTGGCTGGAACCGGTAAACTGGAAGTTTTGAAACCAATGTAAGGCATCAAAGGAATCATGGATATATGTAGGCAGGGATTGGACCGGGGGGAGAAGGCTGACTCAAGGTAGGAAGAGATGAGTTCTGTGGAGCATGAACAAGCTGAAACAATGGGTCTGCCCAGACAGTCCTGTTTGTGGATTTTTGGCAGCATTTGTGAGGAGAGAACAGAGCTACTGTTTCAGATTAATGACTGTTCATCAGAACTTGGGGGGGAAAACATAGTTAACATTACATTCTGTTCTCTCTACACAAATGCCCCCATTTGCTTAATGTTTTCAACATTTTCCGTTTTTATCTTACAGTCTAAATTCAGCTGTATTTATTTCACAAAACGTTTTTTTTTTGTGTATACCACTAATTCATTACATATTTGTATGCATTTTCTCCTTGATGTTCTCCCACATTCCCCTTCTGAAGCTGGGGGACTCATGCTGTATGTGGTTTCACAGGTGGTAATTATCTGTACTTAATTCAATTTTCTCTTATTCTCTATGGAAACCATCAAAGTTCAGCCAGATCCTCTGTCATCTTCTCCTGCCTGTGAGTGGACAATATAAGGAGGGACAACAAGATAATATGCAATTTTGAAAATTCCCTTTAGGTTTCTTAACTTCCTCCCTAACTTGAAGATGTGGCAGATGTAATAGTTTGTTGTTTCAGTGGCTGAGATTTGCTTTCTCATTTCGGCTAGGTGCAGCAGCACGTGCATAGCTCACCTAGCCATAAAATATCCAGATTTCTTAATTGTATCAAGTACGTTTATCTGTTTTTAAATGTATCAGGCAGTGTTACTTTCCATCTATGATTTTCTTCACTGTGGTGTGCTAACATGTACAGGTACAAATTAGAAGCAAGGGTAAGCCAACCATAAACCGCCATGCTTCCTCCTAAGCTGTACTGAATGCTATTACATTTTGCTAACTTTTCTCAAAAATAAGAATGTTTTGTTCAAAAAGAGCACAGGATTTGCAGTCTTGCACTGTGGTAATTTGCCTGAATATAATATAGTCACTACTGTTACTGAATAATTGTACCCTTAATTCCACAGAAATACCTACCTAATGTTTTCCGAATGATAGAAAATTAAACTAAACTGTCCTCTAGAGTTCACACGGTTTCTTGTTAGAGGATGTGAGCCTTTGGAATTAAGAATGGCTTACATTTCTTGCAGATGATTTCCATCCTTTTTTTGTAATTGATAGAGTAAACTAAAATTGCATTTAAATGTACTCTTTTATGACCTTGGATGTCTCGAAGTGCTTCACAGTCTATACTTGTATATTGTAAACATAGAAACGCAGAAGCAGGAGGAAACCATTTGGCCGTTTGAGCCTGCTCTGCCATTTTTCACAATCATGGCTGATCATCCAACTCAGAACATATAACAGTACAGCACAGTACAGGCCCTTCGGCCCACGATGTTGTGCCAATCTCTTATCCTACTCTAAGATCATGCGTACCCTACATTTTACTATCATCCATGTGCCTAACCAGGAGTTGCTTAAATGTCCCTGATGTATCTGACTCCACTACCACTGCCGGCAGCACATTCCACGCACCCACCTCACTCTGTAAAGAACTTACCTCTGACATCTCCCCTGTACATTCCTCTAGTCACCTTAAGATTATGCCTCCTCATAATAGTCATTTCTGCCCTGGGAAAAAGTCTCTGACTATCCACTCTATCAAGTCACGTGTCATCCTTCTTTGCTCCAATAACTAAAGCCCTAGCTCCCTCAACCTTTCCTCATAAGACCTGCCCTCCAGTCCAGGCAGCATCCTGGTAAATCTCCTCTGCACCCTCTCTAAAGCTTCCACATCCTTCCTATAATGAGGTGACCAGAACTGAACACAATATTCCAAGTGTGGTCTAACTAGGGTTTTATAGAGCTGTAGCATAACCTCACGGCTCTTAAACTCAATCCCCCTGCCAATGAAAGCCAACACACCATACGCCTTCTTAACAACCCTATCAACTTGTGTGGCAACTTTGAGGGATCTAAGGACATGGACCCCAAGATCCCTCTGTTCCTCCACACTGCCAAGAATCCTGCCACTAACCCTGTATTCTGCATTCAAATTCAACCTTCCAAAATGAATCACTTCACACTTTTCTGGATTGAATTCCATCTGCCACCTCTTTGCCCAGCTCTGCATCCTGTCAATGTCCCGTTGCAACCTACAACAGCCCTCCACACTATCCACAACTCCGCCAACTTTCGTGTTATTGGCAAACTTACTAACCCACCCTTCCACTTCCTCATCCAAGTCATTTATAAAGATAACAAAGAGTAGAGGTCCCAGAACAGGTCCCTGTGGAGCACCACTGGTCATCGAGGTCCAGACTGAATACTTTCCATTTACTACCACCCTCTGTCTTCTATTGGACAGCCAACTCTGTATCCAGACAGCCAAATTTCCCTGAATCCCATGCCTCCTCACTTTCTCATTAGCCTAATCCTGCTTTCTTCCCATAACCTTTGATCCCATTTGCCGCAAGTGCTGTATCTAGTACGCCTCTTGAATACGTTCAATGTTTTGGCATCAATTACTCCTGTGGTAATGAACTCCACAGGCTCACCACTCTTTGAGTGAAGAAATGTCTCCTCATCTCCATCCTAAATGGTCTACCCTGAATCCTCAGACTGTAACCCCTCGTTCTGGACACATCCACTATCGGGAATATCCTCTCTACATCTACTCTGTCTCGTCCTGTTAGAATTTTATAAGCCTCTAAGATCCCCCCTCATTTGTCTGAACTCCAGCAAAAACAATCCTAACCTAGTCACTCTCTTCTCATATGTCAGTCCCGCTATCACTGGGGAATCAGCCTGCTAAACTTTTAGTACACTGCCTCGAGAGAAAGAGCATCCTTCCTCAGAAAAGGAGACCAAAACTGCACACAGTATTCTACCAAGGCTCTGAATAACTGCAACAACACATCCCTGCTCCTGTACTCAACCTCTCGCAATGAAGGCCAACGTACCACTTGCCTTCTTTACTGCCTGCAGCACCTGCATGCTTACCTTCAACAACTAGTGTTCAAGGACACCCAGGTCCCGCTGCACACTCCTCTGCCCCAATTTACAGCCATTCAGGTCGCAATCTGCCACCCTGTTTTTGCTTCCAATGTTAATAACCCCACATTTATCCAAATTATGCTGCATCTGCCATTGATTTGCCCACTCACAGAACTTGTCCAGCTCATGCTGAAGGATCTCTGCATCCTCGTCACAGTTCACCCTCACAGCCAACTTGGTATCATCTGCAAACTTTGAGACGTTACACTTTGTTCCCTCATCCTAATCGTTAGTATGTACTGTGAGTAGCTGGGTACCCAGCACCGATGCCTGTGGCACGCCATTGGATACTGCCTGCCAACTTGAAAAAGACCCATTAATTCCTACTGTTTATTTCCTCTCTGCCAATATCCATCTCAATACACCTCCCCAAATCCCAAGCGCTTTAATCTTGCACAATAACCTCTTATGTGGGACTTTTCTTATTCCAGCAAATGCAAGAATTATTTTGCATGAAGGATGATCCCATAAAACTGCACAATGGACCAGTTAAAATCCCCATAGCTCATAGATGAATTAGAAACAATGACACAGGGCCTCTCCTGGACAGGGAATTTTTTGACTAAATAAAAGTCTGTGAGCGCTCTCCCCAAGTCCCAGCTGTTCCCTCTTTATTTATATTGACAATTAAATGATCAATTCAATGCTTCATCTGTTTCCCTTTTAAGGCAAGGAAGTGGGGTTTCCTGTTGAGACTGGTTCTCTTAGCACAGAGGTACTGTCTCTGCCTCTGGACTAGAAGGCTGGGGTTCAAGTCCCGTATGCTCTAGAGGTGTGTAATAACATCTCTGAGCAGGTTGATTAGGAAAAACAAACAAGCTTCATGTCAGATGAAAACAATCTGGGACATCCTGTTCTTCTTTATCTCAAACTGTCACATCTTTTGCATTTGTGCAGTGAGTCAGAGCCTTGAATAAATGGTTCCTGTAGTGGACCGCAGTTCCCACAGTGCAATGCAGCTCTTGGCCTAGATTTTGTGTTCAAGTACTGGAGTGCAGCTTGAGCCTATGCCTTCTTTACTCTGAGAGAAATGCGTGCTATCAGCTGATTCACACTAACATTTTCCTTTCTTTGTGTAAAGCCCTCCAAGTAATTTATCAAGCTCAACTCTATTGTAAACTTCTTCCTCTTCCGAATCAATCTCCATAAATACACTTCCTTTACTTAGATCATAATTCTTACTTGGAGATTTTGGTTCTCTAGCAAGAATTGCAGCACTTGGTTCTTTTGTAATGAAAGGCAAAGCTACTGAATCAGATCAGTTAGAAGGAATATTTGGATTATTTTATCTTGACTTTTTAATTGTTTGAACTATTGTTTTTACCGTGGATTAAATAGGAATTGTAGCCTTCATTGTTGTTTGGGTATAGAAACCAGGAAGTCCTTGTCTGTGGATGGAACTGTAGAATATCTTCTGAATATCAGATTAAAACTTGTACCTTTTTCTCCCTGTTTTTTGGATTGTAAGTAATACGTCTGTAAAAATGGAAGAGCAGTCCACCTTTTTTTTTTTGTTTATCAAGTCCTCAGCAAGTCGCATTGACCTTTAAGATTTTACTTTCGATCAAACTGTGCGTAGGGTTTGAAAAGTGGAACTGTCACCTTGGGGATTCTTAATAATGATTGACACTTATAGTTCACCTTAGACACAGTGGCATGAAGCATATAGCAGTGATGTACCTCCAGGGAAGCTGTTTGATTTTTTTCACTTCTACTTGACTGGCAGTAGATTGAATTTGCTGTTCATAAGAGAGTTTTGGTTGCATTAGATTTTAATCATGTCACTTGTTCAGAAACCCCAGTAGCAACTGGGATTGAGATGAGTGGATGAGACCAGGGTAGATTTGCACCATGGTTTCTTGATGCATGACGTTTTGTGTTTGTTGAAATGCCATATGATGTACTGCTATTCACTGCAAGTTACCTGTACCTTACCTTTACGTAGTCACAGTTGAATGGTTCCGAGAAAATATTGTGACAGCTATACGACAGGCACTTGGATTTACAGACTCTTTATACATCTCAGTAAAAATCTGATCAGTAAAATTTTGCACACATTGATGAAAATATATTCCTGCTCAATGTGGCCTTCATTTTCTAATGTTATAATTGTTGGGGACTGAATGTCATTCTATGATCTTCGTGGTTTCAGCTAGAATAGCGCTGTAGGTACTGGAGCTGGCCTCAGTACTGTTGGGCTGCGAACGGATTAATCAGTCAGAATTCAAAATGTTGGCCTGTGTCCCAATAAACTATTGCATAAAAAAGACATGCTGTCAAATAATTTCATCTTGCACTGTTCAAGGCAGATGCAAGAGTGCCAGACTTCAAAAGGAACAACTCTGATTAATTGAGATATTGCTACAGAGAATGAACCAAGCAACAGTTACCCCAAACTTTGTTTAAATTCAAAAAATGACAAAGTCACTATAAGTCAGTGTGCCTAAGCTATTGTTTAATTGAAAAGTTGCAGCACCTGGTCAAATTGCTTTTGTCTGTAGAGGACTGGGTCATGCGTACAAATATATGCACCTTCTGGCAAGCAGGGATGAGCTATATTGTGAGAGGTTGACTGATAGTCTTAAATTGATTTTGAGTGTACTTTTTGGCACATTCAGGTTTGTTCAGTAAGTACTGCCTAATTGCAGAATCACATCTAATGTTTATGTTGTGAGATAATGCAACTTTTCAATTAAAGCAAAACTTGGGGAACACTTTTCCTTGGTGCATTCTTCATGGTACATCTTGACCAATCAGCGTCAACATGCCTTTTTTGAATTTAGACAAAAGCTTTGGGACTGGTCCCCTGCTGCATTCTTCATGGCAAAGCCTTAATCAATCAAAATCCAATTTCCAATCAACCAACATGGTTTCTCACTCGTTACTGAACTGATAATCCAGAAATTCAGGCGAACGCCCTGGAGACATGGCTTCAAATCCCATCCTGGCAGATGGTTAATTTTGAACTCAATAAAAATCTGTAATAAGAAGATAGAACAACTGTCAATTGCTGTGAAAACTCATCTGTTTCAGTAATGCCCTTTAGAGAAGAAAATCCATCAAACATGCTTGGTCTGGCGTAGATATGAACCCAGACCTGTAGCGATGTGGTTGACTCCTAACTGCCTTCTGGGCAACTGGTGATGGCAAACCCCACATTCTATGAACAAATAAAGAAAAAATGAGCTGAATTACCACCTAATTACCACTCCATCAGTCTACTCTTGATCATCAATAAAGTAATGGAAGGTGCCATCAACAGTGCTATCAAGCAGCAGCTGCTCAGCAATAACCTGCTCAGTGATTCCCAGTTTGGGTTCCGTCAGGGCCACTCAGCTCCTGACCTCATTACAGCCTTGGTTCAAACGTGGACAAAAGAGCTGAATTCCGGAGCTGAGGTGAGAGTGACAGTCCTTGACATCAAAGCTTCATTTGAACAAGTGTGACATCAAAGAGCCCTAGCAAAACTGGAATCAGTGGGTATCAGGAAGCAAACTCTACGGTGGTTAGAGTCATACCTAACACATAAGAAGATGGTCGTGGTTGTTGAAGGTCAGTCATGTCAGCTCCAGGACCTTTCTGTAGGAGTTTCTCAGGGTAGTGTCTTAAGTCCAACCATCTTCAGCTGCTTCATCAGTGAGCTTCCCTCCATCATAAGGTCCGAAATGAGATGTTTGCACAATGTTCAGCACCATTTGTACTCTTCAGACACTGAATCTGTGTCCAAATGCAACAAAATCTGGACAATATCCAGACTTAGGCTGACAAGTGGCAAGTAACATTCGTGCCACACAAATGCCAGACTATGACCATCACTAATAAGAGACAATCTAACCAACACCCCTTGACATTCAATGGTATTACCATCTCTGAATCCCCCACTATCCACATTGTGAGAGTTATCATTGATCAGAAATTCAACTGGACTCACCACATGCAGTGGCTACAAGAGCGGGTCAGACCTAGGAATACTGCGGCGAATAACTCACCTCCTGACTCCCGAAAGCCATCATCTACAAGGCATAGGTCAGGAATGTGATGGAATAGTCCCCACTTGCCTGGATGAGTGCACTGCAACAACACTCGAAGCTTGACACCATCCAGGACAAAGCAGCCTGCTTGATTGGCACTGCATCCATAAGCACCCACTCCCTCCACTACTTGATGCTCAGTAGCGGCAGTGTGTACAAGATGCACTGCAGAAATTCACCGAAGAACCTCAGACAGCACGTTCCAAACCTGTGACCACTTCTATCTAGAAGAACAACAGCAGCAGATATATGGGAACACCATCACCTTCAAGTTCCCCTCCAAGCCACTCACCATCCTGACTTGGAAATATATTGCCATTCCTTTACTGTCACTGAGTCAAAATCCTGGAATTGCCTCCCTAATGGCATTGTGGGTCAACCCATAGCAGGTGAACTGCAGCAGTTCAAGAAGGCAGCTCACCGCCACCTTCTCAAGGGCAGCTAGGGATGGGCAATAAATGCTGGCCAGTCAGTGATGCCCCCATCCCACAAAAAGAATAAATAAAAAAAAAAGCTGAAGGAGCTAACAGAAGTCAAAGTAACATCGTTCAGAGAATGTTTGAATGGCGTTCTGCACAGGTTTCTCATTGAAAGGAGCATCCAGCCCATTCTTCTACATTAACAGAAATACAATGGACATGCAGTTTTCTCTTGTTGACCTCAAAAATAGCAGTATTTTCACTGGCACACTTCTTTCACGACTAAATGTTTCCCCAATGCTGCACTGGTTGTTCTGTAACCAAGATCATCAGGGAACTACTTGAGTCATTTGAGAGATATATGAATCTTTATCTGAGTATGTCTGCAATTCTAATCCGCAGTTGCAAAAAATGCTTGGTTATGTGTACAGTACCTTTGTTACATTTTTAATGCTTTTGTTTTCAAGTAAGTTAACCATAAATTATTTAGAACCTGAGTGACGGTAGATGAAAGATGGAACGTGCTTTCTCTTGCGTATTCTCAATCAAATGAGTTGTGAATGCTTTTTTTCTCCATAATCTAGAAAGCTTTATGATTTCGTATTATTCAAATGCTTCTTCTCTAACGCCGCCATTGATGTGATATATTAACCAAAAAATGTATTTGTCTAGTTTGATTGAATTTCAGTCCAGTTT
Source organism: Rhincodon typus (assembly GCF_021869965.1). Classification (NCBI taxonomy): domain Eukaryota; kingdom Metazoa; phylum Chordata; class Chondrichthyes; order Orectolobiformes; family Rhincodontidae; genus Rhincodon; species Rhincodon typus. The sequence goes on along the minus strand of NC_063357.1, from coordinate 4,860,477 downwards.
TGAAGTGAATTTCACAGTTTGCTTCAGTTTTGTGCCTGCATTTAATTGCAGGTGCCCCTTGCTGCTTGCTCCCTTCCTTTAAATACAAAGGTGTTCTTTTGTGCAAATTTTTCGAAGTGTTCACCAATGGGACTATATTTGTGTAGTGGGAGGTGCATTTGTAGTTTTCATGGGTACCAATCATTCCTCTACTGCATTTTTATTCATATCCATACCAAGTGAATTCTTGGGATATGCTTTCACTAAATTCATCTTATTCTTCCAAATGGTGTACTTTATATTTCTGTGCACCACATTTCTGATTTGTGTGTGGTGCATACTCCCGGTTATCCAATCCAGAGTTCTGTACCCCATGGAAGGGGAAAATGTGGTTGTTGGGTATTGTCAATACCAACCTCTTGAGATGGAGAGGCTTCTTTAACCGACATCATATTTAATACTGCAAGGTGGTCTTTTATAGTGTATTATTTCCTTCTTTGAGTTTGGGTAATGAAGTGGGATTGCTAATCTCTGTGTGCTGAGATGTTGCAATAGTTTATATCGTCTATTTCTATTCTGGACGCTTTATTAGCACGTACTGTGATCCATTTGGGAGGAAACGATGCACATCTGGAGATCATTACAACTTTGTATTGCATCTGAATTCACTTTTCTCCATTGTATTAAAATCAAAAAACTTATTGCTTGAATATTGGCACCAACATAGCTATCACTTGGTAATAAATTTCATTGGAAAATTTGCGTCAGTGTTTAAACTCACTGTTACTTGTGGTTCCAATACTGATGGCCAAGTAATAGGTATTATTTGCATGATGTTCTACATTCCTGTTAAGTAGCATGTATCACTGTGCATATATTCCTCCACAATTTCATTTACACTTCTGTGAGTACATGATAGATACTTTAAGAACTGTATGATGTTCTCGCATTTAGATGTATGACTATTTGCTATGAGCTCTGAGGATCCAGTCTTTCAGCTGAGCAACTAATGGAATATTCAAACTGGCAGCTTGTTCAGCCTCACACTTTCTGTGCTTGTTCCCACAACAGGTTGAGCTGCCATTGCAAAGAACACATACTTCCAACCTTACCTCAGCCCATCTACTGCTCAAACCTTTGTTTCTGACTGTAAGAAATTGATCATATTGACAGTTCATGGCTTTTTTAACTGGGAGCCACAGCTGTCCAAGAACTGCTGACTTGTCAGATATTCAATATGTATACTTAATTATGTTGACGTTCAGTAACAGTATTGCAGCGCGTCTGCAAATCAGCATTTAGAATCTCACTCATTACTCAAATTAGAGCTAAATCATCTCCCTGGTTTTCTAATTTGTGACTATAAGCCATTATGAATTTAACAATGCTTTAATAACTACCTCTGCTTTGTACTAAGTGTAATCTTTATGCTTGAAGTAATTTCAATGAAACTTAACTTGTGTGTATCTTCTGGAGTTCAAATATGAAATCAGTGCATGTGGTCACACATGATTTGGACGTGCAGTTTGTTGCAAGTGAACAATTTTTAATATTTTTGTTTTGGGGGCAAAGTATGCTACTCATTGCTGACGTGCAGAATTTTTAGTTTGTCTTTCATTTTAAAGAAATTACAGTGATGCATTTTTGTAAATGCAGTCAATGTTGCACATTTGACAAGTGTAAGACCTAAAAACTGCATGAATTACTCTATCCAGTATCTAGCTGGCATTTATTATTGAGCTGATTGCCTGAGTTGCACTGAGATGCCTAAATATATTTGTGCAAACTTAATTTTTCGAATGCCAAGTTCAACAAACCCTTTACAAAAGGTTAATACTCGTAGGCTTTCAATACCTTTCTATCATTGTTACTAACAGTATAGTAACCATAATTTGCTTTGACACTTTGCAACTTGTGCCTGGCTTGATGTCAAGATAGACAATTTTAACATCAGATGTCTTGTTCATCATTGTCATGTATTGTTCTTTAGCTGACATAGTTCAGGACCGTTTTGCAGCAATTGTGTTTGATGTCAGGCAGTTTCTCTTCTGTTTGAATTCGCATTGTCAAGAGCTTTCTTCAGTCCCACTTTTAGTGTCAGATTCCCCAAAGTTGATTATATTGCACTTAATGTCCTTGCTGCTATGGTATGGATTTGTGCCATGGTTGATGTATGATTATAATGTCGCATCACATTCTTTAAAACTGTTCTATTAACTCTGTATTGCTTCGCCCTCACACTTCCCTGTATGAAATTCCGCCTTCCACTTGTGTATCCATTCTAGTAGGCTGTCTATACATTGTTGCATTCAATTAGTATCATCATCGTAATCTGCCACACCTCCAAGTTTGGAATCATTGAAATATTTGAAGTTTTCCTGCATACCAGTACTCAAGTTGTCTATATACATCAAAGAAAGTCCTCACACTGAGCCTGTTTACATCACTGCCTAATGAAAAACAACCAACCATGCCATGACTCACTGTCTTCCATCCTGAAGTCAACTTATTTTATTCACTAACTTTCTTTTTCCGTGAGCCTCAATTTTGCTAGCCAGTCTTTTAGTGGTACTTGTCGAATGCTTTTTTACATACATATGTAAAATCCACAAAACTTTTAGCTGTTCAATGTTCTCTATCATGTGAGGACCTTGAATTTTTTTTTATTTTCAGCATTTTTTTGTAAACTATGGAGTGAAATGAGAAAGGGCTGTTTTAAAACCAGTGTTTGAAAGGGTAGCTGTATATTTTGAAAGCAAGTAACTTGATACCCATTTCAGTAATCATATAAACAACTGACCAGGCAAGCAGTAATTGAAGTTTGAGTTACAGACAATTTGCAGCTGAGGGGGATGTACAGATGCAGTTTTTGATGGCAGCAAAAACGGGCTTTTGTGTTGCAGTGGTAGCATCCCTACCCCTGGACCAGGAAGCCTGGGTTCAAGATCCACCTGCTCCAGTGGTGTGTAATAACATCTCTGAACAGGTTGATCAGAAAAATAGGTTTGATAGCAGCAAGTTGGACGGTGGGGGAGGCCTTTTGTGGCACAGCAGAAGTGTCCTACCCCTGAACCGAGAGGTCTGGGTACAAATCCAACCTGCTCCAAAGGCATGTAATAACAAAGAGGACGGAAACAGACCCTTTGGTCCAACTTGTCGATGGCCACCTAGTCTATGTTGTCCCTTTCTGTTCTCTGTTAATAATTTAAAAGTTATGATGCAATGATCACTCTAACTTAATTGTTTCCCCAGAGACGCTTGATCCATGTGGCCCAATTCATTCTCCAGTATCAGATGCTTCTCCAATGCCTCTTTCTTAGTTGGACCAAGAACATTCTGGTCACAAAAGTTGTCCTGAATGCATTTTGGAAATTCCTTGTCGTTAGTTTACTCTAACACTATCCTCATTGATATTTTGATAATTAATATACCCAATATAAACCTCACTCTATGATTCTTGCACATTTTTGTAGCTTTGCTGCAGAGATGCTCCTCAATCTCTCTCTCTCACTGTTCAGACCCCTACAGAAAATCTCTGGCAACATGATCATATTCTTTCTGTTTCTCAACACTAACCAAGTGGATTCTGTTTTTGTTTCCTCAAAAACATCCTACCTTTCCAACACTGCACTAGTTTCCTCAATCAGTACTGCTACCCTTCCTTTTACTTCCCTTCCTTGTACTGTTCTGACAGTTTATATTCTCTGATTTTTTCTGAACACTTTATATTTGTAAATATTAAGCACTACTTTTCATGTTTCCTTTATTGCCAATGCACCATATTCCCATGTGGCTATTTGTGGCTGTAATTTACGAATCTTATTCACTGTACTTTGTGATTTCACATACATTCATTTATCAACAAATAAAAATAGCTGATGTTTGCATAAGATTTGAGCAAATAAATATACCATTTTTATTGTTATACCATATATTACTACACATAAAATAGCCAATGTTGCGTACTTTAAAGAATTTTTTGCCCAAAATCTCTAGAGCCTCTTTTTCTGTTTTAGTCAGAGCAAAACTTCATATAACTACTGCAGTTCTTCTCTGCTTTTAATGACAACTGCCTGAATACTGTTCATGATAATAAAAGTAATGTCTAAATTGTGAAGATTTATTTGAAGTTTATTTTAATTTTTTGCTCAGTTTGTCCATTCTATTCCATTTTCAATTCACAAACTACAATTTCATGCTGACTCGTTTTAAAATCTTGTACAAAAAACTTTCTAGTATAATTTTTCAAACTTTACCTTTTAGAATAATGACTGTACTGCATTTTAATTTTCAAATTTTATGCCCACCTCTGCCCTAACATCATTAGTTTTTTGCTGCTTATTTTTCTGCACACACTGGATGCATTGTGACATTCTACATGTGTAAACTTGGACATTGTGTTGACAAGTTATTAAATTATGGAGGCATCATAGTTGACTTTGATCATCTCTTCATCCAACTATTGCATCAGCGGTTGTTGTACAATGATTGGAAACAGGAATCCGGTCTCAGTTTTTTTCTGTCCCAAAGCAAGCCTACCTGTGGCATTCTTGTATTATTCTGCCTGAATTTGCTTACTATAGTATAGACCAAGAATTAAATCAACTTTTCCTGATTTATACAGCCATAATAACGTGAGCTATGTGGGAGATTATATCATAACCTACAGGAGTTGATCAGAGAGGATAGTAGCAGAATTCCTAAATTCAAATTACAAGTCAACAAAATGGGCATGCTTATGTAGTGAGATGCTTCTAAACTGCTCAAGAACTCCTTTAAACTAACAAACAAGTTGAAATCTTCTTGACCCAAAACAAAGTTGCTGGAAAAGCTCAGCAGGTCTGGCAGCATCTGTGAAGGAAAAAACAAAATTAACATTTCGGGTCCGGTGACCCTTCCTCAGAACCGAAACGTTAACTCTGTTTTATCCTTCACAGATGCTGCCAGGCCTGCTGAGCTTTTCCAGCAACTTTGTTTTTGTTCCTGATTTACAACATCTGCAGTTCTTTCAATGATCTTTTTAGATCAGGCCTAGTATAATATTATCAGTTAAGTTTAAAGGAATAAATCTTTTATTCGGCTTTTAACACTGCAAAGAATAGGGTTCCTAACCTTGTTATTCTGTGAGGTCTCCTATACTCTACTATAGTTCAATGCTGAGTGAGGAACTGAAGTAGACATTCTCATGATGTTATTTCTTCAGCTTTATGCCAATATAATTTTTGTTGAAGATCCTTTCTAAGTGCTATTTGATTTCGAGAAGTTAACCAATGCTTTATTTTTATATGCTATTTACACCACTTTCACTGTTTAGACTGCCAACAAACCTAATTTGGTTACTTTTTGTTATTTGATTTCTTTTGAAGAAGTGATAATGGATCACATTCCAAAGTAAGAAAATTATTGGTTTAATGTAGAATTTGATTTCAGATTGATGTTAATTATTCAGAATCTGACGTAAGATTTATCTTTTGAATCATTTTGTCCTTGGTATTACTGACTGTGCTAATCCTTGGCCTAAAATGTGGATTCCACTGCCATATGTAATCCTGGAAGTACAGATTTATCAATGATTTTTTTTAAAGATATTGGTTTCATTTTGGAAATGTTGGTTTCCCTTCACTACCTTGTTATTTGGTTGAGATTTTGATTCACACCTCATTGGGTGTTTCAAAGGCTAATTGAAGATGTCCATTCCTGTATGCAGAAGAGCAATTCTCATCAGTGAACCCTTTAAAATCAAAAGTTGTCTAAGTGTGTTATGTTTAAATGGGACGCTTTTTGTCTTCTTCTGTTTCAGCACCTATACCTATCAATTGCTGTTTCTTTTGGTTTTGCACAGGGTCAGAAATCACTCAGGTATATAGATGTAGAACAGCTCCCTTATTGTACTATTTTTTCAGGGCAGTTGCCTTTATCTCAAAGGAATTGGAATACAATGGGCAGGAAGTTATAGAGTGGTGTTGAGTTTTGGTCAAATGCAATCTGATCAAACCCAGCAACAACCACTTTTTGGTGAGTGAGTTCCAGGTTTCCCCTAGCCGATGTGTGGAGCAATTGCTTCCTAATTTCATTCCTAAATGACCTGCCTCTAATTTGAAAATAATGCCTTCTTGTCCTTAGTTCCCCCGCCAGAAGAAATAAGTATTTTTGATCACTCTTTCAAAGCTCTAATCACAAGGAAATAAAAGCTAAGTTTATGCAATCTTTTACAGACCCTTTAAGCACTGCTAGAAGGATGATGAATCTATACTGTATCCCTTCCAAGGCCCATATACACAGGAGGGATAGGAATTGTTGGGCTGAGATAATTTCTCTCATTCCTGACTTTCGTCATGTTATTACACTGTGATAACTTTTTGCATTTCCTCAAGTGCCAACATGCCACACTTGAGGGCTGTCTTACTTGGTTTTTCAGTTTTGGAGGTTTCTGCTGATTGTCAGCTGGTCATGTTTGCCTCTAAATCACATCTTATATTTGCTAAAATACACTTTTTATATGTTTACTTCTCGTAAATGAATATTCTTTGATATTGAGCAAGTTTGTATCTTTTGTGGCCTACACAGTCAAATATTCCAATACGATGAGCTATGGACAACAAGGTGCAGGGCTGGATGAACACAGCAGGCCAAGCAGCATCATAGGAGCAGAGAGGCTGACGTTTCGGGCCTAGACCCTTTATCAGAAAAGGGGGAGGGGAAGGGGGTTTTGAAATAAATAGGGAGAGAGTGGGAGGCGGATAGAAGAGGGATAGAGGAGAGGATAGGTGGAGAGGAAACAAACAGGTCGAAGAGGCGGGGATGGAGCCAGTAAAGGTGAGTGTAGGTAGGGAGTTAGGAAGGGGATAGGTCAGTCCAGGGAGGACGGACAGGTCAAGGGGGCGGGATGAGGTTGGTCGGTAGGAGATGGAGGTGCGGCTTGAGGTGGGAGGAGGGGATAGGTGGAGGCCCGAAACGTCAGCCTCTCTGCTCCTATGATGCTGCTTGGCCTGCTGTGCTCATCCAGCCCTGCACCTTGTTGTCTCAGATTCTCCAGCATCTGCAGTTCCTACTATCTCTGATGAGCTATGGAAACAGCTTATAAAATCATAGAATCCCTACAGTGTGGAAGCAGGCCATTCAGCCCTTTGAGTCCACATTGGCCCTCTGAAGAGCAAAACCCACCTCCCTACTATATCGCCTTGTATTTCTCATGGCTAATCCACCTAGCCTGCACATCCCTGGACCCTATGGGCATTTCAGCGTGGCTAATCGATCACAACTGCACATCTTTGGAGGAAACTGGAGCCCCTGGTGGAAACCCACGCAGACAAGGGGAGAATATGCAAACTCCACAGAGACAGTTGCCGGAGGGTAGAATTGAACCTGGGTCCCTAGTGCTGTGAGGCAGCAGTGCTAACCACTGAACCACCCAAAAGAATGCTTTACATTACAGTAACCTAAACAGCATTCTAACTGCACCTTTTAAAATTTGATTTTTAACTTATAAGTCATGGCATCTCATCTGAAGCTGAGAAGCTGTCGGGGCAGCCAATCTATGCTTCAACAGTTAAATCAGTATTGAGGATATTGGAATAGTCAGCTTAAATCCAGAAATATATAATAAGAAAAAGTCCTGAGCATATTGTCATATTGTTTACAGGTCATAGGCATCAGGTTGCTTGCAGTTTATTCATGGCTACTAACCCAGTCAAGTTGGCTATTGGTAATTACAGCTACTGTGGCTAATTATGGCAGCTAGTCAAAACAATTAACTTCATTCCTTGAACTGTCAAATTTAGCATGTCATATCAGTGGACTTGAGGATAATTGCTTACTGTTGTAATTCTGTTTGAGGTCAGTGCACATTATAGTGACATAAATATTTAACTAGAACTCAAGATTTAATACTAGCAGACTAAATGTTGTGATTTCAGTTTTGTTTATGTTCATGCCAACTAGTTACTACAAAATGCTACTTGTAACTTTGAAACAGTTTATTTTCTGGATATGCTACAATTTAAATTATTAAGCAAATTGTTTTGTCAGATGTGCGCCAGATTTGTTTGACATTATTGCTGAACACAACAGATAATGCATCATTTGTAGCTGAAATTGATACAAGACTGATATAAAACAGCAAATATTGCAAGATATTGAAACATCTGCAAAGTGAAAAGATCTGCTATTGGTTTGATTCTGTGTTCTTCTTCATAATTGAACTGGGAGATGAGGGGACCTTTTTGGGAGAAAGAACAGAACAAAGATTGAAAATAACAGATAAAACTGAATTGTTCAGTGTGTTAAATTCCAGCATAAAGAAATAGATAATTAGAAGGGTAGAATATTTCGCGACTTAAGTTGCTAAGTCTTAGAAAGGGATAAAAAGATGCTGGAGGATACCTATAGGTCATTATAGTCAGGTGGTGGAAAGACAAAAACAACTGTAAAATGCAGAGGATTGAAATGAAACCAGAATGGGAGAATTTGGTAAGAAAATTGGATATGAATTTGTCAGTCATGTTAGGAGCAGAAGAGGCCAGTGGTTGAAAAGCAGTCTTGAAGTTTGTATTAAGAGTTAACTGTGGAACTGACTGAGTCATCTTACAACTGGGTTGTTGTTGTGATGGAAGGAGGGTGAAAAAATTCCAAAGGAAAATCCAATGGTCAAAAAGATCTTGATACATTAACTCAGTTCTACTACACATAGCTCTTGATGCCTTGTGGTCCAAATAAAACAAGCCTTTTTACTTTTCACTTTATATTATTGCACTCTGCCATTCTTATGTATTTTAATCATTGCATTTAGTGTTATGATATTTATAAAGGTTAATGTGCTTAGAATATTGCTGTAGTAAACATTAAATAACACTAAATGTGCATTTTTCTCTTGCTTATTTAGTCGTGTTAATAAACTGTTTGGATTTGAAGCTAGTATTTTGGCCTGTGATCAAAGTTTTTAATGATTGTCTGGAACTAAGCATGTCTAGTTTGAGCTAAACATAAGCTGTAAAATGTAAGTGATACTTTAATTGTTAACCTGGCAGGAATGTTTCCTTCATTGTTCAAACTGCTTTAAAGTTAATGTCATATTTTCTATTAATTTAGTCGTTTGTAAAAGTTACAAAGTTAAATTTAAAGGCAAGGTACTGCTGTGCGCCATGCTCATTATCTTTTGATGAACTGGATGATGCCAATGCAAATGGTTAAAGATTGATAAAATGAGTGGTACGTTATTAGTTGGATGGTACCCTTCATGATGAAGTCAATCATTTCATGCTTTTGAAAATAATGGGTTAACCCATTGAGGACTAGCCTTGAAAGTGTGTAGGCTGTTCTTTGCGGTGAGACATTAAATCGAGAAGAAAATACAGTAAGCACCATTCATGCTTTTAGTCAGAACTGTTATTGGTCTACTCTGGTAATTCAAAAGAAATGGGATAACTTACTTTTCATTTCTTCCATTCTTTATTACCTATTTCTCTCATTTACATTTCTGCTCTAGTGAATTAGGAAATCCTATTCAGCCGCCATTTTTCTTGTAGTTTGATCTATTAATTTGATTTAACAAAAACATTGACTCATTATAATGATGTGACTTCAAAAGCTGCATCTGATGCACAAAATACATATTGGACAACTCAATGCCTTGTACTAGAGCACTACTTTGCTTTGTGGAGTCTGATAAGTTTTCGTTTGATAAAGTGGCTCCAATGATTTGAATAGCTGGTTAGCTATGACAGTGTCTGCTTTGAGTGATTATTTTAAGAAGCTGTAGTCATTAATCTGTCCCACAAGTCCAAACTATCTTGGAAACTTGGAAGAAAAACATCCACACAATTATAGGTGCTGTTCTTCAGCTAATTCGATTGACTTCACTTCATGAATCATTTAAGAAACAACACTGAACCTAACATAGATTTTGGCTCTGAATGCAATTCTAGTGGAATCCAGTCTTAATACTGAAGACCTGTACTCCAGAACTAGCCATACATCTAGCTAAACCTTCCTGGTGCATCTACAACATTGACGTCTAAACAACAATTTTAAAAATTGCCCAGCTATGTCCTATACATAAAAAGCAAGAAAAGTCCAATCAGTTAAAATATCACCCTGTTAGCCTTTACCCAATCATTAGCAGCCTGAAGAATGAACCGACAACAGTACTATCAAACAGAATTTGCTCACCAGTGCTCAAGTTAGTTGGATTTGTCGGGGCCACTTGGTTCATAGCATCCTTGGTTTATACAGGGACATAAGCTGAATCGCAAAAGTGGAATGAGAGTGATTGTCCATGTCAGCAAGGCACTCAGCCACCATTGTAAAATAAAGTAAATGTGTTTCAAGAGTAAAAACATGTCAGCAGCTGCAATCATTGCAAGAAAGTTTGTTAGAGGCCGGTCATCTCAGTGTACAGTTGTTTCAGGAATTCTTCAGACAATATTGTAGGCCAGCTAATTTCATTTGCTTCATGAACACTTTTTATCCATTATAAGTTCAGAGATGGGCTGCTTATTAATGATTTCACGGTGTTTGGCTCTATTTTTAGTTTCAAAAGTAATGAACCAGATTGTGCCTAGACAACATCCAAGCTTGAGCTGCTAAGTGGTGCGAAAGTGCCAAGGAATGACTCCAAGAATGACCATCTCAAGCAAGAGAAACTAACCACCTTTCCTTATTACTCAGTGCTATCACACTCAACAAAATCTACTAAATCAGCATCAGGAGGGTTACCATTGACCATAAATCTATCAGAACTAATTGCATAAATACTGTGGGTAGTAGATCAAGTCAGAGCTTGCATTTGCAGCAGCACATAACTCACAATAATTGAAAACCCTTGTTTGGATAGATCATCGTCATTCGTGGTCCGTTGTACATAAGAATGACTCTTCCATTCTCAGAGTGAGTCCATAGGTGGCTGCACAGTCCGATGCGGCTTCTGCAGACTCCGTCACACTTGGGGCAGAAGGTGGTCGTCCGAAGGGGCGGTTGGACCATTGGTGTGGCAGTGTGCTCCTTGCACTGTTTTCACTTGGCTTTCACTTTTTCCCAACAGCAAGTCTTAAGGTGTTTGAAATCTTCCTGGATGGTCCTCCTCCACTTAGGACGGTCTTAGGCCAGTGATTCGCAGGTGTTGGTGGGAGTACTGCACTCGCCATTGAGGTCTTGAGGGTATCCCTGAAGCACTTCCTCTGTCGACCTGGGGCTAGCCTGCTGTTTCGGAGCTGTCAGTCGAGTGCCTGCTTGGGGAGTCTCGTATTGGTCTTGCGGACGTCGTACCTAATCCATCGCAGCCAATCAAGAGTGATCTGTGCCTCAGTGCTGGGGATGTTAGCCTGGTTGAGGATCCTGGTGTTGGTGCATCTTTTTTTCCAGCGAATTCACAGGATCTTGCACAGACAGCGTTGGTGATACTGCTCCAATGCCTTGAGGTTCCCTTCACCGCTGACAAGCTCTCAGGAGCTTGAAAGCATGCAACAACAGGTTCAAGAACAGCTTCTTCCCTGCTGTTATTAGACTGCTGAATGGACTTCTTTAATTTCAAATCTAATGTTGACCTTGCTTTTGTGCACTTCCTGTGCAGTCTTAACCTTGTATACCTCACTCTGTCTAAACACCTACAATCTGTACGTCCTTTTTTCTTATGATCTGCCCGTACTGCTCGCAAAATAAAACTTTTCACCATAGATACATGTGACAACAAGAAAATAAATCAGATCCAATCAAATCAAATTATCCCCTCTGGAGTGGAGCTAACCTATAGAACTAGTGCAAAATTATTCAACCTCCACCGCCATCTAGAATGACACTCAAAAATATCAACACCATCTTCAACAAAGCAGTCTCACCCATTACGTAAACATTCGCTGCCTCCACCACTGATGTACTGCAGTGTGGCGTATATCAGCTACAAAATACACTGCCACTGCTCTTTAAAGCTGATTTGACAGAAGATCCCAAACTCATGACTTCCAAGATCTAGAAAAATGAGGACTGCAGCTTCATGGAAACACTATCACTAAGTTTATTTTCAGGTCACACGTCATCCTCATTTGAAAATGAAGTATTCACCCTCCCTTGGCTCAAATCACTGAAAAGTCTCAAAGGAATGACACTGGAAAAACCAGGGTGCATCAACCTAGGCACTAGAAACGACAGCACCAAAATCAACATGCTAATGGTGTGAAGTCCTCCTGACTAACATCTGTGGGCTAGTGCAAATATTGGGAGAACTCACAAGCAACAGCCTGACATGGCCTGTTAGGTAAGATTCCATGAGTATAACTCTGTCCTAGACACCACCACCATCATCCTTGATTATGTCCTATTTCACTAGTAGCTCAGACTCAGTAAAGGTGGTGGGGGTGGGGTGTCCTCAACATTGATTATGCACCCCACGTAGGCTCATAATATCCTGTCAAATATGGATAAGGAAACCCTCTGAAAATTGCCACCTACGGCTCGTACGCATTTGAAGATTCAGTACTCCTCCATTTGAACACCACTTGGAGGAAGTACTGATGGTTGCAAATGCACAGAATGTACTGAAGGGGGCTTCAATGTCTATCGCCAAGAGTGGCTCAGCAGCACCACCACTGACCAAGCTGGTTGACTCGTAACAGATATAACTGCTAGACAAGATGGGCGGCAGGTGGTGTGGGAACCAGCGAAACAGGGAAACATACTTGACCTCATCCTCACCAATATGCCTGCCACAGATGACAGTAGGAGTGACCACTGCACAGTCCTTACAAAGTCCAAGTCCCATCTTCACAATGATGACAGCCTCCATCATATTGTGGTATTGCTACTGTGCTAAATAGGATAAATTTCAATCTAGCATCACAAGACCAGGCATCCATGAGGTATTGTGGGCCTTCAGCAATGGCAGAATTGTGTTTCAGCAATGTCTGCAACCTCATGGCTCAGGATATCTCTGCTCTGCCATAACCACCCAGCCAGGTGTCAACTCTGGTTCGGGGATAAATACAGGGGATAAATACACTAGGAGGAGCGTCAAGCATACCTAAAAATGAGGTATCAACCTGGTGCAACTATGACACAGAACTACTTGGAGATAGGGCTGGGGAGTCAAGTCCTGCTGAAGGGTGTAAACCCGAAACATCGACTTTCCTGTTCCTTTGATGCTGCCTGACCTGTTGTGTTCCTCCAGTTCCACATTGTATTGACACAGAACTACTTGCATGCCAAACATGCACAAACAGTAGGTGATAGAGCAAAGCAGTCCCACAATCAACAGAACATATCTATGCTCTGCAGTCCTGCCAAACCAAGTTGCAATGCCACTGGACAATTAAAAAACTCACTGGAGGATCAGACTTCTCAAATGTCCCCAACCGTAATGATGGGGGAGCCCAGAATATCAGTGCTAAAGATAAGGCTGCAACATGTAAAACAATATTCGGAGAGAAATGCAAGGGAATAATCCATTTCAGTCTTTCCTGGGGGGACCCCAGAATTGCAGATGCCATTCCTCAACCAATTCAATTCATGGCATGTCATATCAAGATACAGCTGAAAACACTGGATATTGCGAAGAATATGAGCCCTAACAATATTCTGGCAATTCTATTGAAGACTTGGGTTCCAGAACTTGCCTTGTCTCTGGTCAAGCTGTTCCAATCTATCTTTGACACTGACATTTACCTGACAACATGGAAAATTATACAAGTGTTATGGACAAGAGCAAATCCCCTCAAAATATATTAAGATAGCCTAGACCCTAATTTTTTCTTATTTTAAAGGCAAGTGCCAGACATTATGTTCTGAATGCGGTTAAATTGGTCAGACCACCAGATTCGAAGCAAAACATACTTTATTCATACACTTAAGTTAAAATACAACAAAAGAAAAAAGAAATTGGAATAATTAATTCTATTGGAAAACTTAACAGAATAATAGATTATTTAACTACTAAATAGTCGTTGTTCCAATATTGTAACATTGCCTAAACACACCCTTGGCAAAGGCAAATTGAGCAGCATAGATTGTCTCATATGTAATTCTAGCAGCAAGACCTGAACAATATGCACGCTTTCACTGAAAAGTGGCATGTGCCAGGAAATGGCCATCTTCAGAAAAGAATCTAACCATTGTCCCTTGACATTCAGTGGCATTACCAATGCAAAATCATTCACTGTCAATATCCTGAGGGTTACCATTGACCAGAAACTTAACTGGAGTAGTGATATAAATACTGTAGCTACAGGAGCAGGTCAGAAGCTAAGAATCCTTCAGCAGATAATTCAGACTCTCTGATGCCAGTGCACTATCTACAAGGCACATGTCAGAGGTGTGGTGGAATATCCCCACTTATCTGCATTACTGCACTGATGATTCTCAAGACTTGAGATCATCCAGGACAGAGCAGCCCACTTGCACCCACATCCAGAAATATCCACCACCAAGATACAATGGCTGCAGTGTGTACACTATAAAATGCACCTTAGCAATTCGCCAAGGCTCCATAGATAGCATCTTCTAAATCCATGACTGCTGCCATCTATTAAGACAAGAAAAAATGTTATTTCATTGGAGGCAGTTCAGAGAAGGTTCACTAGGATGATCCCTGATATGGAGCAATTATTTTATGAGCAAAGGCTAAACAGTTTGGGACTCTACACATTGGAATTGAGAAGAATGAGAGCTGGTTTCATTTAAACATGTACGATTCTTAGGGGGCTTGATAGGGCAATTGCTGCGTATATATTTCCCCTCAAAGGAGAATCTAGGACCAGAGGGCATGGTCTCAGAATTAAGGGGAGCTAATTTACAATTGAGATGACAAAAAATGTTTTGTCTCCAAAAGTTGAGAGTCTTTGTGTGGCAGCACGGTGGCTCAGTTGTTAGCACTGCTGCCTCACAGCACCAGGGTCCCAGGTTTGATTCCAGCCTTGGGTGACTCTGTGTGGAGTTTGTGCATTCTCCCCATGTGGGTTTCCTCTGGGTGCTCCAGTTTCCTTCTAAAGCCCAAAGATGTGCGGGGTAGGTGGATTGGCCACGATAACTTGGCCATAGTGTCCAGGGACGTGCAGACTATGTAGATAAGCCATGTGAAATGCCAGTTACAGAGATAGGGTAGTGGGGTGGGTCTGAGTGAGATGCTTTTCATGGGGTTGGTGTGAACTCAATGGGCCAAATAGCCTGCTTCCACACTTAGGGATTCTACAATTCTATGAGCTATGACAGCAGATCCTTCTGTATATTTAAGGCAGATATCAATAGATTCTTGATCAACAGGGGAATCAAGAGTCATGAGGAGTGTGAGATCAGCTTGATCAATGAGATCAGTATGATCCTTTTGGATGGCGGAGCAGGCTAGAGGGACCAGACGGCCTACTCCTGTTCCTATTTCCTATGGACCTACAACAGTAGCAAAATACATGGGAACATTTCTACCTGCAAGTTCCTCTTCAAGTCACTCACCCCTATCCTGACTTGGAAATATGTCACCACTCCTTCAGTGTCATTGGGTTGAAATCCTAGAACTCCCTCCCAAGCACCAAATGGACCGCAGCAGTTCAAAAAGTCATCTCACCACCAACTTCTCAAGATCATCTGAGGATGGGAAATAAATACTGGCGTAGCCAGTGAAACGTACATTCCTCAATGAATATAAAAAAATTGAGTATTACTGAAAAAATGGTGCCTTTTGCAAAAGCTTTTTGTCTTGCAGTTATCAGTACATTTTTACAAAGAAAACAACTGCTGACACCAATCATCCAATGATCAATTCTAACTGTGCTTGCTCATTTCCAATTTAAGTGTTTTTCATTACCTACATGCTTTTCATTTTTTTTTAACAGTTTTAGAGTTTGAGCCTCTTTATTTTAGGTTATTTTAGAGGTTTTGTTGCTACTTTGCATGTTCTTGGGTGTTAGCAAGCACAGCCTTTGCTGTGGAAACTCCACCCATTACTACTGACTGACAGTTAACTGCAGGCTTTGCTTACATTTTAAGGCAAGTTGACTCTGATAAGAATTGAACTAGTAAATGGCTCGCACCTGTTTTATAAAGTTGAAACAGGCATAGTGTGTGTACATATTCTTTCTGTCTGCAAAGAGCAGGGCCTTGTATATTAATATATGTAGCTTTCAGTACACAAAATTGCACTATCCTGCGAGCCCAACTGACGGTTCTAAATTAGTTGTCGCCACAATTCTTCACTCAGGATTACCTAGCAAATGTTGCCCATTGCAGAATCACAATCTCGTGTTCAACGTTGTGTTACAAGTTTTGCAAGGTCTGGTTGGTTACAGACAGTATCTTGTCGTGAACAGGCGAAGGGAATATGCTGTTTGATATGCTCAACTGGTCTTTGGAGCCATGTCCTACATATCTGGCATCAACTGGCACTGCAAGAGATTTATTGAATTAACTAACATCTCACAGTAAGAGCTGAGTGTTAACTGAATTGTCATTCATGGATTGCAGAAGTCCAGCTAGGGATGGGGTATCCATAAACAGACCCTCTGAAACTGAGGACCTTCATTTTTCAACTGGTTAATGTGAAGAAAGTTGATATTATAGTCATCACTCTTGGTTTTATGGAAGTATAAAGAGTGAAGTTGGTAAAGTAGGATATTTCTTTCAGTTGAATGATGTTCACAAAATTCTGAAACAGAAGCCTTCAAAGAGATACTTTGTTACATTTTCAAAGTATGGCAGTGTGTTTCAATGTGGAGAGTTAAGTCAAATCTCTGTACTGTATTCCAAGCCCAGATGAGACCAGGGTCTCAACTCTGCTGGTGTTGATTTGAAAGTGAGAGAGAAATTACAGTTCAGTGTACATCCTCATTATGCTGATCTATGATATTAATGTGCACTTCCTACTTTATAATTTACCAGTCAAAGAAAAGCAAGTACACGTTTGAAAAATATTTGAAATAATTGTGCAAAGGCTTTAAGGACTTTATATAATCTTGTACTTCACCGTTAGCTGTCAGACTACTCACTAACTAAATTTTAGAACAGTACATGAAGGATACAAGAGTGCAAAAAGATTAGTGTTCAGTATTAATAAATACAATAATATGTGTATTATTGTTTTGAGGGAGGGGTAAAATAAAATCAGCATTTGTACCTCTGTGCAAATAATAATTTGATCAGCTTCTGAGGTACTTTTGGTATTTGGCTTTCAGTTTCCTGTCTTGATTACTTTGATTTTTTTGTTTGTAATGCCAGCTAGCAATGAAGAGCACCAATAATAAATCATGATTAGCTGGAGGAAAACCTTTAATTGATCGAGACATTTGATATGGGTCTGATACAGTGCAGGCAGTTTGAATTTTTCCACTGAATCTTTATTAATTTTAATGAGATACTTTATGTTCTGTGTAACATTTGAAGATATGTCTGCATTGAAGGACATCGTCAATTGGGCATTTTACTATTTCCCAAAACAGAGTTTACAGGCCCAGTCTAAGGTAGTGTGCAGTCTAAGCTAGTTCATCATTTTTCAAAAGATTAAGGATTTTTCACATACTTAGGAATTTCATGTTTCCAGTTCGTGGTGGTAGCTTATCAAAGATATATATATTGAACATAAAACTGCAGTCACATGCTTTTATTACTTTTTGGCCCACTTGATAACCTTTGCCTTGTTCATAAACCTATAACTTTCAAATGTTCTTTTTATGTTCTAGAGATTTTCATGCAAATAAATGAATTTTGAAATGAAGAATTATGTTTAAAGTGGAATCTACTATCGTAGGCTTTAGTCAGGTGACATTCTTACTGCATGTTGAATGGCCCTGACTGAAATTTAGTTTTAAATATTTTCAGTATCAGTCGTCAGGTTTCCTATTTTTATCTTTTCATCTCACTGAAATATGCAGTAGTATGATGGCAAAACTACCAGAATTCATGGTTGTTCTTCCACTGAAGCCAGCAGCAACTTCTGGAGTCTGCAGATCTACAGAATTACATAGATGTATGGAAATTGCAGCCAGCGATTCTACACTTCTCCAGAGGTTGTACTGTTGAGGCGCCTCCAGATTGCATTCAGTGGTAAACCTATAAATTGACAAGAACTTCCACATGACAGGCTGTTGCCATTGTAAAAATCTTCAAATTGCATCTTGCCGAATGAGATGACACTGGATTTTTTGTAGAATACTAGCTCCTAGATGCCACTTTTGGCCCCCTAAAGTTAATTTTATATTTGTGAAATGTTAACTTCCTCCATTTTAATGAATATCCATTTCTCAGTACTTTTTGAAGCTTCTGTCTTGTTCCAGTAATTAATGTTTATTTTGTTATCTCCATAATTTACAATCAAAAATAAGGGTTTTTGTTTGAACTTCCTGCTGTGCTGTGTATGAATATTTCAGTGGGATTGGCTGCTGCTGAATCGCCACTCTTGCACACCAAAGATCCCCATGACATGGCATTGCATTTAAATTGCCATCCAGTAAAAGGATGGCAGTGCCAGAGGTCACTAAATCCTTGTGGGCAGCTTTTTCAGATTTCATTGGCAAAGCAGTGTTACTTCACCCATGTCAGCAAAATGTAGCTCAAAGTACTTACTGTATTTCAATATATATTTGATTGTAACATGCAGGCTGCATGGTAGGTTATACCTGTTAGAAAACTAAGCTAATTCAGTCTTTTGCAGCATGTTTAACCTATTTTCAGAAACTCGTTTACTTCAATTAATGTTAAAGTTTACAAATCTACAGCTCCTGCATGCCTTATTATTGAAATCTAATCTTGCTGTCAAATAATTTTAAAACTCCACAACAGGTCAAGAAGAGAATTTATAAACTACTGTATCCCAATTACAACATCTATCGTTAATTTTGTTTTAAAAATCTGAAAAAGAATCAGTTGCTATCTATGCATGAAAAGGGTAGATTTGCATAAACCCTCATCCCATTATTCTCTATGTATGTATTCTGGAATGAATGTTTTTTGATGGAGATGTTATCTTAATCAGTGGATTATTAACCGTTCATCCAAATTCAAAATACTGTGTTAAGAAATAATTTGAGCAGAAATGCAACTCTTTTGAGATTTACGCCAAAGGGTGTTTTCTCAGAGGTGTCTTCTTAGACATTACTTATTTAAATATTGTAAATCATAGGCCACAGATTATCATTGGTTCACCAGATTAAGATCTGAACACTATTAGATCAATAGTAAACAGTCTCCCATTCCAAAATCAATATCCACTCTTTGTAAAGTATTACTGCACATGCAATATTCCTTTTGCTGGGTTTTAATGAAAAATATCCTCACTTCCAACAATGCTTGTATGTATGAGGAACAATAATTGTATTCTAGCGTTAGTTGTTTTAAGTGGTGAGCCAGTGTTACTTTTTGACAAGCACATAGTCTGTAGCTTTGATTTTAAAACCTCATGCAGCAGTAAAAGAAGCTAGAAAATCTTAATTGGAACAAACAGAATAAAGATACAGACTTGGTGCCAGGTCAGGAGTAAATTAATAATATTCTGTTCTCAACACTGACCTAAATAACAAACTGAGTTAGTGGAACTGAATACATTTTATCCCAGATTTTAACTCCTCCTAATAAGTGTGTCACTTCTCTTATCAAACTGAGTTTAAATTTGCATCCATAACAATGTGTAAACTGTTGAAAAGACAGGAAAATATCTAGTAAAAATAGAAAAACATCAAATAAACAAGTAAATAACGCTTGAAGCTTCAAAAGAGTTTCAGCATTTGTACCATGAGATTTCAAAATTTATGTGAATTCATAAAATTTGAGAGAAGAGTCGGTTTAATATTCATTGAGATGTGTGGTGGAGAATTATTCATGTTTTATTCACTACTTGCCTTTCCTAGGGGAACTAAATGGTTCACTAAAATGGGAGTCACTGGTGGTGGGAAAGAAGTCAGCGATAGAATAGAAGTTTATGGGTGTGAGCTCAATAGTTTGAACAGCTTGCGCTCTGGGTTTTCATTGTTCTTAACTGCAAAAGATAGGCACTCATTGACAAAAGTAATGAAACAAAGTAAGGTTTCTTGATTGAAATTGTTAGAAAGAACTGTTTTTAAAAAATTGAGTTTGCCACAAAACCCCAACTGTAGTCCTCAGTGGACAATCCTGTTTTTATTTACTCAGGGTTGCCCATGTTTTCAAAATCGCTGGAACTAGATTTGTGAATTGTTCAGGTGCTTTAACCAGAGTAACTTATGTCATTAAGGGAGTGAAATCCTGAGAAATTGTTGAGTATTTTAGAATTCTTTATGACTTTATGATACAATTTTTTCCTCCGCATCTTTGGGAAATGTAAATTGACTACATTAGTAAGAGGGTTTCAGAAAAGAGAGATGACTAACATTCAGACAGAGATGGAGATGGCAGGAACAAGTGTGTGAGGAGCATCAGAGAAAGTGGATGAATGAGATAAAGCAAAGATAATTTTATTATTTAGCTGTAAAGGTAAATATAGAGCAGCTAGTAAATATTTTGAACAAACGTTACATCTAAAATAAAGATAATAGAAAATGGCATAAAAAAGATAGAGCAGGGCAGAGTTAAATTTTTTTCAGTATTCGGTTCAATTGAAGATTCAAAAGGAAATTAAACTGTTATCTGAAATGGAAGAAGGTGCAAGGTTATGGGGAGAAGACTGGAGAATGGCAGCAAATAAATTGCTCATTGAAGATCAGTGCAGACAGGATGGGCCTATTACCTGCATCCTGCACTGTAACAATGTTGTGATTTTGTAATTCTGTAATCTGTTATAACATTAATTGTACATCAAAGTTACATAATTACTTTAATTTGGTTCTGTGGGAGAGTGATTGTAAAGCACCTGTCTAGTAAACTGGAGATCCAAAGTTAAATATCTGGAGCGCCCCCTGTTTAATATAGCAGTTTTCTAGCGTGTGAAAGCTATTACATTGGCCTTATACATAAAGTATCTCCTTTGCAATCCAATGGGACTAATTGGATAGTTTTCAAAGAGCTTGCAAAGGTGTGATTGGCCAAACGGGTTGTGCTGGATCATTCTCTAATTTATAATGAGAAATTTTTGCAGTAACAAAAACACCAAATTTCCTTAAAGTGCCAACAGTGTATAATTATTAAATGGCTATGTTCATAGCATTTGTAAAACAGTATTGATTTACTACACTTTACATGTAGGAAATAATGTACTATGATTAGTGAATTAATGAGACATAACAATGTTTCTGATCAGGAATTTAGAGGTTTAGGCCATTTTGTTGAAAACTGCTATTTCCCTGTCAGATTTACTTATTTATTAATTTTCACTGTAGTTGAATTTGAGAGGGAAGAACTACTGCAGAGCAGAATGAAGCCAACAGTGAGAAAATTGATCAAAGTACAAGCTGGGTTGCGAATGGATTCTGTTCTTG
Organism: Rhincodon typus; assembly: GCF_021869965.1. NCBI lineage: Eukaryota > Metazoa > Chordata > Chondrichthyes > Orectolobiformes > Rhincodontidae > Rhincodon > Rhincodon typus. Next base: position 4,839,145 of record NC_063357.1, on the reverse strand, counting down.
AATCCATTCGCAAGTTGATTTGTGCTCAAGTCAGAACACAATGCAGGCCAATATAAATAACCATTTGTAAGTACAGGAAATATTTGTATATCGGATATTTAATATTATACCCCTGTATGGGATTCCATTCATAAATCAGATATTTGTAAATCGGGGACCCCCTTTACATTCTTTAAGACAAACAGTAATTGCCCAGCTGCTTATTAACGTATGTAATAATGATCACTACAACAAACAGTAATATATAATGAAACTGCGCAGAATAATTTGAACACCATCTACATGAATACGGCAGATAATTGTCAAACACCATGTGTTCTTTCAGCAGATAATAGCTAATCTCTAAAATTAGGACAATAATAGGAATTTGAAAGAGCAGAGACTGTCATAGTTTGTTCAAGTAAAAATTTTGAATTCAGAGAATGATTTTAGCCAGCAGCAGGAATTCCTTCGCTTAAATAGAGTTGAATAATATTCATTCTAGTGTAAGTATAATAGGAATAGAAGAAAAAATATTGTAAGATATGAGAAACCTGCCCATAATTGGATAGTATTAAAAAATTTTTGTAAGTTTCCTTTCACATCTCTTTCAATACTCTGCAGCTGTTCATTTCAAAAAGAGCACATATTCTTCTTTTCAGTTTACCAAAACATTCCACAGTAAACTCTTTATCCCTTCAAATAATTGCAGATTACAACGCAGCCAGTCATTTTAAAATTGCTTTTCATGAATTGAAAGGCAAGAATTTCAAGTTTTCAAATTGATTACACACTGACTACTGAAATTAGACCCTTTCTATCCCCGAGATTCACTGTTATTATTTTTTATAAAATTCGATAATTTCTCTTAGATGATTAGGTTTCTACAGTCATTAATTTGAATGATGTTGTATGACCGCATGGATGTTGGACCAGTGAATCTAGGAGATTTCTTAGTTTGTGCTGGGTTTTAGCGAATGAACAGTTTTATTGTAAGAGCTAGATCCCCATAATGGGTTAAAGAAACTGTTGAATGATATCAGTCCATTCAGCAATTCCAAATGTCTCCCATATTTACAGCTCAGCTTCATGTTTGGTCTTTTAGATTTTAATCTTGTGTGCTTGATTGACTTTTTAAAAAATATGTAAACTTGCCATGGGCAACTGTTAGCATGCAACTCTAGCTGTTTTTCGATTCCTGCTCTGTTCAACTGAAAGTTCTTGTGTCTAATGCGATTAGTTTACCTGCAATAAATGATAGAAGTGTAACAATCTGCTTAATGCAGAAAATAAGTTTAACTTGTACTTACTTAGGTTGTGCAGGATGCTGGTAGTCATTAACGTTTCAAAAATAGTTCACTTGCATTCTTTTTAATACTTAAATGCACTTTGTATTTAAACCTACTGTGCTTGCAGTACTAGAATCCGCGTTTGTATTTGTGATTGTTTGCTGAGACTACACAGTTTTGATCCATGCATACTTGGTTATGAATTTGCCATATGTAACTTTCAGGCAAAATCATTGCGTACATTAGAAAGATTAATTTAAAACCATTGCTACTTGAAACAAAGTTAACTTTTACGGATTGATTAATAATGGTTCACTTCTTTCATTGGGTTATTTGAAACAGTTTATGTTAATTAACTCTTCATGCATTATTTTAAGAAGCTCAAAGATATCTGGAAGTAACCTTTCAATCAGGTGACATTTGAATCTCCTCAATTCTTATTGTGAGATCTTCATTTCAGATTCTGGAGCACTGCTTATGTATAATTTGTTTGCTTAAATTTGTAATAGTTTTGTGGATGTCATATTAGGAATGCTAAACCTAGGGAATAGAAAGCTTTCCATTTTGAGTACCATGCCAATGTCAAAATAAGCACTGACAAATCATGCATGCATCAGAAGGATGCAGTGCAGAGCTAACTCTACTATGGTCTAATAATCATTTGCAACTCCAACTCCAAGAAGGCAATTCATACAACACTAGGGCATAATTTTCTAAAATAGCCAACTGTATCTGTCAAAGTTTCCAGATGCGGTGTCAAATGCTTTTACCCATGTCCAACCAGAACAGGAGTTGAAACCAGGCAAATCCAATTCTAGCTAACTCTCATGTATTACTGCTTCTTCATTAATCAGCAGAGATTTTCTGCTGTTTTAGTGTTCTGTGTTTTGCATTACCAGTTAAGATGGTTGTCTTAAAATATGACATTCTAAATTAAATGCCAACACATTGCGATGTCCAGCTGCAACATTTAGGTGTAAGTGATCTAGTGTAGTCTAGCAAAAACAGGATAATGAGCTGTGGTTATTGAATTTATTGAATTCGTTTGATTAATTTAGCACCATGTAACCTCTTATACATAAATTCATTTTGTAGGGTGGGTGATTTCTTCAAAAACCTCAATAAATCACCATTTAGATTCAAATTAGATTTAAAAGTTTCAAGAATGTTTTCAGATCTATCTGTCTGAATAACTTAAATCAACAGCATTTAAAAGAGTATACATATACGAAATTGACCATGTTTTAAACACTGTCTACAGAGGCCTTGATGGTATAAGGCTGAATATTAAAAATGTTTTAAAGATTATTTGTTCTTAAGAAAATGATATAGCTCTGTGGATATTATTTGATTTTGTGTTGAGATTAATTTACTGATGTCTTCAGGGCAAGATAGATGAAGCTTTACCAAATATTGTACAAAGATTGAAGGTGCCAACCTTAAAAAAGGAGATGGAAACATAGAGGCAGTTCAAAATTATCATTTTTATGGAAGGAAAAGATAGACGCATTTTAAATTTCTTCAGTTTTTTTATACTGAGACTTGAGTAGGCACCCCCTTCTGTGCTGATCTTTAGTGGCCATGTCATAGATTAATATCATTAGAGGGACTTAGCTGAAACAATATCCTTCTTCAGGATCTCAACAGTAAAAGAAAGGAAATTTTGAGATATAACTATTGCTTTCTCATACCAAAACAAGAACCGTTTACAAAACATTACCAAATATTCCGTGTGTAATCAATGCTAAAATAGCATGAATACCCATTACAGATACTGCCATTTCAGGTGGCTCTGAAAGCAAAATAACTTTGATTATTGGTTTTGTAATGAGTTCTTTGTCGAGATATACTTGCTATATAAAGTTAGAATGCTTTGTTGTCAAAACAATCTTGTACGAATTGATGTAATGCATTGTGGTGCTGCTTAATTTAACTTGCATGAAAACACATTGTGTTCTCCAGCTACGACTGATAGCTGATTATTTATGGACCAAATTATGCTGGAGGTTAGCTTCCAGGTTCCCAGATTTTTTTTTATTCTACCTTGATTACCCAGTTGGAAAGATTTGACAAATTAATGAGATTTCATATTGTGTTAATAATACATTTTTAAAAATAAAATACAGAAGCAGCCATAAACCTGTGTACACTAAGGTTTGAACTTAAACTAACATCTGCACGACCTCCCAGATAGATCAAAAAGTTATTGCTCTGACAGCTACAAGAAGGGAGAACTAGCCGCAGGCCTCTTGTGGATCATCCACAGAGCTGCTGTGTCTATAAAAGATGGCTGGTGGCTAATTGTCTGTTTTGAGGATGAGCAGGTAAAGAAAGGGCTCTCTGCTGACATTTGGTTAATTCCTGATTGCCTGTGGTTTATTGCACATCCTGGATATTTGCTAGCAGGAGGGATTGGCTTTTTCACATATGTAAGATGTCATTTTTAATCAAACAAAAAAGCACTGTTTGAAATTACTGTATAATACGTTGAAATGGATTCTGATTGTATGGATGTGACACATGCTGCCTGTAGGTGCTGTCCTTTATCTTCACTGGCTTTGCTGCTCACAGTTAACTCTTGTGAGTGCAAGCAAAAGTCTCACTATACAAAAACTACTGTAAGACTTAAATTTAAACATTCACTTAATTACATGTAACTTTTCCTGAGGATAGATTTATGTAATAATCTCTTTTCAACCTGTTAATATTCTTTCATAATTTCCCTGCGTCCCAGATTGTACAGTTGAATATCACAAAAAAGATTAAGAAAAGATGTCCTTAAGGATGCTCTAATTTCATCAGTAATACGAATATCATTAAATTCATGTTTATTTATTCCATCACGTGATATGGACATCACTGGCTGGCAAGCAATTATTGGCATTACTAATTGCCCCAGGTAGTTTGGAGCACATGGTTGTGTTCCCATGAATCTATTGCCCTTGACTTTCTAGGTGGTAGACGTTGTGAGATGGAGTACCAGTCATGTACCGCTTTTTTCCTGACAGACATTGGGCTTCATGAGTGTTGTTAGAGCTGCATTCATCCAGATTAATGAATGGTATTCTATCACAGTTCTTTCTTGTGCATTGACAGGCTTTGGAAAGTGGGGAGGTGAATTACTTGCCATAGAATTATAGAATTCCTACAGTGTGGAAGCAGGCTCTTCGGCCCATCAAGTCCACACCAACCTTGCGAAGAGCATCCCACCCAGACCCATCCACCTACCCTGTACCTGTAACCCTGCATTTCCCATGACTAATCAACCTAGCCTGCACATCCCTGGACACTATGGCCAATTTAACATGGCCAATCTACCTAACGTGCACATCTTTGGACAGTGGGAGAAAACTGGAGCACCCGGAGGAAACTCATACAGACACAGGGAGAATGTGCAAACTCCACACAGACAGTCACCCGAGGCAACTGTTGACCTGCTCTTGTAGTCAGTGTTTATATCACAGGTCCAGGTCAATTTTTGATGAACAGTGTAAGGGGAGACTGGTGAATGGGGATCATGAGATGGCATAAAAGCCAAGGTAATAAAACATTAGAAAAGCTCATTTATGAGAGAGAGTGTCAAGTGAAGGATCCAACCATAAGGAGTCGATATTGGAGGCTGGGCAATGGAGTGGGGTGCTGGTGTGAGGAGGAGACGGGAAGAGAGAGATTCAGTGTGTTTAAGAAAAGATGAGATCAGGGAAGTAAGGTGGAGAGAACTAATTAAAGATGAAGCAACTGGTCAAGTGAACTTTTTGTAACTGTATAAATTGATCGCCCAAATGTTGTATTGGTAGAATACCTATGATCATTTGCTGTTTTTCTATTAAAAGTTGCTCATTTTCAATAACATCAATTCATAAGGCATTTTTAGGTACCAGGAGAAAACCTCGCCCTTTACAATGGTAAATATCCCCCAGGCCGTTGATAGTGGGAGATTTAGCAAAGAGTAGTCAGTAATAAACTACTCCACCAAGTCCTAACGCAGTGTGGAGCTGGAGGAACACAGCAGGCCAGGCAGCATCAGAAAAGTAGGAAAGTTGACGTTTTGGGGTCGGGACCCTTCTTCAGAAATCCTAATGGCCTGCTGTGTTCCTCCAGCTCCACACTGTGTTATCTCTGATTCCAGTATCGGCAGTTCTTACTAACTCCGCTGAGTCCAGTTTTAATTGGGATGTCCTGGCAATAAGCAGCACAACTAAGAAAAACAGTAACATCATGCTTTGGCATTCCAACAGGATAACACACCTTACCCATAGCAAATTTCATGCTTTGACTATGTTGTCTGTTGGGAGTTTTGGTTGAAGCTGAATTTACTGCTTTAATTAGATTAGAACATTTTGGCTGATAGACGTTACTAAGGTTTTGATTAACTTTCTAAACTTCATATAAAAATAGTTTTCAATTGGCTTTGTAACCTCATGTAATATTATAGTTTCTTCCTTTTATACTGTAGTACACCCCATGACTTTTGACTGTTGCCATGGCAAATACTATGTTGTCGACCTGGAGACACTGTAGTTCGTTGAGGACAAGGAAGGCAGGTGGCAATGATGTAGTGATAATATCACTGGATTAGCAATCCATAACCCCAGGAAAGTGTTCTCAGGACACATGTTTGAATCCCATCTTGGCAGATAGTGAAATTGAATTGAATTAAATTGAAAAGAATCTGGAATGTAGACCGGGCCTAATGGTGATGATGTAACCTTTGTCAACCATCATAAAAACTCATCTGATTCATTAATGTCCTTTATGGAAGGGAATCTGCCCTCCTTACCTTGTCTGGTCAACATGCGACTGCAGACTTCAGCAATGTGGTTGACTCTTAACTAGCCTCTGGGCCATTAAGTATGGGCAATAAATGCTGTGTTAGCCAGCAAACCCATATCTTGTGAACAATTTTTTTTTTAGAAAAGATGAGTAAGGGGGTAATGCCAGATAGTATAAAAACTGAAGAGATTTTAATCAGCTGAAGTGTTCAGAGAGAGATAGATAGGTGACTGGCCAACAGAGCATTGTAGTAGTCAAGTCTAAATGTGACAACTGCATTGATTGGAGTTTCAATGGCATCTCAGAAGCACTGTCCATGATAGTGAACACGTGGTAAGAAACTCAGCTTAGCTTTAAGAACAGTCGGTTTCAGCCTGAGGCAGTGGTTAGAGGTGCAGATTAATTTGGTGCTAAATGTTCAAAGTTTGTAGCAAGGCCCTAAAACACAGTTCTAAAAACTCACAAATCTCCAATTAATGCTGTTATATAGAGAAGCCTTCATGTATGCAATAAAAGGTATCTGAAGTGATAATTATTTATATAATGCCTTTGGTGGCTTCAGAAGATTCTCAAAATACTAATTTTGAGAACATTCTTAAGTTTATACAATGAGATAATATGAGCAGATCTAACAAATTTGGAAAATTTAACATTAGCCACCTCTTTTAAGGCCCATAAAGTCCTGTGGAACGAAGGTAATTAGGACCTGAGGACATGTCAGTCCACTGCTCCATGGATAAAATAATGGATATAATACTCTCCACTTGCTTTGTTTAGTGTAGCTACAAGTACAGTCAAGAAGCTTGACACCATCCAAGAGAAGCAGCTTTTTTGATTGGCACCACACCCATCATCTTCAATGTTCGGTTGTTTCAGTACTGTTGTACAATAGCAGCCCTTTCTGTGGATTGCCACTTTGATGTGGTGGAGAGGCTTGAGTGTTCTGTTGATCCCAAGAGCAACACGATCAGGAGATCTCAATTTTTAGTGGGCCACCCATGACAGTAAGGTCAGAGAGGGGGAACCAGATAAAGCACAATTCAAAACAAAGTCCTCAACAGTGATCTGGGCAGAAGGTCCTCATGTGATATCAGTAGCAGTGATGGCAGATGAAACCTGCAGCAGTCGAGAGCTCCCCAGTCATCGAAGTTTCCTTGACACTCGAACTGAATGGACCTTCTGTCAGGGATCCTGTGTCTGCTGATGTGCAACTGCATAGCCATGTTAAAAGATATCCTGCTCAAGGCATTTACCTAAAAGAATTCAGCACAACACAAGCCCTGCAGCAAGAGGTGATGGGGACAGAATTATGTGATCTGAATATCCCTAGCTTTGAATTGGAATGTGGAGGGTGGAGTTTGACTCAGTGGGTTTGTTCTTAGAATAGAAACAGGAGACGGTTTTGGTAGCTTCCTTCACAACTGAGCAGCCCTCTTGAGGATACTGAGATAACAAGGTGTAGAGCTGGATGAACACAGCAGGCCAAGCAACATCAGAGGAGCAGGAAAGCTCAC
>NC_063357.1:4829136-4831490 GCF_021869965.1 Rhincodon typus | reverse complement strand
TCTCCAGCATCTGCAGTTCCTACTATCTCTTGAGGATACTCTCTGCTTACTCTGCATGGGAAGGGGCTAGAAAAGGTGCCCTAAATATAGTCTGCTGTGGAAAACTGTATCCAGTGGACTCATGTACCTGCGGTGTAAATATCGATGTAAAACTCATTCTTGGAGCCTGGAATATACAAATGGTCATTAATTAAGATCTCCATGAAATATCTGCCAAATGTGTGGTTGGAGATGCAGCTCTAGGATCGGGTTCATCAGCCATGCAAGGATCCTCAGACCCATGACCAGTTACATGGAATTTCCTAGGTGGACAATCATACCTGTTAGTGAGTGACTACTGACAATAACAGTGACAGAGGTGTGTGCCATCTATAAATTGCAGCAACTTCCAGCACCTCCCTTAAGGTCTTTTGCCAGCACTTTCTAAACCCATGATCTCTGCTACCTTAGAAGAGTAAGGGCGATTGAAAGTATGGGACACCAACTTTTGCAAGTTCCCTCCAAAGCTGCACATGATTCTGCTTTGGAATTATGGATAGGCAATAAATGCTGACATGACAAGGAATGCCCACACCTCTGAAGGATGGAAGAAGAAATATCACTACATCAAGGCTGAGTTTGTGTGACCTTGTTTGGATTTTTTGATCTGCCATCACTCTACAGATTAAAATAAGTACTGCAAGAAATCAATATGTTTCAATACGTTATGCAGCATAATAGAGTTTACATTCTGTTCCAAGGCAATGGCTCACTTTAGAGTTGAGCTGACGCTCGTGAATTGCTAAAGTTTCACTCTTGTGGCTTATGATATCATCAGTATGATAATACTGGTTCTTTACATATTGCAACAATATATGCTATCATATAAATATAAATAAAGCTGTTCAGTTAAATGTTGAGAGTAAGATTGATATTTGCATTTCTAAAAGATAAATTCTATCATCTATTCAGGATAAGTACAAATTTGAGGAGTGTAAAATCTGTTCTTGAAATTGCGACACTCAAAATAGAATTGGGATAATTTTTATTGTGTTACAATATTTAGAAGTTTATTCCCATCCATTGTTGTTTTTCCCAATTTTTAGAACTTTTCAAAATTAATAATAAATTCATTCCAGACTGTAGAGCATTCGGTAACAGTTGAGATGGGGTTACCATTGCCGCTTCTTGTGTTTAAACCTTAAGTAAATTTTCAGGTTCTAAGAAGATGTCAAACACTCTTTATTTCTTTCATCTTATGTTTTACTCATTACTTTATAATTTACCTCACATTCTTTCTGATCCTTTCAATTGTAGTTGTACCCTGAAGTATTGGACCTGGCATTTCTCCTTGGTTATTCTCCATAGGAAAAAGAAGTAATCTCAGGAGTCCCTGAATTACTACACTAATTCTGATATAGCTGATCTTTGCTTGCTTTACAGTTTAAAAGAGGTCGTCTTCCTCATAGATAGTAGAAACTGCAGATGCAGGAGAATCTGAGATAACAAGGTGTAGAGCTGGATGAACACAGCAGGTCAAGCAGCATCAGAGGAGCAGGAAAGCTGATGTTTTGGGCCTAGACCCTTCTTCAGAAATAGGGGAGGGAAAGGGGATTCTGAAATAAATAGAGAGAGAAGGGGAGGCAGATGGAAGATGGATAAAGGAGCAGATAGGTGGAGAGGAGACAGACAGGTCAAGGAGGCGGGGATGGAGCCAGTAAAGGTGAGTGTAGGTGGGGAGTTAGGGTGGGGGTTGGTCAGTCCAGGGAAGACAACAGGTCAAGGAGGCGGGGACGAGGCTGGTAGGTAGGAGGTGGGGGTGGGGGTGGGGGTGGAGTTGGGAAGAGTGGATAAGTGGGAAAAAGGACGGACAGTTTAGGGAGGCGGGGACGAGCTGGTCTGGTTTGGGGATGCGGTCGGGGGCGGGGAGATTTTGAAGCTTGTGAAGTCCACATTGATACCATTGGGCTGCAGGGTTCCCAAACGAAATATGAGGTGCTGTTCCTGCAACCTTTGGGTAGCATCGTTGTGGCACTGCAGGAGGCCCAGGATGGACATGTCGTCCAAGGAGTGGGAGGGGGAGTTGAAGTGGTTCATGACTGGGAGGTGCAGTTGTTTGTTGTGAACCGAGCGTAGGTGTTCCACAAAGCAGTCTCCAAACCTCTGCTTGGTTTCCCCGATGTAGAGGAGGCCACATTGGGAACAGCGCATACAGTATACCACATTAGCAGATGTGCAGGTGAACATTTGTTTGATGTGGAAGGTTTTCTTGGGGCCTGGGATGGGGGTGAGGGGGGAGGTGTAGGGGCAGGTGTAGCACTTCCTGCAGTTGCAGGGAAAAGTGCTGGGGGTGGTGGGGCTGGTGGGGAGTGTGG